>NC_085122.1:3144230-3458653 GCF_030269925.1 Bombyx mori
TATGATAGACGGCGCTAAGTACATATATAATCATGTTACCCTACAATAACAAAATCCAATTACGATTCGCTGCGATTATCGATATCAATATTTAAAAAAAAGACGATTTTTTAAAACAAATTAATACTTCTGCGTCACTTTTCATTCATTGATTTATTATGACAGTATTTTTTCTTGTAGCACCAACAACAAAACTGTACCAAATTCAATCACAATCGAATCGATGACTTAGAAAATCATAGAGGACATTATTTAGCTTTTATGTTCAATTAGAAAATTAAATAGACAAGTGCAAATATAAAATATCTTTTTTCGATTTATAAAGTTGTTTTTAAATGTCTGTAATAGTTTCATCAAGTAAATTTATCTCGATGGGCAATTAAGTCTTCAAACGCAAATAACTCATTCCAGAAACAGGTCAGTCCACAATCAGGAAATGTCTAGTCGAAATTGAAACAGCAGATATTGCCATAATACAAGGAGAATGTGTTGTACAGAATCCTCAATCGACACAGCTACAGTTAAATAAACATCCGTGCTGACAAATCTCTTCCATAGTAAACTACATTTATTCCAAGAAAAATGCGTAATTTTGGAAATCACTGTCCTAAGATTATGGCTGCGCTCTGGAGTTTCCTCGCGACTAGGGACTTGTTTCTACTCGAGTAGTAAGCGGTCGTGTCATCGGCGAATAAGGCTAAATGGGTCGGTGGCGATCGGGGTAATTCTATAATAGAACATCTTAATATATGTAGTAAGAAGCCTACACTGTAAGGAAGCTCTTAATCTTAGAAACATGAACGTTTTGAAATAATCTTTACCCACGTTGTGATGCCAATGAATTTACCATTTAACGTGAGAGCTGTTTACCGAATTAAACTGGTATAGCTATTTTCAGTCTAGTTCACACTGAGCGATCGATTTGGTCCTTCTGTTCTGATATTATTTTGTGATAGTTCTGGCAGCCGAGCAAATTCGGCGAGTGTAACTTGCAATTGAGCTGTGAAGCTCGCTCGGTATTTCACGGATTAGCGTCGTTCGAGTTTTAGATCCAATATTTATTGTTACAGAATTTCCCTTTGATGTCGTTCATTGCTTAGAATAGATAGTTTAATTAGAACTATTTCCTAAAATGAAGTTAACCAAAACTATAGATATGAATTTATATAGTGGAAGTAGACTTCTCCCGAAGCTAAAATGGTATTGCTTATTTTAGTACCCTTTCGTGAACAGAAAATAAAGTTCATTTCTTTAAAGGAAGCATGGACTGATTTTAATGCATATAAACGTATTCTCTTGTCACCTCATCTTGCAATATTTTACTACTAGTGCTATTCCTTACAATTATTTTAAGTAATTGTGATTAAAAATACAAATTTACTGGTGTCAGGACCTCTTATGAGTCCGTGCGGGTAGGTACCACCACCCTGCCTATTTCTGCCGTGAAACACGGGTGGGGCAGCTGTTGTAACTATACTTGAAACCTTAAAACTTATATCCCAAGGTGGGTGGCGCTTTTACATTGTAGATGTCTATGGGCTCCAGTAACCACTTAACACCAGGTGGGCTGTGAGCTCGTCCACCCGTCTAAGCAATAAAAAAAAACATTCGTACCAGTTTCAAAGGTGGAAAGACCGTCATAAAATATTGAATTAAGTCTGAACTTAATGTCTCCAGGTATAATTCATGTTGCAGTGAGCTTCGGTAAGTAATTTTCCACCTCGTTTATCTATCTACGTAATGAAAAAATACGTAGATGTTTCATTAGAGCTGTAGAAGTCCCTTTTGTTCCCCTTGTCCATGAGTGTTTTTCCATGTTTTCGTGTTCTCCCTTCTCCATGTTTTTCAGTAACCTAATATATTAATAATGTAAAAAGTAGTTCTCGAAATTTTGCAAAAGCAAATTGTAAGTGTAGAGATAGGTAAAAAGATATTTTCAATATATGAAACATTTCAACAACAAACAAAAATCGCACCTCCCGCCATCGGAGCAGAGTTCATCCATATTATCTGGAACCGCTGCATTCATCGACAGTGCGTTTCCAAAGATCTTTTTTGCCACGTACCATCCGGTTTGGAATGAACTCCCCTCCACGGTCTTTGCCGAGCGCTATGACATGTCCTTCTTCTAACGAGGCTTGCGGAGAATACTTTATGGTAGGCAGCGGCTTGGCTCTGCCCCTGGCATTGCAGACGTCCATGAGCGACGGTGACCACTTACCATCAGGTGGGCCGTATGCTCGTCTGCCTAGAAAGGCAATAAAAAAAACATTTGTGTTTATAATTACGAAAATAAGCCACGAATACTTTATGGTCTATGAATTAAGAGGTAATCACAAAAACTAAGAATCTACATTACCCATAGACCTATATTATAGTATACTTCAGTGACATTACCATAGACCTATATAGTATTATTCTTTTGAGTGACTGTCAAAAATATTGCAACTTGTCATTCTTTTTTGGCTATCAACCAAACGTCAATATTATTTATAATAGAACAATGGCACGAAGCACAACAGAAGATTATACAAGGTCCAGTGACAAACGAGAACGCAGCTCAAGCAGAAGCACAAATGTTCCTTTACATTTTGCAATTCACAAGCCCGGCTGCCATTTTGAGAGCTGCTGTGGCATTTGTAATTTATTTCCAGGCAATAAACCTTTCTTATTCTGCTTTTTATCTATCATCGAACTTTTGATCCAGAGATTCATCACCACCTAGTAGACTGTGAATAGGCTGCCGACCGAGTGGCCCATTTTTGTGGCGCCGGATACCGAGCATTTGTCGTCCAGTGGGAGCAGGATGTTGGGAAGACATGTGCTCTGCGAGAATCACCCCTGACGCCACCCCACTCTAAGCCTCAGACGCGGGTTTTTAAGCAACAAAGGACTTCAGCTGCTTCAACCCAATGCATAGAAACACCAGCGATTTCCTGCTGGCCTAAAAAACAAGTAGATTTCCTAGTGAATATGCATCATAGTTTAATCTTAGATCAATTCCAATTCACCCCCATTTTGTCAACAAATCGTCAAACGATTACACGGTTAAATTTGTAGCTTACAAATTATTGATCACAAACAAGACGATGGAATCATTTCTTAATTTTAAATAACAAAACCCTTTTTTTCCAGGGGTGCTACTAATTGCCTTCTGCCAGGTATTAGTCGGCACCGTCCTACTGACCCTCATCTTGACCCATGGGAAGCAATATGATGATATGCACCAGACTTCGAAAACCCAATGTATGGTCTTACAAAAATTCAATTCATTGTTTGGTCCTTGTGATTTACAAGAAATTTTAAGTTAACAGTATATAAAAAGAACGCATTGGAAAATACCTTTGTAAATTTAGATTTCAGCTTCATTTAATACTACTAAGTCATAAAATCAGTAGCTTTAGACTTGGATGATTAGCCCAGCAGTTCTGGTAAATTACCTACCCAGGAATTCCACAATGCCAGATACAACGACAGAACATTGACATTTCATCAACTTTTATGAAAAGTTTTCCTTCACAGTCATGAGTGTCGCTTCCGGTGCAATTCTGAGTGGTATTACTGGAGCCGGTTTGCTCCTCATCATTGTGGCTCTAACCGAAAACTGCCGAGCTATGTTGGTTTGTGGCAGACAGCTCTTTTATTCTCCTAGATTTTATAGAAGTTGGTTTTAGATTTAGAATACAATGATCTCTCAAAAATCTTAAAACTTGAGGTGGAAGGTACATTTAAGCATTCGGGCATCTAGTATCAAAAGTAGAGGAAGCATATAATGAAATTATTGGGAGTCTCAACCTTAGTATCAAGACTGCGATAACCGATCGAGCCGAAAATTACAATTCCAATAGTTCCAAAAAATACAGTATAAAAGTATGGTCACCGTCGAGGGCTCGACGAGTGAATTAACCCATAGACACAACCCACTGAGTTTCTCGCCGGATCTTCTCAGTGGGTCGCGTTTCCGATCCGGTGGTAGATTCTGCGAAGCACTACTCTTGATAGGGCCAGCGTTAGCAACACTCCCGTTTAGAACCCCATGAGCTCACCTACACGTCAAGGAGAAGCTGAAATAGCCTCTCAAGACTATCGGCATAAGTAGGGAATAAAAAATAAAAGTACGTATACTAAAAAATGTTTTTTAAGGTAGATTTTTATACACTATCTAAAATGGGCGTAATCAGGTAAATATTTCGTCTTGTGGTATATGTATTTCAAAATGGGTTATTTCTGAGAACTTTCGTAATTCAAGCGTGAAAACCTCAAGGGAAATATTTTGAAACAAATGCGGGAATTATATTCCTGGAAGAATTCACGTCAGAAGATGCCACGTCACTAGCTCGGATACGAAATGAGCGAAATTTGCTAAAAATGATGTACCTTTTGGTACTGGGTGTTTAGGTTTAGAATTTTACAAAGATAAAAAGTTGAAAGATTTTTTTATAACTTAACACTTTAGGTAAGGAGTCATCTGACTTCGCAGTGATGATGGGTGGTAATAAGGTATTTATGTATTCATGGAATCGACAAGACGAGCTTATCTACCTGGAGCTTTGTGTGTACTGACTAGTTGACGTTGCCCCAATAACGTCTTGTAATATGAGATCAACAACTAAATTAATGAAAATGATAGTTCCGTCAGCTCAAAATAAGTTCGGATTATATTGTAAATCTCATACATTAAGAGTTCCGACTACACCTCATTGAAATTATTTAAGGGATGGATAGAACGATTTACTAGTACCATTAAGTGACACTTTATATCTTGCAGATTTACCTTCTAGTTGCAGCTATCGTCTGGATGGGTATCATAGCATTGGCCGTGACTAAAATCACTCGTTCCTGTGTACGATTTAAAGACGGTTCGTGAATAATTTAAAATTTTAATAAAGATTCTTTGAGTATCCAAGCTGACAGATATGCTGCCGAGTGAATAAGAGTGAAAACAGGTCACAAAAATATTGATACGCGCTGAGGCTCTTGTAAATAATTTTTTTAGCGAAGTACAAATTATATCTCTATTTAACACTTAAAAACACTTAGAGAAGACTTTAAACTTCGTAATTCACTTCTTCCGCTTCACTTCAGGTGATCCGTTCGCTGTTTCGCTTCGAGTAGATCCGATTACTAACTGCTTTCGTGTCACCTCTACAACGCCTTTAAAAGTCGATACGACTTCAAAAAAATATCCAGAACATTCTCGGCAACGTCAAGCTTTTCGATATGTGTTTCTGCGATTTGATAATAGATGGCGTTGCCCTTCTAGAGCGTTCTCGATTTTACTGGTTCTTTTGATTTTTTTCTGCTCTTCAGCGATAAATTGCGTAACTCTTACCGGCCTAACAATATGCAATTTATTTTGAAAATACACCTTGGTCGTAATTGTACAGTTGCATGAACGATAAAACCAGAGACGAGAACCAATATACAGACAATTATTTATTTATTTATTTATTACACTTCATGTAAAATTTACATTGGCGGACTTAATGCCTAAGGCATTCTCTACCAGTCAACCAAAGGTAGTGCAGAGTAAATAGTGGTAGGTGCAATGAAATTTATATTAGGTAACGAATACATACAAAAAAAGTATATCTACATATATACAAAATCACATATACATATAACTAGTCAGGTCATAAGTATTGTCACACAGTAAAAACTTTTCTTTTAGAATGCTGGCCACAAAAAAGTTTATTGAATTCGAATTTCGAATTGTTCATGAAAATAAAAATGTATACTTTTAGAATTTTCACTCATTTTTAAATATGGAGTGGACGCTTAAAAAAGACCGTGTTGCAGTTATTGCGTTGCATCGTTGCGGTTACGTGCCAATTCAAATTTTTAACATACTGAAAAATTTGAATATAACCAAAAGATTCGTTTATCGTACCATCAAACGATACAATGAAGACTCTAGTGTAGATGACAGGTCAAGAAGTGGTCGCCCTCGGTCTGTTAGGACTCCAGCAGTGATAAAAGCTGTGAAGGCGCGAATTCAAAGAAATCCCAAACGTAAGCAGAAACTGTTGGCCCTTCAGATGGGGTTAAGCAGAACCACGGTGAAAAGGGTGTTAAATGAAGACTTAGGGCTTCGGGCATATCGAAGAAAAACAGGGCATCGTTTGAATGCTCGTCTAATGGACCTGAGACTGAAGAGATGCCGCGCTTTGTTGAAGCGGTACGCGGGAAAAAAATATCGGGAAATTCTTTTTTCGGATGAAAAATTTTTTACCGTAGAAGAGAGCTACAACAAACAAAATGATAAGGTGTACGCACACAGTAGTGAAGAAGCGAGCAACCGTATTCCGCGTGTCCAACGAGGTCATTTTCCATCCTCGCTCATGGTATGGTTGGGAGTTTCTTATTGGGGCTTAACAGAGGTACATTTTTGTGAGAAAGGTGTAAAAACGAATGCAGTTGTGTATCATAATACAGTCCTTACGAACCTTGTGGAACCTGTTTCTCATACCATGTTCAATAACAGGCACTGGGTATTCCAACAAGATTCGGCGCCAGCTCATAGAGCGAAGAGCACACAAGACTGGCTGGCGGCGCGTGAAATCAACTTCATCCGGCACGAAGACTGGCCCTCCTCCAGTCCAGATTTGAATCCGTTAGGTTACAAGATATGGCAACACTTGGAGGAAAAGGCGTGCTCAAAGCCTCATCCCAATTTGGAGTCACTAAAGACATCCTTGATTAAGGCAGCCGCCGATATTGACATGGACCTCGTTCGTGCTGCGATAGACGACTGGCCGCGCAGATTGAAGGCCTGTATTCAAAATCACGGAGGTCATTTTGAATAAACTTTAGTGTCATAAGAATCTATGTTTTGTTAAGTTCATTTTGGTATATGAATGGTTACATAATGAATAAACTTGTTTCAATTATTTCACATTAAACATGTGACAGAATTTATGACCTGACTAGGTACATATACATACACATACATACATACATATATACACACATCATACATATAATAGTTTATACAGTATTAAAAGGAATATATTAATAAATTTCCTTAACAAATAATTTCATCAAGTTCATGACGATTCCGCTAACTTTTCCAACAGCATTCGCCGAACCCTTAACTTGAACGTGCAGCGGTTAGTAATAGTCCTGATCTCGAGAGGAAGCGCATTCCATAGCAGAACAGATTGCACGACGAAAGAGTTACGAACATAACTAGAACTATGTGTGGGACAACGAATTAATAGGCTATTGAGAGAACGTAGGGCCCGCTCATGGCTGGAGTGAAGATATTGAAAATAGGAAGTTAGATAGGAAGGAGGTTCGGGAGACATAAGTAAGGAATGAAGAGTCGTCAGTGCACGTAAATTACGACGCTGGCGAATCGGTAGAAGTTTGAGCTGAGCACGATAGGAAGATATATGATCATATTTACGAAGATTAAAAATAAATCGAATGCAGTTATTAAGAAGACGATCAAGTTTATTAAGAAGGTCTGCATTCAGGTCAAAATAACACACATCACCATAATCAATTATAGGGAAGATCAAGGCTTGTACTAGCATAGTCTTGGTCGCTGATGGTAAGAAATTCTTGAGGCGATACAGAGCACGAAGAATTCCAGAGGTTCTTTGTCCAACGTAAGATACTTGAGCTTTCCAGTCGAGTGTGGAGTCTATGTAAAGGCCTAGGTTTTTAACCACGGAACTTAGCGGAATTGCTGTACCATTATAGAATATAGGTGGGAGTGACATAGTAGTTAAGCGTTGGATCATACGACGACTGCCCACAATAATGGCTTGGCATTTCGTTGGATTCACAGTTAAGCCAAACTTAGTTGACCAACTGCATATGTAGTCCAGATCCTTATTTAGCTGGTTTATTGCCTGAGAAATAGACTCCACAGTCGTCTGTCTATAAAGCTGCAAGTCATCAGCATACAGATGATACGCACACTGAAGATTATGTGTTAAGAAATTTATAAAAATAGAAAATAATAATGGAGACAAAATACCGCCCTGGGGCACGCCAGAGTTGACACTACACCAACTTGAAGAGGTGTCATCAATACGAGTACACTGCTGGCGTCCCCGAAGATATGATGAAAACCATTCCAGTGCTGTAGGAGAGATCATAATATAGGACAAAATAGATAGGAGGATATCGTGATTGACGGCATTGAACGCATTTGAAAAATCAATTAGTACCAGTACTGTGACTTTAGTGTCTTGCATACCTGTCCTAATGTCGCCAACCACTTTAAGGAGAGCGGAAACGGTGGAGTGACCTGGTCGGAAGCCAGACTGGTTAGGGCTCAATAGGTTGTTCCGGAAAATAAACTGCGACAATTGTTTGTGTACGCAGGCCTCTATCACCTTGGATAGAAAGGGAAGAATAGATATGGGCCTGAAGTGATTTGGAAGGGAAGGGTTAGGAATTTTAGGTAAAGGAAGAACATAAGCCTTACGCCACAATGAAGGAAAAGAGCCTGATGATAGGGAAAAATTTGTGATGTGCCATATAGCTGGCAGAAGATGATCCAGGATTGTGACGATCATACGGCGACTTATATTGTCACAACCCACGGCGTTCGATGTTATGGACAGGATAATATTTTTGATCTCATCCACAGCAACCGAAGAAAATTCAAAGGAGTCAACATTAAGTCGAGACAAACCATTCAGGTAGTTCAAGGTGCGACATTTCGTTTGATTATTTAGTGGTGTAGCAGAGGAGAAATGAAAGTTGATGTCATTCAAACTTATCGTCGCCTGAAAATCAGAGTGACGCTGTCTGCCAATACCCAGAGTTCCAAGGAATTTCCAAATATCGGCAGGCGAAGCGGAATTTATGTTTTCTAGAATGTGGCGTCGTTTAGCGTTACGTATCATCTGATTGCACCGGTTCCTCGACACTTTAAATTTAGTCCAGTTATCATTACACCGATTCCTCCTAAATTTTCGAAAAGCCCGATCCCGGCGCCTCATAGCCATCCGAATACCTTCAGTCATCCAAGGAGCTGGTGGGCGTTTCAGTTTAATTTTTCTGATAGGCGCATGAGTGTTGTAAAGCCCAAGGACAACCTCATTGAATATGTGAACCTTTTCATCTACCGAGGGTGAAGATATTAGTTGGTCCCAGTCCACTTTAGAAGCGTCTTTGCATAGATTTTCCTTATTCATACGACCAAAACTACGCATGGACAAAACCCTGGGCTGTGGTTTAGGAGGTTTAATCGTATAGGATAAAAAGATGAGGTCGTGATGGGAAAAACCAGGAGCAGGATATTGACCGTGAGTGGGTACAGAGGTAGGAGTGGAGGTCAGCATTAGGTCTAGCCAAGTATCATCGCCATTAATGTTGTGGTGAGTAGCCTGTAGAGGCAAGACATGAAGACCAGTAGACCTAATGATTTCCTGAAGTTTACGGGAACGAGAGGATAAAGGAGCTATGAAGTTGGTGTTGAAATCACCCATGATAATGTGATGTGAATAATCTGACCCTAAAGATTCCAGAATCGGCTCGAGACTGGAGAAGTAGTCGACGTTGGGGGGACAGTATACGACACCGAGAACAATTTTTGCTCCCTTCATAGAAATTTCAAGAAAGATATATTCCACAGGTGTAGAAGAATCAGCAGACGAGCAAGCTATTGTTTTATAAGAAATGTTACTGCGGAGATATATAGCAACGCCGCCCCCTCGGGCATCGATACGATCATTCCGTATTAAAGTAAAGCCATCGAGAGGATAGATAGCAGAAGGTAAATGAGGCTTAAGCCAACTTTCAGAAATCAAGACAGCATGAACGTTAGTATTAGTGAAAGTAATGAATAAGTCATTGTAGTGACTTGGTATACTTTGAGCATTAATGTGACATACATTTAAAAGGCAGTCAGATGATTTATCAAACGTCTGCCGTATACAGTCTCCAAGGGAATCGGGAAGTGAACAATAACTATCGTTATCAGATGACAGCATAGAATCATTAGCAGAAAGAAACGAATCATCAATACATTCCATTCTATACAAATTAAATATAACAGAATAATATAACTATACTATTATAATAAAATGAATAAATAAATATATAAAATAAACTAAAATAAATATAACTATACTACCATAAAATAAAAATAAGGATTAAGTTTAAAAGTAATGCACGCGCAATGTCTCTGCACCACCCGCCAGCTGAAATACACAGGATGATGATACAAAACAAAACAAAAAAAATTACAATACCTTATAAAACAGAAACAGAAAATAAAGAATATTAATAACGAAAAACATAATAAAGGCCATAATTTACAATAAAAAAAACCAATTAATTAGAATAATGAAAAACAAATCTCCACAACAATATTCTGATTAAAACTTCAAAAAAGTAAACTACAAGGCAAATTTTATCTGTGAACGCAGTCAATTAAAACAGTCTGTCAGGTGTCAAATTTACAGAATTAATTATTTTAACAAGACTACCCACAAACACATTAACATTTGCCAATGACAATATTATACTCCGTGATGCCACTAATCTACCCACGAAACATATCAACATCAACATCAACAATACGTGAATAAAAGTAAAAGTGAAAAATAATAAATCCAATGATAAACATTTAAATCATCAAATCATAAATTGTGAAGTGAAAATAATGATATACATACGTTGTGAAGTCATAAGACTAAATATATTAGTGAAAGTCGAATAATCTTAAGTAATTAAAGTGAAAAAAAAAACAAAAACACAAACACAGGCCACTAGGTCTTCCGCAATTTCGAGTTCACAGTGATAGCCGGTGCCGCCTTAGAGACGCTGCCCTTAGCTGATGTTGGCTTACCATCCACAATAGGATATTTAACTGCGAGGTCGCTAAACTCATCCATAGTGGTCAATCTGTGACGATTTCCATCCGCAGTCTTGATAATAATGACCCCGTCTTGCGTCCAACTTTGACGCACACCAAAATACTGACGGCTCTTGCCGAACACCGCCTGTCGAGATTTTGTAAGGAATTCCTTGATGGACACAGGAGAACCTTTAAGTTTGGACTTCGTCCTCCAAATCGACATCCGTGTATCTAAGCATTTCAATCTGACCAGGATTGGGCGGTGATGATCCTTATTAGTAGCTCCTATACGGTGACACACATTGAAGTCAGCAGCAGAGGTATTCAGAAGCATTTTTTTATGCAAAATATCCAAGATGGCAGCGGTGCAGTCTTCGTTTTGAACTTCAGGGACTCCCAGAAAGATGAGGTTTTTTCGACGATGTCTGGTCTCGATCGCATCAACCAGTCGAGTGCACTCACCAATCTGCTGTCGAAGAAGTTTCAACATAGAGAATATAAGTTCCCGGAATGTTCGGAATTCCTCCGCAACCTTGGAGACTGTATCCTTCGCAGGCCCTTCAGCATGAAGCTGTGCCTCAAGATCGGCCATTCTTTTCGTGAAGCACTCTTCCAAGTTTCTTTGAGCAACCTCAATCGCAGATAATTGCGACATAGTTATGTTTCTGTTTCAAGGGGTGCTGGCAGGTGGTATTTTTATTGGCTTAAATCATGTAAATATTGCCAAAATGCATATATATACTTAATGACACACAAAAGGATCACAAAATCTTTATAATATAAATAAAATGAATTAATTTTAATTTTCAAACTTAAAGCACTTGTTTCACTTTTGACACCTACCCCCAAAAACAATTAGTGTCTCAAGATCCATTGTTAAATTTGTTGAATCTTGTACACCTCAAGTTATACGCTTCGTTTGGTAGCCTTGGTGACTCGGCATCGCTTCTCATGGTTCGCCGTACTTCAGAAAATTATTGGTTTTAGAACACAAATTAAAAGATTTCACTTGTATAGTTCACTATATACAAGCTAAAGATTAATGCATTCAAATCTTCTAACTGAACTATTTTCCTTGTAAAGCTTAAACTGCGCTACCTTCGGGCGAGGATTTCGCTACATGTATCCACAACTATATAAAACATCTATATAAAGCAGTACCTAATACCGACCCTGTTTATCTGTCTCATGAGAGCTACCCACGAAAAGGGTCTGGAATACACATTATTAATGCTTAAATCATATTTAACCGCTTCGCACTATCACTCGACAATAACAACATTAGTTAGGACTTCTTCCACGCTGTTCTAAAGTTTCAAAGTATCAACCTAATTTTCTCAACCACACGAATTGGGAGCAAGGTTTGAATTTGTGATATTTCCCCTGACGGTCTGCGGACTTATACCTACCCTTATAAGACTCTCCATCGCTTGATAATTTTCCAGGAAAATAATAATAGTTTAAGTGTTTTTCTCGGCGTCAGAGCTGTAAAGCCATTTCTTTTCTGTTTGCTAATTAACTTCGTTCCTCATTTTTGTGACAGATAAATAAATGTCCACCTCTTTTTTTTCAATTATCCTTTGTTAATTAGGTTGTTTGATTTAAATATGAATCGTTTAATATCGACAAAAATGTATGCTTCATTTATTATTTACCTTCTCAAAACAATACACTACTTACCAGATGACAAATGGCTTTATATTAATTAGAATCAATAAATAATAAATAACAGTTAAAAAAAAAAAGGGGGTGCATGGTATCAGTAGTTATAAATATTTTATGAACAGATATGTGTAGACGGGTTATTTTGATAATATCTTGAAAAGCACCCCACGCTTCTTTTACAATAAAATCATTTTTTCTTACACTATTTTTAATTGAAATTTATTAAATTTTATTTTCTATTTTTTAGTTTGATTTTCTATAAAAGCGTATTTTGTAAGTTTTGTTAAACTATTATTAATTTTTCATTTTTTAGTTGAATTTAAATTTTTGTATACCAAATTTCGAGTTAGTCCGACGTTTTGAAGCGGGTCAAATCATGTTCAAAGATTCCGTTACATACTAACATACGCTGATAAAAGCGTGTTAAAACATGATAATTATGATGTTACAGCACCGAAAATCAAAGATGAAGAGCATAGACTGGCAAACCTAGCCTGCGTCAGTGGCCTGTTCACCTTCCTTGGAGCAGGTTTTTATCTTATCTATATATTAATACGTGAAGCGAAAACTTTGTATCCCTTTTTACGAAAATTGCGCGGACGGAGAATTATGAAACTTTCCACACTTATAGAGAATATAGAGAAGGAGTGCAGAATTTTAATATTTTTTTTTAATTATGCATAAAAAATACATTACACACTACCATAGTATTTGACACACACACGCGTGCATACTATTTGTTTATTGTCAAATTTTTCTTATTGCTTATACGAGTAGTCTACGGTCAAATTGAGAATAGATTAAATATTGTTTGTCTTTCTTAATATTTGTCTAAAGTATACATAGTCTTAACTTATAATCTATGAATAAAGAAGTATAATATGTAGTCTTTGAAAATAGAATCATAATAATGTACAAACTTATAATTTCACTTAATTATAGTAGAATTTCAACTACCGGGGGACCACTAGTTATATTCAAATCACTGTACGTTATTTGGCAAACGCTAATGGGACTATTCGTCGCAAGGAAGTACCTTTTTCCACTTGACAATCTTCGACATCAAAGGCATTTGCGAAAACCTTCGTAGCTACCTCCTTTAATTGCACTAGAATCAAAAACTGGTGGTAGGTCCTCTTGTGAGTCCGCGCGGGTAGGTACCACCACCCTGCCTATTTCTGCCTTGAAGCAGTAATGCGTTTCGATTTGAAATGTGAGGCAGCTGTTGTAACTATCGTTGAGATCTTAGAACTTATATCTGAAGGTAGGTGGCGCATTTGCGTTGTAGATGTCTATGGGCTCCAGTACCCACTTAACACCAGGTGGGTTGTGAGCTCGTCCACCAATCTAAGCAATAAAAAAAATCCAGTCATTAAAATTGTACACTTATATATCCACTGACACTGTCCTTCGATGGTGAATATAACCGCTAAAAAGGCTTGGTTGATAAGAATAATATCCCATAAATAGTACTTAGTATTCGGGGGGACTTAAATAGTTCCACCTTTTCTGGTGAGCGTCGTGTAGTACAGACAGCGTTCTCCTAGTTTCATGCCAAAATTCTTTGACAGTGCATTGGCTGGTGATTGAACGTTTTGTATGCTAGACGCGCTAGAGATCCTATGTATTACTATCCCAAAAAAAAGTCAAGGGAAGGTTAGAAATTAATTTAAAATAGGCAGGGTTTTGGTACCCAACCGCATGGACTCACAAGAGGTCCTACCAGCAGTAGGAGTAGCAAATGTTCGGTTCCAGTCGAATATTCAGCGTTTTCAATCAGGGAAATAAATGTATAGTGAATTACCTACACTGTTAGGCAGGCTTACATGTGATTCGGCGCGCACTGCGGTACCGTAGGTCTGGTGTAGCCGATGTGGTGGAGCTCGATGGGGCTTAGTCGGAAGTCGTTCTACGGGGCAAGTGCTTCGCGCGCCTTTTTCAAGGCGTAGTCTCTTGCGAGGAATTCGGGGAGGTGGAGGACCTTGGCCCTCCTCGTCCCCCTCTTCCTATCAGGAGGCGCCGGAGTCCGACATAACCCGGTTCGTTACGCCCCCTATCCGTAAATTGGTTCCCCAGTGTTAAAAAAAAAAAAGGCTTATATGTGAAGCGATTGAATTTAATGGCTTCTCGATGATTTCTCCGTTTCTTTGGTTTCAAGGAATTACGATTACTAAATTCAAAATGGAATCGTTTGATCTAAACGAATGATGTTTATTTACTTTGTGTCGCGTACGATTTGCTTGTAAATTGTTTGGAAAATTTCCTTTGGCTTGACGTAAAAGAAAATGTTATAAAACATTCTCTTCAAGTATTTTTATCTTGTGATGTAACTATATAATTATGCTATATTTTTTTTAATTTTTTTTTATTTACTAGCTGACCCGGCAGACTTCGTAGTGCCTCAAACGATAAATAAAAGATCTAAGTTTTTGTATAAAATAAACATAAAACAAACAAAAGGAATCCGTCCGTTATTTTTATTTAATTCCCAGCATTTTCATATTTATCTACCTTTTAAACCTTCTCTGGACTTCCACAAATAATTCAAGACAAAAATTAGCCAAATCGGTCCGGCCGTTCTCGAGTTTTAGCGAGACTAACGAACCACCACCCTGCCTATTTCTGCCGTGAAGCAATAATGCGTTTCGGTTTGAAGGGTGGGGCAGCCGTTGTAACTTACTTGAGACCTTAGAACTTTCTGAAGGTGGGTGGCGCATTTACGTTATGGATGTCTATGGGCTTCAGTAACCACTTAACACCAGGTGGGCTGTGAGCTCGTCCACCCATCTAAGCAATAAAAAAAAAGCAATTCATTTTATATATGGAGATTTATTTGGGAAACCAACAGTACAATACAAAAATATAATATTTAAAAAAATAGCTAAAACAATAACCAAACATGTTTCCACCATCAAAATTACATTGAAGTGAACAGCGAAGAGAAATTTAGAAATTTAAGTTGCAAAGAAACAAAAGCAACACAATACGCACATATTATTATGTCATATGTATGTATGTTATGTATCAACATACAATATAAAACTAAAACACTCATCGGACTAAATCACCATATAAATATTATAAATTACCTTTTCTATATATGCTCCAAGTGAAAAGCAAAAGATGTCAGCATTAGAGAACTTAGCATCATACAACCTACAAGATCTACGGACAAAAGAGTTTGAGTATTACATTAAAAATACGACTTAAAGCATGTCTTCACAAATGTGTAATAAATAAGGTCGATGTCAAAATATGTAGCTTAAAACCGAATAAACATCCCGCATAATTGTAACATGCCTACACTACACATAGTGAAGTCTCATTACATTAACATACACGCGAACATGATTAGTTAATGCACGTAGTAGAGACGGATTCAGAAAAATAACAGAGTTAAAAAAAACTAAAATAAAAATGCTTACTACTAAAGTCCAGCCTTTCCCAAAGTGGGCGATAACGCCCCCTTGTGGGTGCTGCAGGCCTAAAGGGGAGACCCAGAAAAATGGGGGTGGTGCGTGTGTGTGTGTGTGTGTGTGGCTTGGGAGGTGATTTGTAATTTCATCAAGGAGGACTCTAAGACACCGACTCAGCTCTCGCTACAGTGGTTTTTAAGTAGATGAAAAAATGGGGGCGCTAAAAAAGAATTAATTCTTAAAGTGGGTAATAGACAAAATAAATTTGGGAACCGTTGTACTAAACTAACTAATATAAAACAAAAATTACAAATAAATGACCTTAGAACTCATATCTCAAGGTGGGTGGTGGCATTTACGTTTTAAATGTCTATGGGCTCCGGTAACCACTAACTAGCACCAGTTGGGCTGTAAGCTCGTCCACCCATCTATACAATAATAAAAAAATTGTTATGGATAATTTTTGTAGCTAATTGTTGTTGCTCATTTCTGACACAATATTATCTCTATTACATTGGTATAGTCAAATAGATCCGTAGCTCGGTCTGTTTGTCATCCGTATTGCTTCTTTATTTAGTAACAATCAGCAAATTTGTTTCAATAACAAAAGAAAAAGAGAAAATGTAACTAATAACGTCGAATCCTCTTGAGATACCAGGGAATGTGATCGAATTTCGATTTATATGTGAGCACACTACTTAATTAAAAACGAAAAATTCCAATATCATTTTGAAATTGTATGGATTTGTGAATATCCTCACGGCTCACCTCATATTCAATGGCTATTAGACCCCAAAGACAACAACGTCAATGCTGCCTCATACCTTGTGATGTGGTGTTATGGTCACAATTAAATCGGTGGAATTTACAGGATGATGATACCGAATTTCTTTATCTTTTTTTCTGACAAGATGCCTATCCTCATAAAAGGTGTCCAGGCCTAAAAGGCGCGTGGGGTATATAGGATTTGATAGCCTGCAGATGTTGGGAACGGACTGCAGCCTAAGGATGTTCTTAAGACCCTACCCACCAATCAACGCCCCTCGCAACCTCTCACGATGGTTCCTACCCATGCGGGTTTTACCACAAGTAAATACACAAGTAATTATGCGGGTTTTTTGTTATCCTTCATCGCGAAAAGCGTACGTGAACACTCATTGTATACTTCTTTTTTGGGGAAAATAGTTTCGTGTATGGATACGGTGGCTAACAGGATGGATCTGAGGACATTCGCAAAAGCGGGTGGGATCGGTTCAAAAAACAATGTGCTCTTGAAAGCTCAACGTAACACCACTCACTAAGGTTAACTCAGAAACGCATTCCATGAACGTGTCTACCAAAATTCAGTAACTATTTTTGTTTTTTTTGTTTCAGTACTATATTTCTTCTCGTTCATAATAGTGCTTAGTTTCTATCATTTTCGCTACGTGAGGAGAGCTATATTAATGCACGAAGCTTTGTGCGAATGAAGATTTATTGAGATCCTATGTACTGCACTTTATCCGAAATTCACAAAGCTTGTTTTTGTTTGACAATAAAAATCTTGGAAATAGACGAGTTTTTTTTATTAGTGATTAAGTTTGAAAGTTTGGCATACAGAAGTGCGTTCATCTCTAAGGGATATTTTCAATTTGGGGTTATGGTGCTGGGTAGATTGTGAGGATGCACCTTTCTGCCTACTTTTGCGGTGATGTTGTGCAATAAAATTTGTCACTTCGACTTGATGAGTTCAGTTTTGTGAGAGAATTCGTTATGGTGATGCCCATGGTCTTCCTTAAGCATCGCGTGTGCCATGAGCTTGTCTACCTTACAGCCCACTGAGATCAATGGCTCGATATATGTGGCTGGCCTTAAGTCTTACCATAATGACCGATCCGGTTTTGCTAGCAACCAGCGGATCTGGCGAAGTTCAATAAGTCATCGTTAACGACGTTGCCAACGCTCACGAGGCGGCATTGTCTGATCTTGTGATTACCGCTGATATGTGCGCCTACTAGGCGACCTTCTTTCGACAGCTGCAAAATATCTCTCAGGAAACAGAGCTCCGTGCTAAAAGTGCGTACATCACCCATCGTGCATAGGCAATGTTTTTCAGCAAGTATAGTCAATCATTGTGTTCACGAAGCGTTTTGTGGCGCGTGACTATAGTTACACCCATAGTAGCGAAAGGGCTGCGGCGACGTCGTATGCTGCAACGGCAATAATCAAAGTGCACTGTACGACCTTATACGATTCGACGCTAATGAGGTACCGGGCTCAATCGACATCGGTATTCGTTGTTATTGCAAAAAAAGTTTGTCAGGAAACGGAGCTCCGTGCTAAAAGTGCGTACATAGCCCATCGTGCATAGGCAATGTTTTTCAGCCAGTATAGTCAATCATAGTGTTCACGAAGCAGTTTGTGGGGCGTGACTATAGTCACCGATAGTAGCGAAAGAGCTGCGGCGACGTCGTATGCCGCAACGGCAATAATCGAAGTACACTGTACGATCTTATACGATTCGAAGCTAATGAGGCACCAGGCTCAATCGACGTCGGTATTCGTTGTTGTTGCAAAAAATTTTGTCAGGAAACGGAGCTCCGTGCTAAAAGTGCGTACATCACCCATCGTGAATAGGCGATGTTTTTCAGCCAGTGACTATAGTCAATCATCGTGTTCACGAAGCGTTTTGTGGCACGTGACTATAGTTACCCATAGTAGCGAAAGGGCTGCGGCGACGTCGCATGCCGCAACGGCAATAATCGAAGTGCACTGTACGACTTTATACGATTCGAAGCTAATGAGGCACCAGGCTCAATTGACGTCGGTATTCGTTGTTGTAGCAAAAAAGTTTATCAGGAAACGGAGCTCCGTGCTAAAAGTGCGTACATCACCAACTGTGCATAGGCGATGTTTTTCAGCCAGTGACTATAGTCAATCATCGTGTTCACAAAGCGTTTTTTGGCGCGTGACTATAGTCGCCGATAGTAGCGAAAGGGCTGCGGCGACGTCGTATGCCGCAACGGCAATAATCGAAGTGCACTGTACGATCTTATACGATTCGACGCTAATGAGGTACCGGGCTCAATTGACGTCGGGATTCGTTGTTGTTGCAACACTGAATTAAAACGGGTATTTCTTTAGAACACAGATAAAGCTGAAGACCTGTCTGCTATCTACCTAACTGCCTATCTAGTCTACCGTCATCTACTTAGTCAGAGCGGTAGAAGTAGTCAGTACGTAGCCTTACATAATAAATATCCCTCGATTCGTGTTTTAGAACGCTAACACCCTTCAATAAATCAATGTCTTTTGTAGGTAGGTTTTTTTCGGAACGATTTTTGTGTTATGACTTTCGAACAAAGGACTATGATTAAAATTTCCATTTTTTTATTTCCCTAGTAGACAGACGAGCATACGGCCCGCATAATGGTGAGTGGTTACCGTCGTCCATGGACTTCAGCAATACCAAGGGCAGAGCCAAGCCGCTGCCTACCGCTTAACACTCTCCACAAGCCTCGTTTGAAGAAGGGCATGTCAATAGCGCTCGGGAAACACCGTGGAGGGGGGCTCATTCCATAGCCGGATGGTACGTGGCAAAAAAAAACCTCTAGAAACGCACTGTGGATGACCGCAGTGGCTCCAGGTAGTATGGATGAACTCTACTCCGGTGGCGGGCGGTGCGATAGTAAAAACGAGATGACGGTATCATCTCGAACAATTCATCAGACCACTCCACTACAATTCTACAAATATGCCTTCAAATTCTTCTGTATTTATTGGCGTTGTAATTGGAAGACCATACGGCCCACCTGAATAAACCCGTCTCTCATTGGTATCAGGAATGTCAGGGGCACAGCCAAGCCGTTGCCTTTTGCTGAGAAATCTCCTCAAACCTTGTTTGAAGAAGGACTTTTTGACACCGTACAAAGGATTTCACTCCGAAACCCGATAGTGTGTCAAGAAATAATATTTGGAAACGTATGGTGCGTGGTCGCAACGGTTCATCAAATCAGTCGTTGATCAAATCTGCTATGATGAATAATTTATCAAAGCGCTTCCTATAAAAACCTCCGGTATAAACAAAAGAAGCGTAATCCCTCCTTAGATCTAAAAGCTCTAAACGATCTGTAAGAATGGAATTATTGACAGTTTTCAAAGGGCCATCGTTGGGCATTCTCTGATCCAAGGAAGTGAATAATGTTTGCCCAACAAAGATGTTTAGATTATCGAGGATTATAAACAAGGATATTTATTCTAAACAAATTATTCATATTGTTCGCTATGACTACGCTTTTATTTCCCACCACATAAAGAATATCAAAAAAGCTGAACTTTGTTCAATTTTTCACTTTGAAGTTCTAGTCAAATATTGATATGCGCTTAAAACAGAAAGAGTCTAATTCGAGAATGAAGAAATGAAGCCCGTATCAAATTTTCTACGGCCCTTGTAGATCACAATTTTGTTCAAGAATTCTCTGACTAAAGCCCCTTCAAGCCCGGTAACATATTGATACCGTAAATTCGTTCGTAATAAGGGTGCTTATCAATAAAATAGGGATTATAAGGGCTCGTGTACACAGCCTTAGAGTCGCAAATCTTTATCGGAGCGGTCCTTCTATTGTGATTTACGCGGTCGCGGCCTTCGCCGGTAGGTACTGGAATTAATTTATTTCTGCCGACGTCAAGTGTGACCGAACGGAACAAACTTATATTCGGTCGGGGTATGGCTTGGTAAGCGTATTTTGACGGGTATTGCCTTTTCGGTGCGGCCTGTTTGTAACCAACCAGCCTGCATTTGAGAACTGTGACTTAATTTAATGATTTATGTGGTACAGTCTTGAAGGAAATTCGTATTGTTACGCGCTGGGGTTCGGGATAAATAAAATTTCACCAAAGTACAACTTAAAACTGTATTCAACACTTAGAACACTTTAAAACACTCAACAAATACTTTAAAACTCTCAATTCGCTTCTTCCGCTTCGCTTCAGGTGATCCGTTCGCTGTTTCGCTTCGAGTAGTTCCGATTACTGACTGACTGCGTGTTTTTTTCTTTCTTTTTTTTTTCCTACCTAATCTTGTAGCCTTGAGAGGCTATTCCAGCGTAACCTTAACTAGTAGGTGAGCTCACGGGGCTCAAACCTGACGACGTTGCTAACACGAACCCTAGCAAGAGCCGTGCTTCGCAGAATCTACCACCGAATCGGAAACGCGACCCACTGAGAAGATCCGGCGAGAAACTCAGTGGGCTGTGTCTGAGGGTTAATTTACTCGTCGAGCCCTTCGTCGCAAGCGTCGAAATGTTTAGTTCAGGCACGGAATATTAATTATTAACTTGCCTTGTAAGAAACGAGTAAATATTTTTGAAAGACAAGGCTATATAAATATATATTAAAAAAAGGCTCTTTCAATAAATTTCAATTGTTCAATGTTCAATCTATATTTAACTCCGTTTGTTTTACTGGTGGTAGGACCTCTTGTGAGTCTATACGGGTAGGTACCACAACCCTGCCTGTTTCTGCCGTGAAGCAGTAATGCGTTTCGGTTTGAACGGTGGGGCAGCCGTTGTAACTATACAGAGACCTTAGAACTCGTATCTCAAGGTGGGTGGCGGCATTTGCGTTGTAGATGTCTACGGGCTCCAGTAACCACTTAACACCAAGTGGGCTGTGAGCTCGTCCACCCATATAAGCAATAAAAAATAAAATAAAAAAACACGTACACGAAAACATTACTAAGAAAGAAAGTAGTTTTTATTTTCATTATTCGGAGTCCACTAGTTGGCTTCGCGCAGGAAACGGGAGACGCGGTAGGTACCTGCCCGCGCGGCCTATCGAGATACTCCAACAAGAGTACGTTCGGTCGTTTCGGTAGGCAGCGGCTTGGCTCTGCCCCTGGCATTGCTGAAGTCCATGGGCGACGGTAACCACTCACCATCAGGTGGGCCGTATGCCCGTCTGCCTACAAAGGCAATAAAAAAAAAAAAAAAAAAAAAAAAAACGTCAAGCACGAAAGAAAACCTATCGAATTCGTAATGTGAATGTATCGAGTCTTTGATACGAAAACGAATCGTTACAATGGTAGTACTCGATAGCCAGTCTTCAAGATTGAGGTTAGCGTATAACAAAACAATTTTCGTGCTCTCGATTATGAGTATAAGTTTCGAGCTTCGTGAACATGACGATTGGATTGCGAAACGAAAGTAATAAGTACATTCATTCGTGCTGCTGAAATTAATTATTTTTACGGACGGTAGTAGGGGCGCCGTTTAAATCCTATACGTTTTTTCTCGATAGCGATACGAATACTTTTTAAATACGATATATTTATTATTATCGGAACGAACACTTACGGGGGAGCTTTAAAGTCACATCAATCACAGAGAAAATGACGGAAAATCGCCTTAGATGGTATTGCCATATCATGAGACGGGACGAGGACCATCTAGTGAAAATCGCATTAAGCTTGCCAGAACAAAAGAAAGGTAGAGGCCGCCCGCCATCGACCTGGTGATCAAACAACGAAAGAGACATTAAGAAAGCCCAATTGCCAAAACCGACAACCCAGGACAGATCAGCCTGGCGCCGTAGAGCGAGGAGACCCGACCCCAGATAACGGGAACAGAGACGGATAGTAGTAGTAGTAGTAGTAGTAGTAGTAGTAGTAGTAGTATATTTATTACTATCGCTGAACATTTCCCAATTAAATATAAATTAATCTTAAGCAATCAATCAAATGTAATCAAATCTTATAGTTATATACCTAAATCTTTTTATTTTTGTTGTTAATGCACTGTCGATTGCCCCTATAATTAAGGTGACATCTGCCATGAACTTTTGTCAGTTTGTCAATGCTTTGTATCGATGATCACTTTGTTGGTGCAACTGAATAAATAAATAACTTAATAAATAAATAAATACATAAATAAATACATAAACAAATACATAAATAAATACATAAATAAATAAATAAACGAATAATTTTCTATGGTCATTTGTGCGCGCCCCACACTAAAAGTATTCTGAACGTGGTGGCCTCTCTCTCATAGAGGTTCAGTCCAGAATCTAAGATCCTTTTATATAGAGGAAACCACAAAACGATTGAGTCACGGAAATAATGAAGCAATCAACTCAAGTGTTTCGAATTAAACTGTATTTCAGTACGAGAACAATGGTAATGGTCCCCTCAATTATTTCATTGTTCGCAGCTAATTACTTGAGGCTTGTAGATGAGATAAATAAGTCTACAGCGAACTCGCACAATGGATTTTAAAGCTACAAGAGTGCAGCGTGATTATTTATAAGTGGATTGTGGCTCATTTTAAATATACATTTAGGATTCAGAAGAAAAACCATTTAAAAAAAATAACAATGATTAGCACACTACAACTTTTGTTATTCTCGAACTTTAATTAATTGACTAATTCAACATAAATCACCAAACAACCAGAATACATAATAAACACTTTGATATTATCTTGTCTTTAAGCACACATTTACAGAGACTTAAAACAATGACTCACGCACACCATGTCCACGACTACCTTCTCTCACGAATGTCAACCGACATCGACAAATGCGCGGGTGACGGAGCTGCGCGCCGGTTTTATACCTTTTTAGTAGGGTATTCCTTACTATACATATATAAATGGATACCATTTAAAGCAAGGATGAGCGAATGCGGCTCGCGGGCCGCAAAAGCATTTTTAAAATTGAATTTATTTTATCGAATTTCTCCCATCAATATGTTTTTCTGTTCTTTTCTTGTTTGTTTTTAATAAACAAATAAAGGTTCGTAAATTAATAACAAGAGTTAATCTATGCCGCCAAAAAAAATGTAAATTTAAATTGGCCCATTTATTAAAAAGATTGCTCACCCCTGATTTAAAGAGATATTTGATAATATAAAAATAAGCAATTTTGATCTTTATACCATGATTCGTTAAGTTCACCAAAATCCAGAGCACACACAGGTAAATTTACTTTTGAAAAGAGTTTTGAAATTAAAATTTTAAACTTGTTCATGAAGAAATCGATTACAAAATTTAAACTAGGTACACCAATTAAACTTAACAATAGGATCGCCTTGCAAGTGTCCCTATCAACGTTGAACAAAAAAAAACATTTTCAAGTCTCCTCCTTTTATTAAAGTAGATTAATAAACAAAATGATTGCTTTAAATCAGGAGTCTTATGTGATTGCATTGCCGCAGCTACACAACTGAGTGTCAATACACCCTGTATGTCGTTTGTAAATATCACACACTGTACGTGCGGGTCACATTAAGCACCAAATGAAAGCGTTCACTCGGAAGCTTTTAAAAGCTTTTAATTGCGGTGGCGTTATTTTGCAACGTATAAACAAAGCCTCATCTGCTTACCAATAATTTAGTACAGTTCTTTGTTGACAGCTATTATTTTAATCAGTGATGGATTTACGCCTAGGCCCGTCAGACCAAATGCCAAATGCCAAAATTTCAGACGAAAAAAAAAAAGATAAGTAAAATACGGTCTCCTTTGAAAGTGAGTTCAGACTGTTTTTTTATAAAAAATATACTATTATATTATATTATATTATATATAGATTTATTTTAAATTTTAATTTTGAAATGCCAGATCAAAATTAATAAAATTTATTCTAAAATTAAGGGCGACGCGATAAGCAAATTTAAAATTAAAATACAGGATCGAAATGAATAAAACTTATTCTAACATTAAGTGCGGTGCGATAAACAGAGACTAGGGCGGCATCAAGCCTAAATCCATCACTATTTTTTTTAATACGTGTTTTAGTTACGCTCGCCACCGAACTATCAGTAGCTAGGTGGCTGTCGCAGCCCAGACCCGACGGTAAAGCCTCCGCCTTGAGAGACCACAACAGACCGCTTGACAACTTCGCGGCAGATATAGACAGAATGCTGGCGTATGTAGAGGTAAAGACTAGATGAATAAGACCGGTTGTTGTGGCGAACCTTGGGGCAGGTCTATGTCCAGTAGTGGATGTGCGTGGGTTGAAAAAAAAGCTTATATGTACATACTAATTCGAAATAAGGACATTTAAGTGTATCTTGTAGTTACATTATACATCGAATATACGGAATTTCATAGCCTTACCTTTTTTATAGATTAGATGGGTGGACGAGCTCACGGCTCACCTTGTTACCACCACTACCACTGTGTTAAGTGGTAACCGGAGCCCATAAACAGCTACAACGTAAATACCGCCACCCCTCTTAATGACATGAGTTCTAAGGTCTCAGTTTTAACGTACTACGGCTGCCCCATCCTTCAAACCGAAATAGGAGAGGTGGTGGTACCTACCCGTGCGGAATTACAATATGTCCTATCACCAGTAATTACGCAAATTATAATTTTGCGAGTTTGATTTTTATTACACGATGCTCTATGCCTCCACCGTGGAAGTCAATCGTGGACAATTGTTACGTACGTATTTCATTAGAAAAATTGGTACCCGCCTGCCAAATTCGAACACCCTTGCATCGCTTGACACGAATGCACCAGACGTCTTATCCTTTAAGCCACGACGTCTTCAACTTACCTTACTCTACCCTACCTTACTTATTTTACTATTACACTCAGCTGATGTGACAGGTGACTACACCACGGGGCATCGAATGGAGCGAAAATATCTTAGAAGACCTTGACTATGCGGACGACATAGTGTTGATGACGCTGACTTTGGATCAGATGCAGGCAAGGTTAAGGAACTCTGTATGTCTGCGGAGGAAAGAGACTTGCGTATCAACACCAACAAAACCGTCGACATGCGAGTAATGTCAAAAGCACAACTCCTCTACTGCTCCAAAACAGCGTTTTGTAGTTAGTATAGAGGTTTATATAGCTGGGGAGTTCCATATTAAATAAGGGCGGTTCGGACTAAGATATAGAGACACGAATCAGGAGAGCCAGGGGTGCGTCCGCGCATTTGAAACCAGTCTGGAGTCTGGGAGTCAAGTGTCATGACTCGTCGGATCAAGCTGACCCTGTTCGACTCCATTGTCAAAAGTGTTCTCCTGCTTGGATGTGAGACCTGAAAAGTGACCAAGATACTCACGAACCAACTGCAGGTATTCATAAATAAGTACTTGCGATACTTCGCATATTCTGGCCAGCCACTATATCAAATAAAGACCTCTGGACTAAATGTGTCAAAACCACAATTGCGCAAGACATTGCCTATCGAAAATGGCGTTGGCGATAGGACATACTCCACAGCGCAGCGGAGTCAACGCAGCATCAATCGCGTGTGAGTGGCAACTACTTGACAGGAGAAGACCTTGTCGACCTGTACATACTTCGCGACGCACCGTAGAGTTCGAGATGATGACTGCCTGCCTGACCTCGAGTGATATCAAGGAGCAAGTGTAAAACAGGGTCAAGTGGAGACAGCTTGTGAGGGCTCTATGTACTCTGGGACAACAACAACAACATTACACTCAGCTGAACTTCAGTTCAACTAGGCAAGCAATCGTTTAACACAAGTAGAGTATCATTTCGTTTCTCACAGGCCATTGCTTGTATCTTACTTGTGCGAATCGCCTGTATCTGTGTTCAGTTCGGGTTGCCAATATCACTGTCATCGATATTTATGAGTCCTTGCAAATCCACGGAAGTATTAAAGTTTGGATGAGCCAAAGATAAATTCAATATTTTCTCGAATTGAATTTCAATCTCGCGTCTCGTGGTAAGAATACTGACACTCGTGATCGTTAAATGACTCCGTACAGCTCTCAACACATCTGCTCATAGTCTAGCTGACTGATTGCAAGATAAAGAAAGAAAAAAAAATGAAAAAAAAAATGACTCCGTACCCAAAAACATTTAAAGATTTGACATGGAGGTACTGAAGCAAACAGTACCTACCAAATTTGGCAGGAAAGGAGTGACCAGTTTCAACTGGCAACATCTCTTTTAATTGCCCCGCAGTCGACTGCCTTTTACCAAAGTTGACCTTTCTTCCTGGCTAAGATGGTCTACTTTTAATAGCTCAGGTTCAAATCAGACAAGGACTCTACAAACTATCTGTTGAAGTGATGCAGCACGGATTGTGAATTTTACGGAGAATATATTAAAATCAATCAAAATAGTTTCATATAATTATGGAGTAAGTGACACTTAAATATTTATATTTAAGGTAATTGTTTTCTTTTTCCATCAAAAGTAGATTATCATACGGTCCGTTTGGTGGTGTGCGATCACCGTCGCATAAGCGATATCCATAAGTATATTTGTGATTTTAGGAGACAAGTCAAGCTGTGGTCTCCCACTCGGGACTTCTTTCAAACTTGACTTACAGAGGGACATGTGAAAACGGTAATTCTAGTTCCGGAAGATGTCTGATAAAGTGAATATCTTTATCTTTTATGGATATAATAGCTTTTAACAATTCCAAGCACCGGTCACCGTTCTCGTTGAATGCGACGAAGAGTTCGACGTGCAACTTAACCCATAAATACAACCCGTTGAATGTCTCGCCGGATCTTCTCAATAGGTCGGGATTTCAATCAGGCTCCAAGGCAGTTGTCAGCAAATATTTTCAGATTGAGCCCCGCAAACTCGTCCACCAGTAATGGATTAGCCAGCCCCGCAAGGCCGATAAGTAAGCAAAAAAAAGCAAAAAAAATAACATGTGGGTACGACAGGAGACCTGTGGAAAAGACAGAAGAAATCGAAGTCTTCGTAGGTACGGTAGGCAGCGGTATGACTCTGCCCGTGGCATTGCTGAAATCCATGGGTGACGGTAACCACTCACCATCAGGTGGTCTGTGTGCTCGTCTGTCTACAAGGGCAATAAAAAAAATCATAGACCTAGAAATACCAAACTATACTTCAACATTAAATCACATAATATAGTATCGGTGGTATCGGATAATACCACATCCATATTTTAGGATCTTTGTCGTATATTCCACACGGTTTCAGTCTCATGGGAGAGGCTCAAATTTATCACTCGTACCGCCGTGTCAAAGCATTGATTTATTGGCATCAAGCTAAATTTACTGTCTCCTGATATATTGAAGGACAATACAAAACAATTATAATTCTACTTGTACGAGCTAGCTCCTAAGAATTACAATTATTTACTGGTGGTAGGACCTTTTGTGGATCCGCACGGTAATCAATTAAGTGAATTAAAACTGATTGATTCATTGAAATAACTGTACTTGAGACTTTAGAACTTATATCTCAAGGTGGGTGGCGCATTTACGTTATAGATGTCTATGGGCTCCAGTAACCACTTAATACCAGGTGGGCTGTCAGCTCGTCCACCCACCTAAGCAATAAAAAAATAATAATAAAAAAAAAGATTGAAAAGCTTTATCCGACCCTCTATGACGGAGAAATAAATCCACATTATTTCCTTCACAAGAAACTATATACTATTACACCCTTTGATAGTTTCAGCTCGAGTCTGTTTTGCGGTCACAGCTTAGTAATAAATCGCAAGAGGTATTAACTAAGAGAGCGCAGGTCAGACCAGACTCCAGAGGAATTAGTGGGCTATGTGACTTTTGACATTTTGAAACCGTCCACAAACTAGCGAAATTCGGTTTTGCTGAATGAATATTGTATTTAGAACATAGGATTTTGAGTAACAGAACTTAGGCTATGTGTTGTTTTTATTGTGAATATCAGGAGGCGTCGGGACTTTGAACCCAGACCAGTTCTGCGATCTAGATACATGTATCTATTGCAACCGCCACAAATATTGGATGTTTGTCTAGGCTTAAATCGAGCTTGAACTGGACCTCTTTCCTTGAGCTGAGCTTTTCTTCTATTCTCGAGCTGCTGGAGGTATAGAATATGCTCTACGAAGATTGAGTATACTTTGCCAGAGGTGCAGCAGTCACGCAGTAAGGGTAATAGGATTATCAAATTATTTTCAGTTTTAGCGACTTGTTATCACAAAACGCAATATATTTGACAGATGCCTGAATCTCGCCAAAGACATTTTCAAGATAAGCTTCATCTACTGTCCACTGAAGATAAACTGTCCACTGCTGAACGTAGACCTCTTCAACTGATGTCGAGTGCGGCCGGTCCGTTGTCACCTGCATCCAACGTGACCCAGCGATTTTCACTAGGGCATCGGTCCATCTGGTAGATGGCCCTCCCACACTACGCTTGCAGTACGTGGATTCCACTCGAGGATTTTTCTCAAGATAAACTCACTTATGTATACAGAATTCCCGAACAATAACATTCGGGCCGTCGGTCTACCGAGCAATTTCACCCGTTCGGTGAAAGCGGGTATTCATTTACCTCCTAAACAGTTAAATGCACGTTTTATCACGTTTACAACCACTGTTGATATTGTAAGTATTAATAACTACCGCACTTTTGTGTAATCAATCGATCCTCTCCGTACAAGATATTGTCTTGAAACAGATCACACTAAGCAAGACAATTGTCTATGTACAAAAATAGGATACATCCTCCTCACAGTACCTACTGACTAGGTCAGAATCGTGTCATGACTTGCAAATATACCATTTCAACTCACAACGGCTTGTTAGGGTCTTTAGGGTCAAAGTTGGTTCTTTATAGGTATACAGGCTTTTTTTTATTGCTTAGATGAGTGGACGAGCTCACAGCCCACCTGGTGTTAAATGGTTACTGGAGCCCATAGACATCTATGACGTAAATGCGCCACCCACCTCAAGATATAAGTTCTAAGGTCTCAGTATAGTTAAAACGGCTGCTCCACCCTTCAAACCGAAACGCATTACGCTTTACGGCAGAAATAGTCAGGGTGGTGGTACCTACAAGAGACTCACAAGAGTTCAACTCAAGGCTTAAAGTATCTTATTGAGTCATCGGGTACGAAGACAAGTAAATACCACCAATCTGCCTATTCCTAGAGCGAAGCAGTTGTAATTTTTGAAGTGAAAACTTCTTTAGAATCGTTGTGATTTCAAACCGGATGCAACGGAAAAAACGACAGCAAAGAATGAGACAGAAATATACATACTATTTAATACAGCGCCATCTGTGAGATTTTTTAATACTAACGTGTGTATGAAAGCTCTTGTAGTGAATTTTAATTTAGGATTATACGTGAAATTAAAATATCAATTCACAGAGGGCGCTACCTTACAATTATTTACTAATGACAAAATTTTACATATACTTAAGACGTTTAGGATAATTGTATTTTAATTTTGGAAGGTTTCACTTCTACCACGTGTGAATTGCACACATTTTGTATTTTTATTTTAAGTCATAGTATTGCTGGATGTACCTGCTTTCTGACCACAAGACTACTTCACTCGTTCACGCGCACAATACTAATAACGCAAAGTCGACGTTATTGCTTTTGCAATAAACAAAGTTATATTCTATGGGAAATTTATAACAGAACTGCAGTTGGACAGTTTGAAAAGCCAACCGCAACTTGGAACTCGAATCCCGCAGGTGACGCTATAAACTTGAGAAAATTCATTTTAAGCTCGACTAGACTCAAGTGCTTTGGCAAGCTCGCGTGAAGGGTCCGCATAAAAGTTTCACCGGATCATATTTCTCTTACCAATCGTATCCGTAATTTAGTTCTTGAATTTTGACATTACTTTCATTGGCAATTGGCATTAAACAAACTCTGACATACTTGATGTTGCCCAATATAGTCCACAATGAGACTAAGGTCGAGGTTATAGTGGTACACAAATCAAAAATTCATGCAGTTCACATGCGATAGAAGTGAAATCTTCAAAATTACTCCATCTCACTCTCTCTTTTCTCTCCCTAGTGTCGCTTCTTCGTTTCATCAAGTTTCAAATTATAATGGTACTAAATATATTTCAAAAGACGTGTCCGCTCAGTCGGATTCTGGTTCTTCTTAGAACTATGGTTCCATTGGAAGCGGATGTTAAGTTTATTACATAATCAATCCATACGCTACATAACTTCCTCCTTGCATTTTTTTTATTTTTATTGCTTAGATGGGACGAGCTCACAGCCCATCTGGTGTTAATTGGTTACTTTAGCCCATAGACATCTACAACGTAAATGTGCCACCCACCTTGAGATATAAGTTCTAAGGTCTCAGGTATAGTTACAACGGCTGCCCCACCCTTCAAACCGAAACGCATTACTGCTTCACGGCAGAAATAGGCAGGGTGGTGGTACCTACCCGCGCGGACTCACACGAGGTCCTACCACCAGTAAACTTTTGCATCGTAATTGTTACGCATGATATATTTAATGACTTTCTAATGATGTCTAATGTATCACGCTAGTCTTCAGTGAATAGTTTATTTGCGAATGAAACCTATTTTTATATCGTTACACATTTATAAAGCTAATTTTCTTTTTGTAATTCAAATATCTTTATTTTAGTGACAAAAGAGATTTTTCTTAATCTCAAGGAGCATTGTATATTCGTACGCTTGTAATATTTTTCTCCTTATCTTTCTTAAAAGCCGAATATTTAAGAAAGCAATCTTTGATAATAAAATTTGGAACAAAAAGCCCATAACGTCGCCATTTTCTTATCGCTGTCAAGAAGAGGAATAGGGTTGCCAGCCTCTCGAGTTATCAGTGCATGGATATCACTTGTATTACCAATAACACTTAAATTTAAGTTTTTTTTTATCAAATAAAATAAATATAGTATTGGCTTTATATAATAATATGTATTATTTGTTTGAATTTCTATCTCCATTTATCTACAACGTCGTGTTTACATAAATATCGAATCTAAAATATAGATAATCTATAACATATACATAGACATAATTTATTATGAACATACAATTTCAACGGTATATGACAATTAACGTTTTTAAAATTTAATGCATTTTCCTTATTTCACGAAATTTTATACAATAAAATGTTAAATTGAAAACATATTTAAGTTGTATGCGTATGTATCATTTTAAAATGTTAATGCTATATTTGAGATGCGTTGTATATCATAATATGGAAACCAAGCTTAAACTATACCAATTGCTTTTAAAAAATAGTAATACCTACATCGAGAGCAAAAGTCAAAGCCAGCAACACTGTGTTAAGGTCCAATATACATGCAAATTTTGTGGCAGAATACGACAAATTGCGTTTGCTTAAAAAGTCAAGAATACCGCGCGTAATATTCAACTGCATTGTTTTGGTACTATGTCAAAATTTATTTTTTAATGTATTTTATGATCTGGAAGCTAAGGAGAATAAGTCATGTCTTATTTTAATTTATATTTTTATGAAAAATGATATTATGGAGTGAAATGAAATGAAGATGATTAATTTGAGACATTAATCAACTGGGATGAAATTAAATGAAATGAGATGAAATATAATCTCAGTAAAATGGTGGTCATTTACTAAGATTTTTTCAGTGGACTTTTTGGAGGATCCCGAGAAGTTACGTCCAGCGGCTTTGTTTCATTTTCCCACATTTGTGCACTTTCACAGATATTAAACAGTTAATAAATCACCGTTATTACACATTTAAACCTGAAGAAACACTAAATAGACAAAATAAAACAAATCACACAACTTCACTCCTCGCGTTCCCGCCAAAAAGTCTGTCAAACTTCAAACGGACATTCGACATAGCATTACGCAATTATGTTCTAAATTAAATACAAATAAGTATGTATTAAATAAAATGTGAAACGCTTAAAGTATGGTGTTTTTAACTTTTTACTGATGTCTACGGACTTCAACCACATAATACATTTTATATTATTTTTGTTTTTTTACATCGTTGTTTAAATTTTGATTGTTAATAGTATAATAGCCGTCGTGGCCTAAAGGATAAGACGTCCGGTGCATTCGTATCGAGCGATGCACTGGTGTTCGAATCTCGCTGGCGGGTACCAATTTTTCTAATGAAATACGTACTCAACAAATGTTCACGATTGACTTCCACGGTGAAGGAATAACATCGTGCAATAAAAATCAAACCCGCAAAATTATAATTTGCGTAATTACTGGTGGTAGGACCTCTTGTGAGTCCGCGCGGGTAGGTACCACCGCCCCGCCTATTTCTGCCGTGAAGCAGTAATGCGTTTCGGTTTGTAGGGTGGGGCAGCCGTTGTGACTATACTGAGACCTTAGAACTTATACTTAGAAAACTGATTGATTCATTGAAATAACTGTACTTGAGACTTTAGAACTTATATCTCAAGGTGTGTGGCGCATTTACGTTGTAGATGTCTATGGGCTCCAGTAACCACTTAACACCAGGTGGGCTGTGAGCTCATCCACACATCTAAGCAATAAAAAAATAAAAAATAAAAAAAATAATAACTATCAAATTAAAAAAATATAATATTTCTAAACTAAACTTCTAACAGTTATCTGATGTCATCAATTATTGATGGGTTGGTCTGATGCTAGTGTGCACGTCATTCCGCAGACGCCGGCGGGTGATCAGCGCCGCAGCACCGATTGAGTCGCTACTATTAGTCATTGCTGAGCCGGTTACCTTTTCCAAGACTCGTAATAAAAAAAATTTAATGTTTGTATTTTATGTTTGTAATAAATATTTTTTATTATTTTACTATATTTATTTAAAATCTTATTACATAATTATACAACATTCTATTTTTATTTATTTATTTATTAAAAATACATTTTTTTTAAAACAGTAGATAAAAATAGATTTCCGCTGATGGCGGTGTCTACGACACAAGCCACCGCTGTTAAATGCTTATTATAATTAGTATTATTATTAATAATACCAAATGAGGCGAAAACTCACCAGTCCACGCCAGAAAAAAAAATACATCACTCCCCAGTGCTGTCGCTGAATAAATAAAGGGAAAATTTTATTTAAGACCATAAACACCCTCCACGAAAAACGAGGTTACTAATGAATTGTAATGACTTTAAATTAGTTCCCGCCAAAATTGGCTCAATTGTGTTCTGCTCCCAATAACAAATCCCTAACAAAGTAACCACTTACAAAGCCTTTTGGCGGAAACCTGATGAGATAAAGTGTTTGAATTGATTTGTTAGGTCAATTTAGTGTTTCTTAGGATTTAAACTTGTAAAAATGGTAGCTCATTATTGGTTCAGCATCCGTGAAAATATGGAAATATTAAGCAAAATCACTCCAATCTAGTGTTTCTTTGGATTTAAACTTGTAAAAATGGTAGCTCATTGTTGGTTCAGTATCCGTGAAAATATAAAAATATTATACAAAATCACTCCAATCTAGTGTTTCTTTGGATTTAAACTTGTAAAAATGGTAGCTCATTGTTGGTTCAGTATCCGTGAAAATATAAAAATATTATACAAAATCACTCCAATCTAGTGTTTCTTTGGATTTAAACTTGTAAAATGGTAGCTCATTGTTTGTCCAGTATCCGTGAAAATGTGGAAATATTAAACAAAATCACTCGACGTGGCTTCCCAGGTTCCTCCAAATAGCCCACTATTCATTTAATTACATCCCAATGGATTGCAACTTCAAACAAACTAACTTCATTTCATTTCAGGTATTCTAGAGTATATAACATATTTATATAATAAATGAGTATTTTTCTCGACTGGATACTGTCAACAATGGACCAAAAGAAGCCAATTGCCATATTGAAAAAGACGTAGAAGAACATTAAAAGAACTCACGCTATATAGGCGGACTGATGTGTTATACACATTATAATAGAAAAATTAACAACAACAAAAAAAATTACTGGTGGTAGGACCTCTTGTGAGTTCGCGCGGGTAGGTACCACCACCCTGCCTATGTCTGCCGTGAAGCAGTAATGCGTTTCGGTTTGAAGGGTGGGGCAGCCGTTGCAACTATACTGAGACCTTAGAACTTATACCTCAAGGTGGGTGGCGCATTTACGTTGTAGATGTCTATGGGCTCCAGTAATCACTTAACACCAGGTGGGCTGTGAGCTCGTCTACCTATCTAAGCAATAAGAACAAAAAAATCGACTTCGAAGATATTAATTAAGAAGTCAATTAAAAATTCATTTTTAAGTATAACTCAAAAACAAATCAGATCTTGATCAAATTAGTGGGAGCACACGATAACCAACAGTCAATCAAAATCGTCAAAATAGTTTTACTTAAAATTGTTCTGAGGCACATGACATAGGTACATAAAAAATACAGTCGAATTTAGAATATTTTCCTTTTATCAAAGTAGATTTGTCGATAGGTAAAAACAAAAATATCATATTCATTTTTCATTACTTTATTAAACATAATTATTTATTTACACAAATAACGGATATGTTATTTAATGTAATCAGAGTATTTTAGTTTTATCAAAAGATTATTATTACAAACTAGAATTACATTACTAAACTAGACTAAAACTAGAAATAAAAAGTAAGTATGTACCCATTCAAACAAAAAAAATAAACAGCGCATTGGGTAGGATTTTTATAGCATAATTTTGAAATGAGAATTTTTATTAGAATGCGCCGTCTTTTTCTTTTGTTTTTAAAGTACGACAATTATGTTAACTAGAAAAAAATGGATGTTCTCTTTTACATAATAGCTATAGATTATCTAGAATTGTGACATTTTAATGTATTCTATTCTTGAGGTGTTCATTTTTTGGTAAAATAAAACATTGCTATAACTAATCTCCAAAAACAAAACCTTTTCAAATAAAATTTACTGTTTCACATTTTGATGCTGAAATTAATTTTAAAACACGAATATACATGCATTATTATTATTTTTTATTAATTTCCAGCAACTTAAGGATACTTTTGACGATTTTTTTTTGTTTGTCTCTATTTCCCTTTTTTAATTATTTATTACAAAGATTCACCCGTAACTTAATCTGCCATTATAACATCTGTTTGTTACTTATAAAATATTACATAGTAAATTGAGTTCATATTTAATAAATTTACAAATACAACGGAATTGTTCGGGAACATATTTTTGAAATCATTATTAGCTTGTGATCAAATTAATTTCTTAATATTTTCTCAAAGTATTTTTATTCACATATTAAAGATATTGGTATCATAAATTCAAACTTGGTCATGCTCAATATATTTTCTTCAATTACCTCAATATTATTTTAGTACTGTCAGCTGTGAGCGCATTCATACGAATTATGGAGGTTAGAGGTAAGAAAAACCAACTGTGTATAAATATAGAAAAAGTCCGTTGAAATGTATTAAATTAAGATGGCGCCACATTAGCATTAGGGTAAATTTTAAAGGAAGTGCCAATTTAAATTGTTGAAATTTTCAATAATTAACTGGTTTAGTCGAAATGATCATATCTTTTTTACTCGGCATACTTTAGTTCATCTACAAATGCTTCATTCATTCATTCATACCATACTCTTTGTCTACACCAGCGACATTGTGATAGGTTTTTGAACTGTTATTTATAGCATACAACTTTTTCAACTTTACTCCCATATCAAATGATTCTCCTTACGTCTACCCTCCATAATACGAAAAACGAAGTCAAAGCCCGCAAATGTTATCAACTACCCGCGTTTAACGAAAAAAAAAAAACAAACAAATCAATTTGCCTGATAAAATTGCGTTAAATTAATTTTGAGATTTCAATTTGAAAAATACATAATAATATTCGGTTTATTATTGATTGCGGAATAATTTTTTTTTTTGTCGCGCGTTCTCAAACAAAGATGAAGTCAGGGTTGGTGCAGCAGTCGCTTGTCTTGTCCAGGTCGTGGTCGGATCTGATCCACTTCCCGTGACAGTGTGGAGCTACGAGCGCGTAGAAGCGCGTCGTGTGTCCAGAGACGCCATGGCCATTACATCTCCATTTCAAGTCACGTCTTAAAGCGGCCGACTCGCAAAGCACGCATACAGTATTGCCTGAATTACAAAACAAAATTACCGGTTTTCTTTCTGTACAGTCGATTTACATATTTTTTTTATTGCTTAGATAAGTGGACGAGCTCACAGCCCACTTGATTTTAAGTGGTTACTGGAGCCCATAGACATCCACAACGTAAATGCGCCACCCACCTTGAGATGTAAGTTCTAAGGTCTCGAGTATAGTTACAACGGCTGCCCCACCCTTCAAACCGATACGCGTTACTGCTTTACGGCAGAAATAGGCAGGGTGGTGGTACCCATCCGCGCGGACTCACAAGAGGTCCTACCACCAGTAAAAAACATCGATTCGATTTCTCATTCCATTTCACTGTAAATGAAAAACTTAGGTTTTACCACCACCCCGCCTATTTCTGCCGTGAAGCAGTAACGCGTTTCGGTTTGAAGGGTGGGGCAGCTGTTGTAACTATACTGAGACCTTACAACTTATATCTCAAGGTGGGTGGCGAATTCACGTCGTAAATATCTATGGGCTCCAGTAACCTCTTAACACCTCTGAGGTCGTCCACCCTTCTAAGCAATAAAAAATAATATAAACATTTTGAATAGCAAAAACGTTTCAATCTTCCTCCAATACCGATCAACTTTGCGGTTTGCAGTTGTTACATCAATAATTTACGACTTTCCATACCGTTCACGTCGTACACTCAGAAAGGGTTAAATCAATGAAAATACATCGAAAAACATACCTTCCCTCAACGCTTTGTAGTCCGAATCCGCGTGGCAGGCTTTCGAGACTTTAGTCACTTCGTATTGAGCGCAGTACCTGAAATGATTTCCGCCTTTGTACGTAGAGGAATTGAAACACAATTGCCGCACTCAATCTCGGCGGAGCGGTGTTCAAACTCAATGGCTTTAAGTCAATTAAATTTGTGTATAGTTTGTTTATGGTTACATAAAATATTCGAAAATAGTATTTCACACGTCATATTAAAATAAAGTCATGATAAGAATTAAAAAAAAAATTTTTTTTAAGTGAAACTTCTAATGCGACTTTTGAAGTGAAACTTCTAATGCGACTTCCAATAAGTTTGCGTTAAATGTTTAACGTACTAGAAAGAAAGAGCGAGAGTGAATGCGTGGCACTCAAACGCACGCACTTAGTATACCTGCTACAGGTCAGCGCGAGTGTTAGCAACGAGTAGCGCCCAACATTTTAATAAAAGTATTTAAAAAATATATGTATTTATTTTTCTATCTATAATTTAAAATATATATATAGTATAAATGTTGAAGACGCGCATCTCTTATACACAGCATTCCCTATTACAAGAGCAATCTGATTTATGAATGAAAAATGAAGAAAACCACAATACTACACATCGAAAAAGAAGTTTCACTTCATTCACGTGCACCAAGTTGTACGCGCACCGTTTTTTTTATTGCTCTTGTAGGCAGACGAGCATACGGCCCACCTGGTGGTGAGTGGTTACCGTCGCCCATGGACTTCAACAATGCCAGGGACAGAGCTAAACCACGGCCTCAAACGGAATGGAAATTCTCATCTAGATAAAAATTAATTTTAACGAGCTTCTTGGCAGATTCAATTCATACCTCAATCTGAATGGCGATCAAAAATAGACTTACTCTCTGTGCGAATTAGATTCAGGATCGTCTGGGTTGCGAAGTCTCAAGTTTTTGCGGATGTCCACTGTCTCGTTCGAATGTCGACTGACCGAAAGTCCTCCCGGTAAGAGCATCGCTGTTTCGTCTGTCAAAAAGCTCTTAATAGTAAACACAGATATAATTGAACTTATGACATATTCGAATTGTTTTTGGAAAACAGATGGTTGTAACGCTTTATTTATCTATAATAATATATAAATCTACAGTGGTTTTTACGGATGTTCCGTTACCACTACTGAACCATGCATCCGATTGACTTGAAACTTGGTATCCATGTAGAGAATACATGTACTTAATGGATAGGCTAATATTTAAATGAGTGTTGGACTCCCTACACCAGTTGTGGGGGCGTTAATGATGAGAAAATGAGAATCTTTGTGGGGCTGAGAAATAATAATGTTAATTTTAAATGCACAGCGCAGCGGACGGGTACAGCTAGTTGTTAATAAATTGAAATTTTAGGTTTTTACGTTAAAAAATCGTGTCCCTTCATTCGTCCGAATGTATCAAGGATTTTCAGAAATGGTTGTTGCCATGTGGCAACACTCGACTCTAGAATACTCAGCGTTTCCGCAGCACTGCGACATGTCCTCAAAGGAGGTGTAATTATACTAGTCTTATAGCGGTAAGTAGCGGTTTAAGTATAGTCTGGGCATTGATATTGTCCATGACTAAAGGAAAACGCTAAGGATCAGATAGGCCGTATAGTCTTTAATAACAATACTGACTAAAACCATAACATCTAAAATTGTTTTCTTTTTTTTATTGCTTAGATAGGTGAACGAGCTGACAGCCCACCTGGTACTTAGTGGTTACTGGAGATATCTACAATGTAAATGCGCCACCCACCTTGAGATATAAGCTTTATGGTCTCAGTATAGTTACAACGGCCCCGCCCTTCAAATCGAAACGCATTACTGCTTCACGGCATAAATAGGCAGGGTTGTGGTACCCGTGCGGACTCGCAAGAGGTCTACCAGTAAAATAAGGAATCTAGGAACATAATCGACGTTCATATCCATTTCATATCCATAAGCCATTTAGGAAGTCTCTTCTAATATTTTTAAAACTTATTCGTAATGATTCATTAAACTTAGAGCAGCACACCATTTAATTTTATTAGCTAAAAGTATAACTGAATTTTCCACCGTTGGCTACAACCGCGGAGAAACTGTATCTTCTTAAATTCATTCATTAAACAAATTATTACAATACAAAAACATTACAAAACTCTTAATAGAGAAAATAATATTATGATTATAGAGCTTTAAAGCGACTGGATACGTAACGAAAGTATTAATTTTAATTTACCAAATTTCAAAATTCTTACGATTGTGATAAAACCGATGATTTTTCTAAAGCTATCAGCTGTTTAGTTGACTTAGACCATTTTTATTACGCTTTTATTAGCTTCAGACGTATGTATGTTAATATGTAACGGAATCTTTGAACATGATTTTGGCCCCCTTCAAAACGTCGGATTAACTCGAAATTTGGTATACTTAATAAGGACCGATGACAATTCAATATTTTAAAAAAATAAAAATAAAAAAAATTTAAGTGAATGATATCAGTAGTTATAAATATTTTATGAACAGATATGATTAGAAGGGTTATTTTGATAATATCCTGAAAAGCACCCCACGCTTTTTTACAATAAAATCATTTTTTCTTACACTATTTTTAATTCAAATTTATTTTCTATTTTTTAGTTGGATTTTGTATAAAAAGCGTATTTTGTTAGTTTTTTTTTTACTGTTATATTTATTTTTCATTTTTTAGTTGAATTTCAATTTTTTTAATAATTTTTTTTTTCAGTATATTTTTTCCGTATAAAATTACCTCGTAATGGTACGTCACTATCCGATGAGCACCCCTGATGTTCTTGGCATGCCCTCCGCTGGACCAGCGAGGGGCAGTGCCGACCTCCATGCGCTGGGGCTTGCACGATCCTACGCGTTCGCACCATGCTCCCAGAGCCGCAGGTGGTATCGCATTCCGACCACGAGCCCCAGCTTGAAACAACGCAATCGATCACTGTGAACAAGGAAACAGTAGTTTAACACCTTGACTGCATTGTAGGTCACCGGGGCCCTACGCGGCGCAATGAAGTAATTATGTGTTTAACTGGTGGTAGGACCTCTTATGAGTCCGCACGGGTAGCTACCACCGCCTCACCTATTTCTGCCGTGAAGCAGTAATGCGTTTCGGTCTGAAGGGTAGGGCAGCCATTGTAACTATACTGAGATCTTAGAACTTATAACTCAAGGTGGGTGCCGCATTTACGTTGTAGACGTCTATGGGCTCCAGTAACCACTTAAAACCAGGTGGGCTGTAAGCTTGTCCACCCATCTAAGCAATAAAAATAAAAAAAAGTGTGTGTGTCCGCTCCGACGCACGACTGGAGTTTACTGGATATAAATATAAATTTGTGTCAGTTGAATACAGTAAAATATGGAAGTTACGTATTCTAGTGAGAATGATCCGGGAGTTGCGGAACACGTGGATGCGGTAATTAAGTAAGTCTATATAATTCACTTTTACAATTAATATATAAGTTGTCCATTCACTGATAGAAGGAATTGTTTATATTTAATAAGCTTTATTAATAAATGATTTGTAGCGGGTTATATTCGGGTATCAACCCACTAACAGTTGATACGTTCAGGAATCGAACCCGAACGGCGTCCGGCCACAAGCAAAACGATGTCGGTAAATTAAACGAAACAATACGAGAAATAGTTCTATATTACGACAACACGATACACTACAGATTATTAACAAATTAACGAGACACAAAACAAACGACTAACAAATATATGAAAATACAATAATGAGAGAAACGCGCGATCAGTACGAGGCTTTGTGGCGGACTGCCGGCGCAGCAGCCCGGCGTCACACGAAAGGCGCATAACGCATTTCGTGTGACATGCTAGTACGATTTTGGTCCCCATAATTTTCATACCCCGGGCCTATATATGTAAATCGATTCTAAAGGAGTAAACTCCAATAAATAAAATGTCGATTTCTTTCTTCGATCTTCTTACTAAGGCGCGGGAATATCTAGTAGACTATGGGAAAGACGAATACAAAGATACTGAGAATGAATCTTATTTCTAAGAGATCTAATAGACTAAAACATACATTAACAAACAAAAGAAGGAAAAGTTAGACAATCCAGAATCCTGAGTAATAGAAATCGAAATTATTACTTCAGTGCGCCGCGCAGGGCACCGATGATCTACATGGCAGTCAGCGTGTTATTTAACACGCTTGTTATTACGCACGCACACGTTATTTAGTTATTAAACTATGCTCAAACATATCTAGAACAAATTCCTCTACCCAAAATTTTTTCTAAGTGCCGTAAGTCATTCCTCTTCGAACGAGGCTTAACGAGAATCTGAATAATAGCTGGTACTAGTACTGTTTTATAATTGTCAGTTTAGCTGTCCACACATGTACCTTCCAAAAATTACTAATTCACTTCACAACTAAGCACTAGTCAAATTTTTGAATGTTGGGTGCCCGACTGGCATTGGACTATACGGCTCTGATGAAAAGAGTAAGTAAAATTAATTGTTTACTGTTCATTCACACGATAGACAATGTTACAAAGTTAACAATTACAAGCACTAGAAAGGGGTTGCAAAATGACCACGCACGGCAGTTCCGATATCGGCTCTGGACGCGCATTTGCCGCTTGAGAGATTGGCGCGCACTACTCTGGGTGCAATAGATGCGCGGGCGCGGGTATCGTGGGGTGGGTCGTCGCGGCACGGACCTGAGTCACATCCCCTTTGGCTACTGTTGCCCCACGAGACAGAACGCTGCGTTACACTGATTTGTGAACAGAAAGCGTTCTAAAGAATTTCCACTAGGTGGGGTCGGTACAGTAAATTTTTCTCTTCCATTCTCTTCTATCAGCCGTCATCTCAACACTCACTCCTCTCTCTCTCATATCGTCATTCGCACACTCCATTCAATTCTTCTTCGGTTGACCTCTTTCCCCTCTACCTTGCACTGCCATTGCCTTACATCTCCTAGACACATACATCTTCTCTCTGCGCATCACGTGCCCATACCACGCAAAACGTCCGCTCTTCAATTTGTTAATTACTGGGGCTATTTTCACATGATATACTCAGAAAGATGATAAAGAAAAAGCGTTATACAACCGAACAAAACGATGTCTGTGCTAAAATAATACGAGTCCCAGTCGTAAAGAACCAAAATATGTAAACACTCACTGGTGGTAGGACCTCTTGTGAGTCCGCACGGGTAGGTACCACCGCCCTGACTATTTCTGCCGTGAAGTAGTAATGCGTTTCGGTTTGAAGGGTGGGGTAGCCGTTGTAACTATACTGAGACCTTAGAACTTATATCTCAAGGTGGGTGGCGCATTTACGTTGTAGATGTCTATGGGCTCCAGTAACCACTTAGCACCAGGTGGGCTGTGAGCTCGTCCACCCATCTAAGCAATAAAAATAAAATAAAAAACACTCATCTGCGTGCTTCGATAATCGCATATTTCACAATATTTCGCCTTTAAAACGATCACGAGCGATCATCGACATTTAGCAAACGATAAAGCAATTCTGGAACCTCCGCCTTCCCCTACTAAGCTATTGAATTACGTGTTAATAAATCCAAAAGCTCGTACGCAAAGCTCATGAGACACCCACGAAAATTTTAATAGCGATACCGATCCATCGAATGGGCAATAACTCGAGCGTAATAGACTCTTATGTCATGTTCGAACAATCTTTATGGTCCCCTCACTGTTTACGAGGAGTCGTGTTCACGTGTTGTACCTAAATATTCTCACATACGGTGCGATAACGTAACTTATGCAAGTTATGTAATTTTTCAGGAGAAACTTTGGAAAATTCAACATCGTAATCTATATACCTAGTCAGGTCATAAATTCTGTCACATGTTTAATGTAAAATAATTGAAACAAGTTTATTCAATAAGTAACCATTCATATACCAAAATGAACTTAACAAAACATAGATTCTTATGACACTAAAGTTTATTCAAAATGACCTCCGTGATTTTGAATACAGGCCTTCAATCTGCGTGGCCAGTCGTCTATCGCAGCACGAACGAGGTCCATGTCAATATCGGCGGCTGCCTTAATCAAGGATGTCTTGAGTGACTCCAAATTGGGATGAGGCTTTGAGCACGCCTTTTCCTCCAAGTGTTGCCTTATCTTGTAATCTAACGGATTCAAATCTGGACTGGAGGAGGGCCAGTCTTCGTGCCGGATGAAGTCGATTTCACGCGCCGCCAGCCAGTCTTGTGTGCTCTTCGCTCTATGAGCTGGCGCCGAATCTTGTTGGAATACCCAGTGCCTGTTATTAAACATGGTATGAGAAACAGGTTCCACAAGGTTCGTCAGGACTGTGTTTTGATACACAACTGCATTCGTTTTTACACCTTTCTAAAAAAAATGTACCTCTGTTAAGCCCCAATAAGAAACTCCCAACCATACCATGAGCGAGGATGGAAAATGACCTCGTTGGACACGCGGAATACGGTTGCTCGCTTCTTCACTACTGTGTGTGTACACCTTATCATTTTGTTTGTTGTAGCTCTCTTCTACGGTAAAAATGTTTTCATCCGAAAAAAGAATTTCCCGATATTTTTTCCCGCGTACCGCTTCAACAAAGCGCGGCATCTCTTCAGTCTCAGGTCCATTAGACGAGCATTCAAACGATGTCCTGTTTTTCTTCGATATGCCCGAAGCCCTAAGTCTTCATTTAACACCGTTTTCACCGTGGTTCTGCTTAACCCCATCTAAAGGGCCAACAGTTTCTGCTTACGTTTGGGATTTCTTTGAATTCGCGCCTTCACAGCTTTTATCACTGCTGGAGTCCTAACAGACCGAGGGCGCCCACTTCTTGACCTGTCATCTACACTAGAGTCCAACGTGTAGGCGCTTATCGCGTGACATTGCTCGTATTCGATTGGTCCGCGTAATGAGTACAGTTTCTCGAGATAGCGTTTCAACAATAGTAATTTAGTTCATAGTATTGTTTTTTTTTCTTCTTCATAATGCCGTAATTTATTATTATAACTTAAAAAAAAATTACAATTCCTTCACTAATTAATCGAAAGGAACTTCGTTCCATCCGGGTGTCCCTTGACACCTCTGAAGTTTTTTTTTTTAAAGAACTCCGGAACCCACCCCGTAACGGTTCCAGTATTATCGTGTATGTACGGAAATCTATCAAAAGCTTAAATATTAGAGTAAATGTTAAAATCAACTCAATATAGTATAGTAAATTTTATACATACATATTGTATATTATTATCTATTTATACGAGGATTACAGTGCTTCGCGCTCACAACGTTCCGACAGCTTTCAGCGGAGCTTAATATGTTTTCGCGCGGAGAGCTTAGCCTCAGCACTGTTCTGTTAAATCCTTACTTAGTTTGACGTTGCGGAATGTGTTCTCATATTAAAAAATTGTCTTCGTTGCATCCTTAAAAAGATTTCATATTATTTAATGATTTTTCATATTTAAAAATGAACAATGTCACATTTTGATGATGTGTAACCATTTGTAATAAGGCCTTCGGAGAAACTCAATACGATTTGTTTCGTGGACGTGTAAACACGCCGATGTTAATTTTGAGACAAAATCGATGCCGGACTTGGACTATTGGAATTGGAAATGTGATTAAAAAAAATTAAACCCGCATATTTTGAGTAATCTCTCTGGCCTATTTTTACCACGAAGATCTGTAATTGTACTGGTATGTATTGTACCGGTGGTAGGACCTCTTGTGAGTCCGCGCGGGTAGGTACCACCACCCCGGATATTTTTGCCGTGAAGCAGTAATGCGTTTCGGTTTGAAGGATGGGACAGCCGTTGTAACTATACAGAGACCCTTAGAACGTATATCTCAAGGTGGGTGGCGCATTCACATGGTAGATGTCTATGGGCTCCAGTAACCACTTAACACCAGGTGGTCTGTGAGCTCGTCCACCATACCATCACCATCTTACTTCAATACCATCGAGACTTCCGCTTCGTGTCTCAAAGTAGCTCATGGCTGATCACTAAGCATCTAGACAGCCTGAAATAATATGCCCATTTAGGCCATAAAAATCTTTTCTTAGTGAGCGGCCATAGTATTCCTCTATTCACAAAATACTATAGAAAAGACCATCATTTGACCTGAGCAAAGGATTTACCTGATAGGTAGGTAAATGCCTATTTATGCAGTGAAGCAGTAATGCGATTCGGTTTGAAAGGTGAGGCATCCGTTATACTGTACTTTTGAGACACTCTCAAAATGTGCGGCGACATTAATGGTCCATTAACACCAGGTGGGTCCTGAGTTCGCCAGCCTATATAAGCAACAAAAATTAATAAAGCTGTTTTTTTGTCATACTCTATAGTTCAAAATTAATAACGTTTATTTACCAGTGCCCTCCATTGTTAAGCGCAACACAATATTATCAAAGACCTTAGTCTATACAGGATGTTGATAGAGTCAGATCAAACACTCGCAGCTAACGAGGCAGTCTAGATTGTTTACCTCTGCGACTCCATTTGATATCTCGTGTGTCAATGTAGGAATATCGAACAAAGCGACAGTCGGTGTTGTCGCCTCAATTGAACTCACCGTGCCTAATGAACTTGTGTAACAACCCCAGACTGTATTTGCATTCGGCTTAAAGGATAAGACGCCTATTTGCATGGCGCGGTGCTACTACGCCAACTCAAGTCATGTCGGCTTGTACCAATTTTTCTAAATTCAAATTCAAATTCAAAATCATTTATTTCAACTTAGATGTCAGTATAACACACTTGTTGAATGTCAAAATATAAATAACAATGTTAACTCTACCACCGCACCGGTTCCAAAAAAAGCCACAGTCCAGAGAAGAACCGGCGAAACAAACTCAGCGGGCTTTTTTTTGTTTTTTCTCAAATATTTCCTTTTTTTTTAAATAAATAAAAATATTTACAATACAGGAAAAAAAAGTCAAAAAATACAATTAAAAATAATAATAATAATAATAATGAAAAATGAATCTAATTAAACTAGCCTAAATCCTCACAATCGAATTGCCCCCAAAATGTACAGGTTTGCGTAATCCTGCCTATTGCATCGCAAAGCTGCGTGCCGATTCGAAAGGGGCATAGCTTTTGCACAATCCGACTGAGATTCCAACCTCATGAAGTCGTCAAATGTAGTCGTCGTGGCCTAAAGGATAAGACGTCCAGTGCATTCGTGTTGAGCGATGCACCGGTGTTAGAATCCCGCAGGCGGGTATCAATTTTTCTAGTGAAATACGTATGCAACAAATGTTCACGATTGACTTCCACGGTGAAGGAATAACATAGTGTAATAACAACCAAACCCGCAAAATTATAATTTGCGTAATTACTGGTGGTAGGACCTCTTGTGAGTCCGCACGGGTCAACACCCTGCCTATTTCTACCGTGAAGCAGTAATGCGTTTCGGTTTGAAGGGTGGGGTAGCCGTTGTAACTATACTGAGAACTTAGAACTTATATCTCAAGGTGGGTAGCGCATTTACGTTGTAGATGTCTATGGGCTCCAGTAACCATTGAACACCAGGTGGGCTGTGAGCTCGTCCAACCATCTAATCAATAAAAAAAAATCATCGCTCATGGTGAGCGGCCTCATATACTGAGTCCCGTTTAACGCTAACCAAGTGGACCGTGAACTCATCTCTCCAACTAAGACAGTCAACTTTTTACTAAAACGTTAATAACCGTTTCCAATTTCTGACACCCCTAAGTATTTCAGAGAGAAATAAATTTAAGAAAGGTTGTCAGAAAGAATAAACAGGCGCGTCAGGGATTGACCATTCGTCATCTTCTTTAAATCGTTATTCTTCATAGCTATGTATTTCCTGTTAACGAATTAGGGTTGTAGACCTCACTGTTTGGTTTTTTTTAATTATTCATTTGGTTTAATTCGAATACGAGTTCGGAATCGGTATTGAAAGCAGTCACGTAACAAACCAGTTTGTAAGACTGTTTTGTGACAGGAATAGGTGTAGGCAGTCCATGGGCGACGGTAACCACTCACTATCAGGTGGGCCGTATGACCTTACTGGCTAATCAATGACAACGACCGTCTGGTGTAGTGGTAAGTGACATGGTCACTACACAAGGGGGTCGCGGGTTCGAATCCCGCCAAGGAAAGATATTTGTATGATAAATATAAATTTCTTTTCCCGGGTTATGGATGTATATTAAATATATGTATGTGTATAATAAAAATTTACATTTATTTCCATTATCTGGTGCTGGTAACACAAGTTCTTTACGAACTTGTCACGGGACCAGTTAACGTGGAGTGTTAAAAAAAAAAAAAACTATTTTTGAGTACGCTGATATGAAACTCTGAGAACGATGTTACCAATTCGCCGATGATTCCCATACTCGCTTTGGACAACACGCACGGGAAGAATAACGGTGATGCTATTCTAGATCCAACAGACAAAAGAGTAGATTACCGTCTATTCAATAAACCTATTAATAATATTAAATAGTTTTAACGCACCTGTAAATATGGCATGCAATTTTCAACTTTATGTCATGGGCGGTGATCGTTCCAAATCATTTGATCAATTCTTTGATATAACGATTAAGAACTTTCACCCTGATCTGGAGACAGGATCTTTGTTAAAGATGTAAGGTGTTTATGATCTGGTTACATTCGTTCTTATATTATGTCTTATGTGTTCTCGGTACAGATAACACTTGCACTCGTCAATATCATAAGAACCATGATTAAATAACTATCGAACGATAATTATGTGGCGATCCCGGAGCTGACAGTTGAGATTTTCAAATGAACTACACTGCTGCTAGTATTTTGCGAGTCATTCATTGCTCTCAGAGTAAAAATATTTGTTTTTCTCATAATCTGCTTATTTTAATTCTGTTTAATCTATGTCTGTGCTGATCAATCCTTCTTTTTCCTTCTTACCTTCATGTGTTTTGCGATTGAATAATCTGTTTGTGAACAATGTACGGAGTTACATTATTTAAAACCACCTACCGAATCTATCACGGACACAGAAGGTAAATAGCTTACTGGTGGTAGGACCTCTTGTGAGTCCGCACAGGTAGGTACCACCACGCCGCCTATTTTCTGCCGTGAAGCAGTAATGCGTTTCGGTTTGAAGGGTGGGGGCAGCAGTTGTAACTATACTGAGATCTTAGAACTTATAAGGTGGGTGGCGCATTTACGTCGTAAATGTCTATGGGCTCCAGCAACCTCTTAACACCAGGCGGGCTGTGAGCTCGTCCACCCATCTAAGCAATAAAAAATATATCTAATATATAAAATTCTCGTGTCACAGTTTTCGTTGCCATACTCCTCCGAAACGGCTCGACCGATTTTAGTGAATCTTAGCGTGCATATCGGTCAGGGTTGAGAATCGGCTACTATCTATTTTTCATCCCCCTAAATGTTAAGGGTGGTCCACCCCTAAATTTTATTTGTTATTTTTTAGACAAAAAATTTTGTTTTTATTTTTTTATGATACAGCATACAAAAATACATACAATCCTAAATTTTCACCCCTCTACGATCAACCCTTATTTTTGATTTGCTAATTAAAAACTTTAAAATTTTTTGCGACAATTTTGTTTTTATTTTGTCATGACGTAGAATAAAAAAATTCATATTACTCTGAAATTTTCACCCCTCTACGATCAACCCCTATTTTTTATTTGTTAATTAAAAAACTTTAATTTTTTTGGCAAGATTTTCATTTTTATTTTTATTTTGTCATGAATTAAAATAAAAAATCGAATGTTACTCTCAATATTTCATCCCTCTATGATCAACCCCTATTTTTTATTTGTTAATTATAAACTTTAATTTTTTTGGCAAGTTTTTTATTTTGTTTTGTCATGACTTAAAAAAAAAAAATCATATTACTCTCAATTTTCACTCTTATACGATCAACCCCTATTTTTCCATCCCGATTAATTTTTTTTTTATTCTATGCACAGATCCGCATTTAGGTTGCAAGATGGCAATCAAATATTATAATTGTAGTACGACAAATTCTTATTCAGAGTTTATAATTTCAAGTTCCTTTAATTATGATTTTTTTTAAATTGAATTTGATCTCCCGCCCTCGCCGGTTGACTACTGATCAACTATCAATCGATCAGCTATCCCCGTCTGATGCCACCATTCATCCAGCAAACATCACGTAGTAGGGATGAGGACAAAGCCGGTCTCCTGTCTTACTTTTTTTTTTATGGGATTTTATGACCTGGTAACTGAGACCTTTAAGTCATGTCTTATTTTAATTTATATTCATATTTTTATGAAAAATGATATTATGAAGTGAAATGATATGAAGATGATTAATTTGAGACATTAATCAACTAGGATGAAATTAAATGAAATGAAATGAGATGAAATATAATCTCAGAAAATGGTGGTCATTTACTTTTTTTGAGGGGACTTTTTGGAGGATCCCGAGAAGTTACGTCCAGCGGCTTTGTTTCATTTTCCCACATTTGTGCACTTTCACAGATATTAAACAGTTAATAAACCACCATTATTACACATTTAAACCCGAAGAAACACTAAATAGACAAAATAAAACACATCACACAACTTCACTCCTCGCGTTCCCGCCAAAAAGTCCCTGTCTTACTTACTCACTACACATCAAAAATTATACACTTAATATTATTATATTTGAGAGCTATACAATACTATACATTATTCAGCCATGTTTTTTTGGTTTTATTTGTGTATCAATAGTATGTTCAGTAGGTCTGAGAATCGGCTACTATCTATTTTTCATACTTAAGTGAAAAGGGTTGTCCGTCCACCCCAAACATTTATTTTTAATTTGAATTTTTTGGATATTTTTTTTTGTTTATAATGAAGTATTATGTGGTTAAATGAGGTTTTTTTTTCTACAATAGAATTTCCCTAGCAATCTTATTTAAGGCAACACAACGTTTGCCGGGTCAGCTAGTCTAATATATAAAATTCTCGTGTCACAGTTTTCGTTGCCATACTCCTCCGAAACGGCTTGACCGATTTTGATGAAATTTTTTGTGCTTATCCGGTATCTATGAGAATCGGCCAACATCTATTTTTCATCCCCCTAAATGTTAGGGGTAGTCCACCCCTAAATTTTTTTATTTATTTTTTAGACAAAATTTTTAATTTCTATTTTTTTATGATACAACATACAAAAATACATACAATCCTCAATTTTCACCCCTCTACGATCAACCCTTATTTTTTATTTGCTAATTAAAAACTTTAAAAATTTTTGCGAGAATTTTGTTTTTATTTTGTCATGACTTAAAATAAAAAAAATCATATTACTCTCAATTTTCACTCTTATACGATCAACCCCTATTTTTCCATCCCGATCAATATTTTTTTTATTCTATGCACAGATCCGCAATAAGGTTGCAAGATGGCAATCAAATATTATAATTGTAGTACGATAAACTCTTATTCAGAGTTTATAATTTCAAGTTCCTTTAATTATGATTTTTTTTAAATTGAATTTGATCTCCCGCCCTCGCCGGTCGACTACTGATCAACTATCAATCGATCAGCTATCCCCGCCAGGTGTCACCACTCATCCAGCAAACATCACGTAGTAGGGATGAGGACGAAGCCGGTCACCTGTCTTACTTACTCATTATACATCATAGATTATACACTTAATATATTTGAGAGCTATACAATACTATACATTTTTCAGCCATGTTTTTTTGGTTTTATTTGTGTATCAATAGTATGTTCAGTAGGTCTGAGAGTCGGCTACTATCTATTTTTCATACCCCTAAGTGAAAAGGGTTGTCGACCCCAAACATTTATTTTTTATTTTAATTTTTTGGATATTTTTTTTTGTTTACAATGAGGTATTATGTGGTTAAATGAGGTTTTTTTTTCTACAGTAGAATTTCCCTGGAAATCTTATTTAAGGCAACACAACGTTTGCCGGGTCAGCTAGTAATAATATAATATTTAATAAAATAACATATAAAACAACAACAATACAATTAAAACAACAATAAACAAAAACAACAAAATCAACATAAAAAACACTAAATATAGCGGAAATTACGCTTTGAATAACACAAATACAATGCACCCACTTTCACTGTTCTGCCAACCCTGTATTTAAAAATGACACTTTGCCTATACCGAGATAAATCCTTCTTTTGTCTGCACACCAATTAATGCGTACTCTGTTGGGTTTCAGTATTTAACCACGTACTTAATTAAGGACCCCTGCTCGACAAACAGAGGACGATCGCGGGATATTAATGGGAAATTGCATTAAAAAAACATTTACAGGACGCGCTGATAAATGTTGTACTTCGTACCGTTTGCGACAGAGATGACACTCGGTAGGCCTATGTGCGACAGAGATAACGCTCTACAAAGCGGAAATGAGCCGATTGTCTCTTTCCAAAGCTCGATGTGCAATATTTATCGCCAGGTACTGTACAATTAGCAATGCAAATAAACATTATCCCCTGGGCTTCGGTTTTGGGACTTCATTTTAATACGAGCCTACCTTCCATTTTAACACGTTCGCTGCGGCACCAATTTTTGCAAACTTTCCGTTCCTGCGGCACGAGGTATTATCGGCCCGCACCGTGACCAGACGTTAGGGCGACACGCGGTTTATTAGACCCCACCTCCTTTAACAGACTAAAATCCATTTTCTGGTGCGAAATCAAAGATAAATGAAAATTTTGGTCCTTATCGATATAGGCAGTGAATTGATGAACCCTAATGTACCGTCGCCCCGGGATCTGATAGCTAGTTTATTAATTATTGGCAAAACAAAATATGGGATCTTATACACCTCGTAACGCACTGAAATAGGGTAATTTTTCGGTAAGATTAGTGATGAGAAAAATAATATCGACGCAACGACATTTATCTATTTTTGTGTAAAAGTCTTAATGCGATTCACAGAATAGAAAAAAAAGAAAACCAGAAGTAGAAAAGAAACTATCCTATTTATTCTGCCTCGGGCTTTAAAAACACACTTATTAGAACTTGAATTAACATACAAAAATTCAGTAACAATATACTTTTTTATAAAAAATCTCAATATATATTTTGTACTTATTTATGAGTGTTTTTCATTGAAACAGGGTAGACAATAAGATTTTTTGCACTGAGAGCACTGAGTCAAAATCTTTTTGGATTTTTTGTCAGCTTCACGACGTGGTAAAAATGTGCGTAGTTTCTGGTAACAACCAACACATCTTCTTCTTTTTTCACCCTTTTCAAGGCAATGACGTGCGCTGCTTTCAGGTGCTGAAAAATAACAAAAATGTATAGATAACGTAATAAAACTAGCATTGTTACTTAGGTTAGATCGTAGATGAGAATAACAATGATAATGTATAACTTCATTAAATGAATATGTTTGCTTTATGCTTAAAATGTTGAAAGAGTAGGTAGGTAAGGTAGCTTAAATTCAAAATAATTTAATTTTGCGACAAGGAAACAATAATAAAAAACTTAATAATGACAAATGTCAGGCTTAGTTTATGAAAGCTTCTACACGTTGACTATCGTCAGCCTATTGAAAGTTTACTTGTTTTAACTGTCAAGAAATATATCTGAGCATTACATTACCTGGGATCTCATCGATTTCCTTTTTTATAAAAGATTCTATAAGTTTCTCCACAAAGAGTCTTTTCGGTAACTTTTTTTCATCAGTTTGGATTGAATTAAACACAATCCAGGCATTAATTAGCACTGTACCGAATATTAGCTCCATTACAACTTTTCTCCGCCATTTGATTCCTCTCTTCAACGTTGTATAATAAGATGACATCTGGTCAGAAAAGTCAATGCCTTTTTTTGTTTTATTGTACAGCAGAACACATCCTGGTTTTTTTATGCATTCATCGGTTCCTCTCTTCTTTTTTCCAGTACTACTGAATTATTAATTAATTACTTACCTGTTTTGTCAACGGCTGCTTTGCGTTTTTTGTGGAGTTTTTCACTACCTACAAAAATATCAATTAAAAAACTTACCTGTTTTGGTTCTGTTTCTGGGTTTTTTAAAATTAACTTCTTCCGACATCGTTTAGACATGTTCGGCGATGTAAAAAGACGTGCTCTTCAATCGACGTGATGCACAACACTAGTCGCGGGAAGCTCACGTTGGGTGCGGTACGAGGTCCGGAGGGATATGGGACGTTTTAGCCTCGTTCCGCACTGCATTAAAATTATATTAATTCAGTGCGGTACGAGGCCTAAGACATCCGGTACCAAGGTAGGTATACCACCGAGTCCGGGACCATTAGCACGTCTCAAATATACATTTATCTCTTTTCTATACTAGACCAAACCAAAGCTATGCCCTTCGCACGACAGAGAAGTTCACGTTTTTCCTTGCCGCACCACAAGGAAGTTGCATGAGGGGTGATTTAGGCCTCGTTTCGCAGTTAACGTGTTAAATAATTCAAAATCTTATTTATAATTTTAGTTGCATTAGCTGCATCACGAACTCGCAGCCCAGCTGGTGCTAAGTGCTTAGAATAATAGCCACCCATTTTAAAATAAGAGGTCGGACAAATATTCGGAATATCGATTTAATCCCTACAAAACGCATCCTACAAACTATACCTCAATTTGTACTGGTGGTAGGACCTCTTGTCAATCCGCGCGGGTAGGTACCACCACCCCAGCTATTTCTGCCGTGAAGCAGTAATGCGTTTCGGTTTAAAGGGTAGGGCAGCCGTTGTAACTATACTTGAGACCTTAGAACTTATATCTCAAGGTGAGTGGCGCATTTACGTTGTAGATGTCTATGGGCTCCAGTAACCACTTAACACCAGGTGGGCTGTGAGCTCGTCCACCCATCTAAGCAATAAAAAAAAAGTTATCTTAAAATACATTTATCAACCTATAACGCGGCTTTTAGGTAGATTGAAAACAATCAGTTTCCAGAAATCCTCCGGGAGCCACACCTGCTAACTTGAACTGAGCTAAATGGATTTCTGGGTAACATTGATGTATCTAAGTATATTTGAACGGTAGGTATTTGAGGTACAACTAAAACGAGCGAAGCGGAGATAATTAATCATTAAATAATAATTACAATCGTTCATTCACAATAACCAAGGATTATTTAAGTATATGTATGTATAGTGGAGATAACTTATTATTAAAAACTGCCAAGGAAAGAGCGCATTCACATTGCTGAACGTAACTTCATTTTGTGTGACGTCATTTGTGGCCAAATTAACCGACGAGCTAGTAATAAAATGCCAATTTACATATATCATATATTATTAAATTGTGTTCAAAAGCACGTTTGCAAACGTTATAAGTCGGCAGTCGACGCAAACAAAAGAAAAATTATTTTATAAACTACACTTGTAGCTTCTGGTTGCAATTTTTTGGTTTTTCGTTCAAATCGTGAATGCTTTGAAGATTTTTTACTATTTAAAAGTCGTAATGGATGCACATACGTACTTAAATAAACGATTTTGATATGTATGAAAGAAACGTGTGCTAATCTGTAACGGAATTTTTGAATGAACGACGTCTGAATTAACCCAGAGACACAGCCCACTGAGTTTCTCGCCGGATCTTCTCTGTGGGTCGCGTTTCCGATCCGGTGGTAGCACTGCTCTCGCTAGAGACAGTATTAGCAACACTCCCGGTTAGAGCCCCGTGAGTTCACCTCAAGGAGAAGCTGAAATAGCCTCTCAAGGCTATCAGCATAGGTAGGGAAAAAAAAGGAACTTTTGAACGACATTTTCGCTAACTTGAAAATGTCCAATTAACTTGAAAATTTGCACAAACATCAAGGACCGATAACTGTACCAGTTTTATGGCTTCGCTCTAATATCCTGAGGACTATCAGCACGATAAGAAGATTGAATACAATTGTATTTATAGTTTTATAGTGTATTTATTTTATAGTTCGGTTAGCGATTTATGCGTGTCTTTGTAGTTGTCAATTGGCAAATCTTTTAAAAACTTCTACCTCCGAGTAGTAGGAGAAGTTGAATTAGTTTTTGAAGATTCAGGCGAGAAGTTAGTCACTTTTAAGAAACGAAAATAGATATTAAAATTTCACGTTTAAAGTTTAGAAACAAAAATATATTTATATTAATTACCATTATATTTTACTAGTATATCTAACTGATTCAACCGTGCTAATCCTGCCCGGGTCGTTGGTCTATAACAGGGGTGGCCAACTTGATTAGAACCAAGATCTACTGTTTACTGACGAAAGACTACATTCTACTAATATCTTGAAATTTAATGAAACAATGTAGTTTAGTATACAAATAAGTAGTATAGGTACTTTCATTTATTGTATTAACATTTAGCTGAAATTATATAATACAGGAGAACTATTGTGTGGAAGAGAGGATAAATAATGTAACGTAATGGTCATTAACAAATCATACAAGATAAAGATGATGCGTGCAGCAATTGGTGATTACGTTGCGCAGTCTGATCGTGGCAAGACAAAAAAAAATTAGTTACATAGAGTATTTATATTATTTTTTTCTTGCCACGATCGACTGAACTAATAGCCACGATCGACCGGTCGATCGGGATCTACCAGTTGGCCACCCCTGGTCTATGATAATGAAATAATTACAACTCGAAGTTTTCAATACAATTACTTTTAATTCACGAATATCCGACCGTGTGTTTTAAACGTATGGTGTTATTCTCACGACATTTCACATTAAGAACTTTTGAATATGACTACGTAACGGTTAGGACTCATTGATGCGTCCCTTTACACGAAACATTAAATAAATGACACCCATTGCGACAAATGAGCGCGAAAACACCCGCCATCTTGGACGAAGGGATGAGGCTATGAGAGCGAAATGAACTCTCTGATTATGGCCGTAAATAAAGAGGTTCGGATTTAGAGAAAGCACATGGTATTTTGTGTTATATTTTCAAATATATTTTCGCTATTTCAAACCGTATAGTAACATTATTATGATCATATTAACTATTTTTCCGCTGTTTGTAAAATTGCTGTAATATGTCATAGTTTGTTATAGAGATTGCTGTACATGCCTGTAACTGGCTTACATACCAGTACTTAATTATATTCATGTTAATTTTAAGTTTGAATATTTTGTGTGTATTGCTGTTGGTGTGTCTAAATAAATAAATAAATTATATAAAGTTTATGTGTCTGGACATTAGGAACGCGTGAATAGCGTTTAGTTTACACTCAAAGTTTGAATTTTCCATTTATTTTAATAGCACTATCTCAGTTACCAAAAGCTCGGTATAGAGGCTAGGGAATTATAATAATAAGCGATTGAGAAGCCTAATGCAAAGTTAAATTATTAATGATAATGTTTGCGCCTTGGGAAAAGGCTATGGGAATACTAAATCAACAACTACTAATAATAATTTGTGTTTTTTTTTTTATTGCTTAGATGGATGGACGAGCTCACAGCCCACCTGATGTTAAGTGGTTACTGGAGTCCATAGACATCTACAACGTAAATGCGCCACCCACCTCGAGATATAAGTTCTAAGGTCTCAGTATAGTTACAACGGCTACCCCACCCTTCGAACCGAAAGGCATTACTGCTTCACGACGGAAATAGGCGAGGTGGTGGTACCTACCCGTGCGGACTCCCAAGAGGTCCTACCACCAGTAAAAGAGAGTTGTGTTATAATATCTAGAAGTAGTACATAGAAAATTATTTTTATGGTGTATAAGAACCTAAGTGTTTTTATTATGTATTTAATTTCTCAGGTCCGACAAAATTAAAAAGTTGAAGAGTCCTTGCTTTCTAACACATATTTTAAATCTAAAAGACCTTTCCGAATGCTTTTGATCCAATGTTGATATTCTCGCGTAGGTATGTGCTTAGTATTAAAGCGCTTGTACCTCAACGATATAATGCCGTATAACGGAATACATCCGCAAACTAAAAACGACTTTATCTAAACGGAACAGAGTCGTATGAAATATTTAAAGACGATTTCGTAAAATACATGATGTCAAAAATTAATATCTCGTGAAACGAACCGTAAAAATTATTACGAAGATGATGAGAAAGAAAAATAGCTGGGTTATTTCAGCTTTTATTCTCGACTCTAATTTTTTTTTTTTTGTATAAGTTACCTACCGCGTTATACTTATACGTGAGATACCTATGTTTAGTTAAAATCACTTTCGTATGCCGTTTAAAAGTTTTGGAAAATCAAATTAAGATGACACGTAAAACAAACATTGAAAAGGTTCAATTAATATTGTTTTTTTTTTTTTTTCCTACCTATGCTGATAGCCTTGAGAGGCTATTTCAGGTTACCCTAGCGTGTGTAGGTGAGCTCGCGGGGCTCAAACTGGAGAGTTGCTAACACTGACCCTAGCAAGAGCAGTGCTTCGCAGAATCTGTAGTCGTTGTGGCCTAACTGATAAGACGTCCGGTGCATTCGTGTTGAAGCGATGCACCGGCGTTCGAATCCCGCAGGCGGGTACAAATTTTTCTAATGAAATACGTACTCAACAAATGTTCACGATTGACTTCCACGGTGAAGGAATAACATCGTGTAATAAAAATGAAACCCGCAAAATTATAATTTGCGTAATTACTGGTGGTAGGACCTCTTGTGAGTCCGCGAAAATAAAAATGAATTGCTGTTCGCTGGTCTCGCTAAAACTCGAGAACGGCTGGACGGATTTGGCTAATTTGGAATTTATTGTGGAATTGAATTATGAATTATTTATTGAATTATTTGTGGAAGTCCAGAGAAGGTTAAAAGGTAAATAAATATGAAAATATTCGGAATTAAATAAAAAAAACAATTTTGGTTTTCCTTTGATGTGTCCCCCGTCTGACAGATTCCTTTTGTTTGTTTTAAGTTTATTTTATACAAAAGTTTAGGTCTTTCATTTATCGATTGAGGCACTACGAAGTCTGCCGGGTCAGCTAGTTAATAATAAATAATAATTATGGCCGAGGGACGGGTCATATGCAGTCGCTTGACCTCAAACTAAACCTGTAAATTTCTCGACTTTATTTACTTCGAGAGAGTTGAACTGTGTCTGTTTTTATTTTATGATCTCCGGTAATCTCAAACTTGATATAATTAAGCCGTGAGCTAGTTTGTGCATTATGGCGGAATAAAAAAACTAGTGATCCTTACATTAATTATACTTAGTTGAAATTCGACTATAATTAATTGAAATATACTATTATGGTTCTATTATTAAATAATATTTATTATACTTCTATTATATAATAAAAGATTTCGCCAAGACTACACTTTTTAGACAAATATTAATAAAGACAAGCAATATTTAATCTAATTTTTTTAAGGGATTTTATGACCTGACCTTTACGTCATGTCTTATTTTAATTTATATTATTCATATTTTTATGAAAAATGATATTATGGAGTGAAATCAAATGAAGATGATTAATTTGAGACATTAATCAACTGGGATGAAATTAAATGAAATGAGATGAGATGATATGGGATGAAATATAATCTCAGTAAAATGGTGGTCATTTACAAAGATTTTTTCAGTGAACTTTTTGGAGGATCCCGAGAAGTTACGTCCAGCGGCTTTATTTCATTTTCCCACATTTGTACACTTTCACAGATATTAAACAGTTAATAAACCACCGTTACTATACATTTAAACCTGAAGAAACACAATATAGACAAAATAAAACAAATCACACAACTCCACTCTCGAATATATTAAGTGTATAATCTATGACTCCACTCCTCGCGTTCCCGCCAAAAAGTCCATATTTAATTTTAATCTATTCTCAATTTGACCACAGACTATAATATAAGCAATAAGAAAAATGTGACAATAAACAAATAGTACGCATGCGTGTTTTTGTCAAATACATGGTAGTGTGTGTAATATTTTATTTATTGATTTAATGTACATATTTTTTATGCATAATTTAAAATAAATATTACCTATGTGGGAATACTCCTCCGTCCGCGCAATTTTCGTAAAAAGGGGTACAAAGTTTTTGCGTCACGTATGAATACTTGATCGATTGTTTTCCTATTTATTTCATGTTAGACAACGAAAGAAATACATTTTATCGAACAACCATCATAACTTACTATTATTCTATACTATTCTGCTACTGTAATATTAATATCTACCAATAGGATATCTATTCATAAACTAAGTGCAAATGCAAAAAGGTTTTTTTTTCAGTAGTCATGCACATAACTTTCGTTTTTTTTAAATGCAAAAACACCCAGAACGCAGCCTCCCAACATTTATATTCAAACTAAAACGCCTGACATAAAACAATAGCATTTTTTTCATTTCCCCAACGCGCAAAACTGAATTGCTCGTACAAATATTGCAGGGGCGCCGCACTCAACACAAGGTTTAATCTAGAGGTTTCCTGGCTATAAATACAGTGGCACTTTACTGCTGTATTTTGTCGCAGACTATGAAACATATAGAGGCACGTGTTTTTATATACGCTTATTTCTAAATTTTGAAATTCTGAGCTTACAGAGGACTAAAGTTCTTGACACATTATTAGTCTCCAAACTCCCTCTTTATGTAAGAGGTTAGGAGAACAAGCTCAGAGGTTCCATAAGATAAACATACATTTCGATTGGATTAACATAACATAATTTAAAGTTACGTGAATTAGCTTCAGTCAAATTCATTAACTTGGGTACTTTTCTAAAGACGCTAATGCTATATAACATTATCTAGTAACAATTTTGCTACGTACCATCCCAATCTACTTGAGATGTGGTGCTGGAATAAGAAACTCGAGATTTCATAGATTAACATTCGCATCGATGACTAGAACTGAGGTTTAAGAAGGACATTGACCATGTCAACGTTTGCATCGTATTGCCTCCCACGCGTCAGTACCAGACGCCTAGCCAAAGATCGGAGTAGTACCGGCTAGCAAAAATCCGCTACACATAACAGCCACTCTGTCAATATTGTGACAACGAAGAGCATGAGCTTCTTCAAAGCTTGAGGAGTATTTATTAGAAGGCACCTTGGCTAGAACCTTGACCAATCTTCTTCTATATAGTTCCCTCACTGCTGAGGATCGCGACCACATGTGACGTTCTTCCACAGTGTTCGATCATGGGTGGCATGGACCACATGGTACAGACTACAAACAAGTGCTTCCCTTACTAGATCTGACCATCTGACCTTGACCTATACGCTGATCCAAAACATTCACATTGAGATATATATACATATCGACGCTTGAAAGGCAAACGTGACTAAGCGACAATGCGTGAACTTTACAGTAGACTAATTTAAAGTTGAAATACCTGAAAACAAAATTTATTTTAACGAATCCAGCTGTAGTAGAATCTAGCTAGTAGCTGTAGGATTGAAATGATTTTAATAGACCTAGAAATATTTTTGTTTTGCACATCGAATATGGTTATTGCCTATCATTTATGTACAAAGCAGTTATTGTCGCTTAGTCACTTTTGCCTTTCAAGCGTCGATATATATGGAATGTCGCGGCACCCAACATTAATAACACGATTTTTTATAAAATCGTAGCGTGGGTAGGCCTCCCACAAGTTGGACCGATGACTTCTCAGATTCACTGATCCACTGGATGCAAGCATCGCAAGATCAATCATGGTGGCGAGGCTTGGGGAAGGCCTGTGTCCACTAAAGGACGTCTGTGGGCTGATAGATAAATAGATATATTTTGGTAAAATATGCCACCGAACGAATGACATTGTTCGTATTGCCCATTGAGTTTCTTGCCGCATCTTCTCAGTGGGTCGCGATTCTGATACGGTGTTAGATTCTGTAAAGCACTGCTCTTGCTATAGCTAATGTTAGCAAGTTCTCTAAGGTTGATCCCGTAAGCTTACCTACGCGTAAGGGCGTAGCTGAATTACTCTCTTAGGCTACCAGAAAATAGGTAGAGAAAATAATGTCATATTATGTCGGTTCAAGAGTTTAGACACTACTCTAGTACACTATTCTAGTACACTACTCTAGTACATTACTCTAGTACACTAATCTAGTACACTACTCTAGTACACTATTCTAGTACACTACACTAGTACACTACTCTAGTACACTACTCTAGTACACTACTAGCGTTACACTTACTTCCATCTAATCTAGGAAGCAGAACCGAGCATAAATCAATAATACAATTTTAGATTTATATTTGCAATGTGCGTATTTTTTTATTTTTCGAACCCCTCAGAGTATAAGTACACTATAAAACGTAGTCTCTCTCTACAATAAAATGCCGTGGTTACATGAAACAATTTCCCGGCAATTCCTCCCCCCAGCCTCCCCCCTCGTAATTTCTTAGTACCACGACGAATGAAACGAAATTATGGTTCCGTATCTATTTATAAATGAATTCAGATTTTTAGCGAAAACCCCTTCTGTTTCAAGAAATCATCAAAGATGGTCCATTGATGTGAATAAACTAAAGGAAGGTATTATTACAGTTGTTCATGATTTCGGTGTTTAGGATTCTAGATTAATTTATATTATGTTTCATAATTAATGTAATGTATTATAAATCGTTTAATAATAGAATAACTACTTAAGTCCAAAGTGAGTTAAGTAAGTCAACTACCTAGCAATCTCAGAATTTTTACGTTTAAGTTGTTCTAGACAGAGAAACTCCTATGTTTATCTCTTTTACTCGTGCAAATTTTGACAAGCCTTGTAAAGTGACACTGACGTGAACCATAGTCTGTGATCATATCCATAGATTATACACTTAATATATTTGAGATATCTGTGATGGTCTGTGATTGTGACAGCAAACTAACGGTGTTTTGTTTTTTTTTTAATAATGTGTCCCAGGAATAATTGAGGTAGTCTTATATCAAAATATTAGCTAAGTTTTATTTAAATTGTTTGTTATCTCACTTAAGTACAAAAAGTGACGTATTAAATCAGAGACATAATGTCAAAACCTATAAAATGATATAATGAAAGAATTAATATCAACCACGAGTATACTTACAATACATCATTCATTTCATCAGACAGAAATCATTAAATCAAACAAGCTGTAAATGATAAAACCGTTTTTGCGATTTTCCAGCTTTTATTTTAGTTGGGGTCAGTCAGGTATTAAAGTGCGAATTATGCAATTTTCTGTTCCACAAAATACACCTTCATTTTAATTCAGCTCCACATTGTTTTTCATATAACATGGTCATTGTGTTTTTTTTTTTAATGCCCTTGTAGGCAGACGAGCATACGGCACATCTGATGGTGAGTGGTTCCCGTCGCCCATGGACTTCAGCAATGCCAGGGGCAGAGCCAAGCCGCTGCCTACCGCTTAATACTTTCCACAAGCCTCGTTTGAAGAAGGACATGTCATAGCGCTCGGGAAACACCGTGGAGGTGAGCTCATTCCATAGCCGGATGGTACGTGGCAAAAAAGACCTCAGACTCTGGAAACGCACTATGGATGACCGCAGTGGCTCCAGGTAGTATGGATGAACTCTACTCCGGTGGCGGGCGGTGCGATGGTAAAAACGAGATGCCGGTATCATCTCGAGCAATTCCTCAGAGCACTCCCCCCAGACTCGCCCCAGAGAGTTCTCCACTTATAGGATACTCCATAGGAGTGTTTTCATATATTTTAGAGTAGGTATGTTTATAATAATTTAAAACCTCTTAAACTCAGCGCTGTCAAATTGTTGCCATACTGTTGTTGAGTATCGTAAGAATCCGAATGACATACTGAAAAATAAATAGACGAAGGAATATAAACGAAGATTATAGTACAGGATCCCTGGTACACTTTTCATCGTTTATTACTAACAAGCTGATTTTTCGTGAGTACCTTCCTTTTGACTAGACGCCCAACTTTTTTCCTTACAGTAACGTTGGTAAATGGTAGCTTACTAGGGGTAGCAAGGATAAAATATGTTGATTTCACGAATTTTTAAAATTTATTACTAGCTGAATTTTTCTTTGTTAATTATCGATTAATTATTATTACCTTCGTTTGAACAACAAAATTACTTTTTACTTTTACATTTTAAAATTCGAATTATTAACACGTAAAATCTTGCCTTTGTTGACCACAAAATCTACTAGAAGATTATGTAAACAAAAGAAATCGGATACAATAAATAATTAGTTCTACAATACAGAAATTGATGTAAAATTCTTATGTAACAACAAAAATACTAATGGTATTTACACGAAAAGCGTTCGAATGAATCAAATGTTTTATGATGGAGAATGAAACTGGAAACAGCTGCGTTCGTCGAGTTAACGGAATGATATACATTTTCTTGCTCGAATATATTTGAGATGTTTACTTTCATCTTATATACACGTATTGTTTAAATGTACCTTTTTTTTTCTCCTACCTATACTGGTAACTCAAGGAGTTATGCCAGCGAAACCGGGCGAGTAGGTGAAAAAACACCCACATTGCAAATATAAATCTAAAATTGTACTATTGATTTATGCTCGTTTCTGCTTTCTAGATTAAATGGAAGTAAGTGTAACGCTAATAGTGTACTACAGGCGAAAAGCTCTTGAACCGACATAATACGATTTTATTTTCTCTACCTATTCGCTGGTCGCTCAGTAAATGCGAGGCTCTGTGGTTACACGGGCCACCTGTCGATGCCTACATCGTGGTTGAAGGCGTTCGGATAGGGGTCTGGGTGCAGTTGAGGTACCTCGGCCTCGTGTTGGACAGCCGGTAGGCTTTTCGTGGTCACTTTGCGGAGCTGGTCCCCCGATTGATGAGGACGGCCAGTTCTTTGTGCCGGCTGCTCCCGAATATTGGGGGACCGGGGGATTGGGGGACCAAGTTGTGCGCCGCCTCTACGCGGGGGTGGTGCGATCGATGGCCCTGTACAGTGCACCTGTATGGGCTGAGCCGCGCGGTGGCCGCAACGCACCGGCCGGCCGCAACCGCGGATATCGCACCGTCTCCTTTGGGGCGGCGTGTTTTTTTTATTTTTTTATTGCCCTTGTAGGCAGACGAGCATACGGCCCACCTGATGGTGAGTGGTTACCGTCGCCCATGGACTTCAGCAATGCCAGGGGCAGAGCCAAGCCGCTGCCTACCGCTACCGTGTGTTGGCAGGGACGCCGCCATGGGAGCTGGAGGCGGAGTCGCTCGCTGCCGATTATCGGTGGTGCAGCGAGCTTCGTGTCCGGGGCGTGGCGCGTCTCTCCGAAATGAAGCTGCGAGCGCAGAAGGCCCATTCTCGGCGGTCCGTGCTCGAGTCGTGGTCGAGGCGGTTGACCAGCCCCACGTGGGGACTACGGCCGTCGAAGCGGTTTACCCGGTCTTTGATCTGGTGCAGGTGCTGATAGGGCACGGATGCTTCGGAAAGTACCTGCACCGGATAGGAGCTAAGCTGACGACGAGTCGACGGCAGCCGCCAGTCCGACGTCTGTGGGACGACGGGATGGATTTAATATGCTCTGCGTCAACCCTGTCCCGTCGTCTCAATAGCCCCGACTGGGGTCCGATACGGTCTGGAGTAGGGCGCCAGCTGTGAGAAACAGGAGTTTTTAGTGAGGTTCAACTCCCACATACCCTACCTGACACGCGGGTTTTGTCCTGTGGAAAAAAAAACCTATTCGCTAGATAGCCTAACAGGCTATTTCAGTTACGCTCTGAAGCGTAGGTAAGCTTACGGGCTCTAGCCTGAGGACATTGCTAACACTAGTCCTAGCAAGAGCAGTGTTTTACAGAACCTAAAACTGGATCGGAAACGCGACCCACTGAGAAAATCGCGACGAAAAACTCAAAGGCAAAAAGTACCTAGTAGGAGTATGCAATACGGACCCAGCATGTTGGAACTTCCACTAAAACGAAGACTGATTTGAAAAGTTTTTAACAGTTCACCCGAATCACTTTTTAGTATAGAAGAACTTTTATTCAACTATTTCCCTTTAATGTATTTAAATGCTTTGCTTGAATTTAATTTAAGATATAATTGACAAGTCCAAGATTTATCACGTGAATTTGATACCTGGGATCATGATAGATAGAAAAAAAATGCGAGATTAAACCGTAAATTTTGGTTTAATTGTGTCTATGGATTTGCTAAATCTAAAGAAATTTTGCAGAATATATGAGTCGTCTATTATCAAAGGTGGCAATCTGTACATTTGGCCAAAAATTTTTATTGATATGTCAATACAGATTTATTTGAATATAATCGTCTCCTTCAAAGAATACGGTTCAAAACCTGCATTAAATAAAGGTTAATAGTTAACCTGTTATTTATCTAAGATGTCGTTCCGAAGAGTTTTGTGACTGCCAATGGAATACAAAATCAATAATTCGTTTTTCTGATTTACCAATCATTGTCCAAAAGTCAGATTGCCGCCTTTGATAATAGTCGACTCATATTATTATATTTTTTATGGTCATGCGGCCACTGAGCAATAAGCAACATTACGCCTGGTTTACTGAAAAATAGAAAAACGACCAGACATAATATGTGACAATTTGACGTCACGTTTTTTTCATAGCCACTTGAATGTTTGCTTGTATCCAAAGTCAAGAATTTATGCGCTAGTGCGCACCTCTAGTGAGGTCCCGCAGTAGTCGAAATTCGACTAAAATTAATTGGAATTGTAAGTTTGTACACTATTATGATTCTATTTTCAAAGACTATTATACTTCTATAATCACAAATTTCGCCAAGACACTATAAAAAAATATTAATAAAACAAACAATATTTAAGAATTCTCAATTTGACAACAGACTTCAAGAACAAAAGTTTGACAATAAATATTATGCATGCGTGTGTGCGTCAAATACATGGTATGTAGTGTGTGTAATGTTTTCTTTATTGACATAATGTATTTTTTATGCATTATTTAAAAAAAATATTAGCTGTATGCACTTCTTCTCTATATTCTCTATAAGTGTGGAAAATTTCATACTCCTCCGTCCGCGCAATTTTCGTAAAAAGGGATACAAAGTTTTTGCTTCATGTATTAATATATAGATTAGCGCCAAACGAAAATACATACAACATTGTATATAGCGGTGTCTTAATGCCTGCCACTGTAATGATTTAAAAAATCCATATCAATGCGAACGAGGCCTGGGCTAAAAAGTAACCTATACATACATACTACCTAAATAGCACAGTTTAAAATCCAAAATATAATTTAAACAAAATCGAGTTGAAATCAATCGTCAATTTTCTTTCGGAAAACCATCGATTCTGAGATATTGGTTATATTTTTTTATTTTATTTTTATTGCTTTGATGGGTGGACGAGCTCACAGCCCACCTGGTGTTAAGTGGTTACTGGAGCCCATAGACATCTACAATGTAAATGCGCCACCCACCTTGAGATATAAGTTCTAAGGTCTCAAGTATAGTTACAACGGCTGCCCCACACTTCAAACTGAAACGCATTACTGCTTCACGGCAGAAATAGGCGCGGTGGTGGTACCCACCCGCTCGGACTCACAAGAGGTCCTACCACCAGTAAATTCCATTCCATTATCACCAGTTCTAGCCGGGTATCTATGAAGCAAAAACTTTGTATCCCTTTTTACGAAAATTGCGCAGCCGGAGGAGTATGAAATTTTCCAACCTTATAGAGAATATAGAGAAGAAGTGCACAATGGTAATTTTTTTTTTTAATAATGCATAAAAGATACATTAAGTCGATAAAGAAAACATTACACACTACATACCATGTATTTGACGCACACACGCATGCATACTATTAATTGTCAAACTTTTGTTCTTGACGTCTGTGGTCAAATTGAGAATTCTTAAATATTGTTTGTTTTATTAATATTTTTTTATAGTGTAGCCTTGGCGAAATGTGTGATTATAGAAGTATAAAATACAATCATAATAGTGTAGAAACTTACAATTCAAATTATAGTCGAATTTCGACTACTGCGGGACCTCTAGTCAATATAGACTTACCTCAATACTAAAATCTGCTACTAACATAATACACGAAAATGAATCACGAATGCGTCGATCGATGAGTGAATAAATACTGAATATTAAAAAGCGATGGAATCTGCTATTTGCACAATTGATACGCAAGATCCGATATCTCGAACCCGAGACGCGTGGATTTGCCTATTCCAAGTCTTAAATTTCTTTTTCGCAAATATGTATATATATGAACCGAGGTAAATCTATGTATACAAATATTGGCAAAGATAAAACAGCTCAGAACAGGTAACGCTCATATAGCACGGTAGATACGTTTTTGTTTTTTTTTATTGCTTAAATGGGTGGACGAGCTCACAGCCCACCTGATTTTAAGAGGTTACTGGAGCCCATTGACATCTATAACATAAATGCGCCACCCACCTTGAGTTATAAGTTCTAAGGTCTCAGTATAGTTACAACGGCTGCCCCACCCTTCAAACCGAAACGTATTACTGCTTCACGACAGAAGTAGGCAGGGTGGTGGTACCTACCGAAGTGCAAAGTCAATCAATTTTCGTATTTATTTAACAGTTAAAGTTTAAGGGAAAAGTTAGATTTTTCCCATCTTTGTGTAAAATTGCATTGCATAAAATGAATATAAGTCCTGTGCTATTTGTGAACTATGATCGAATATCGATAATTCGAATTTCGTATGTATCCGATATACTAGAAAAAACTGTTTGTCGCTTATGTTAGTTTATTTGTGTGCGTTAGGTAAACCTTTTTGCGACTACGAATGGGGAAAACTTCCCACTATTCCGAAGAAGCCCTTCTCTTGTACTTATTCTGAATATTATTATTTAGAACATATATATTATATAGCACACGGTCATAATATTAAATGTTCCATAGCGACGACACAAATATTTTTTTGTTTGTGATAAAAAAAACAAGATTTATTTACCGAAAATTGCTGTTCTGACTGCCTAAAAATAAAATCCAAATTCAGTAGTAACAAGCCACTAGATCAGTAAGATGAACAAAAAAAATATATCTTACAAATACATTTGTAATTGTTATTAACGCAATTTAGGTTTAGAAAGTTTTATACATATATATTTACAGCTGGTGGTAGGAACTCTTGTGAGTCTGCGCGGGTAGGTACCACCACCCCAGCTATTTCTGCCGTGAAGCAGTAATGCGTTTCGGTTTGAAGAGCGGGGCAGCCGTTGTAACTATACTTGAGACCTTAGAACTTACATCTCGAGGTGGGTGGCGCATTTACGTTCTAGATGTCTATGGGCTCCAGTAACCACTTAACACCAGGTGGGCTGTGTACTCGTCCACCCATCGAAGCAATAAAAAAAGTACGGATATGGATAATCTATCCAAAATAATTAAAAACGTCAAAATGTTGATGTAAGTGAAAAACTAAATTCATAACGGACAAAAAAACCCAGCGAAAACACAATAGAAGATAACCGTGTCTTTTATTAAACAACACAAATAAAAAGGTCACCAGAGAAACGTTCCATCAAAAGATTAAAAATGTCTAAAAAATGTACACATATAAATATACTTTTTTTTTTGTGAAGAATAAGACGAAGGGAAATAGCCGTGAGGCGCTCGCTAAATATTCAACTTGTGTTGACACAGGTTCGTAGCGACCGGAACCGCCTTGGGAAGACGACGCAAGTCACAGAAAAAGAAAAAAACGACAACGAAATCAAATCGTTCGTAGTTAACGAGTTTTATTACTGTACATTTAAAATTGTAACTTTGAATTGAAATCACTCGTGTTATACTATTCGATACGGAGGCCACAGAATGGCCGTTTTAAACATGTATAATAATTCGTTTTTGTTTATTTTCATTAATTAATTTATTTATTTAACAACAAGTAAAAAAATCGGCTTGTATCATAAGCCATGCGCGCACAACTAATCAGGACATATTATGTTGGTTTTTTTTCCTACCTCAGTTGATGGCCTTGAGAGGCTATGTCAGGCGTAACCTAGGTGAGCTTACGGGGCTCAAACCTGACGACGTTGCTAACACGAACCCTAGCTCTTGCTAGGGTGCCGGATTCGCAGAATCTACCACGCGACCCACTGAGAGGATCCGGCGATAAACTCAGTGGGCTGTGTCTGTGGGTTAATTTTCTCGAAGAGCCGTTCGGCGCAAGCGACGGATTTGACGAGAACGACGATCGGTTCTTGGGGTACCTAAAAGCACCGTAAATGGATCGGGAGGATCCGAGATGACAGGACATATGTGCTAAGTATACAATATTTCTTACAACTAAGTATATTATGAATTTCTATGATTTTTTTAGCCCAAATTTATCTGAGCGCAATAACAATGAAAATTGTGATTGTTCCGGCCATTGTTTAGATTAACGTGTACAAACATACATTAATATTTGTCTTGATATGTCGTAAAAAAAACATTCAAGACACTCTCCCTAATAATTTATTATCTGTGCTCGTCACATTAAAAAAAAACCACTTACAACTAATATTGTCTCGTTCCAGACGCGTTTTAAAAAAAAAAAACATTTTTCTGCTATGAATCTCTTCCTACCGTAAAACACACTATTCTTTCACAATATAAATAAACAATAAAGTTCGATCTTGCCGAACGCTAACGGATGAATGTCAACAAGGAACTTTAACTCTTGAATAATATATAAACTGGCAACACTAAGTAAGACGTATTTTGATAGATCGCCCACTGATAGTTCGCTCGTGCTAAGTTTATAAGTATCATAGATACTATGATATATTATACTCATACTAAACCAGGGCTTCGATAATATAAAAACTCTGACGTACGAGTTACTTTAATATCTTATCTGTGTTAAGACTTTTTGGCGGGAATTTATGTGAGTCGTTTTCTTTTGTCGATTTCGTGTTCCTAGTAGTTCAATAGTAATGGTGGATGATTTTTCCGGTTAACATTTAAACTTCCAACGAATTTCTCCATGCAAAAAGTCTATTCACTAGGGCTATTCACATTAGCGCTAAGATATATACTAAGTGAACTGATTGACTAGTTTAATGCATAAATTGTAAAACTAACGTATGCACTATAGTTAAGGTGCATAATTATGTTGATAGTTCACTATGTAACATTATTACCTTCTCACGGGTTTTGAACCAGGTTCAGACAACATAATATGAAATAAATGATACAAAATATGAAGTTTGTTTATTTATTTTTATTGCTTAGATGGGTGGACGAGCTCACAGCCCATCTTATGTTAAGTGGTTACTGGAGCCCATGGACATCTACAACGTAAATGCGCCACTCACCTTGAGATATAAGTTCTAAGGTCTCATGTATAGTTAAAACGGCTGCCCCACCCTTCAAGCCGAAACGCATTACTGCTTAACGGCAGAAATAGGCAGGGTGGCGGTACCTACCCGCGCGGACTCACAAGAGGTCCTACCACCAGACCAGACCAGATCGGCTGATGTTCTTTTAAAATTATAAAAACACATATACGTTGATATAAAAGATATCTAAAATCGGTCATTGAAAATTAAAATATTATTCCGAGCTACGTATAAAATATAAAACGGGCATATTACAAAAAAAAATCAACCCTCAAAGGGAAGAGATATTAAAGAGATTGTTATTAAAATGTAATCTTGCGTAAGGCGTCCGTCCGCATTTAAATGTTTGACGACTGTGTTACAGACGCGAACAAAAGTGTTATGATTATTTTTAATTTAAATAATGCCCTGCCTATTTCTGCCGTGGAGTAGTAATGCGTTTCGGTTCGAAGGGTGGGGCAGCCGTTGTAACTATACTTGAGACCTTAGAACTTATTCTCAAGTTGGAGCCTCTGGGTCTGCGGAGGGACTTCGGTTCCCTCTGTATTTTGTACCGTATGTTCCATGGGGAGTGCTCTGAGGAATTGTTCGAGATGATACCGGCATCTCGTTTTTACCATCGCACCGCCCGCCACCGGAGTAGAGTTCATCCGTACTATCTGGAGCCACTGCGGTCATCCACAGTGCGTTTCCAGAGATCTTTTTTGCCACGTACCATCCGGCTATGGAATGAGCTCCCCTCCACGGTGTTTCCCGAGCGCTATGACATGTCCTTCTTCAAACGAGGCTTGTGGAGTGTTAAGCGGTAGGCAGCGGCTTGGTTCTGCCCCTGGCATTGCTGAAGTCCATGGGCAACGGTAACCACTCACCATCAGGTGGGCCGTATGCTCGTCTGCCTACAAGGGCAATAAAAAAAAAAAAAACTATTAACACTAGCCCTAGTAAGAGCCGTTGAATATAGCCACTAATCGCGATCCACTGAGAAGTTGCGGCGAGAAACTCAGTGGGCTGTGTTTTTGGGCTAGGTTGCATGTCTAACTCTTCGACGCATTTGTCGAGTTCGACAAGAACGGTGGTTAACTATACCTGCGACCTTAGAACTTATATCTCAAGGTGGGTGGCGCATTTACGTTGTAGATGTCTATGGGCTCCAGTAACCACTTAACACCAGGTGGGCTGTGAGCTCGTCCACCCATCTAAGCAATAAAAAAAAACAACATACGTCTGAAGCTAATAAAAGCGTATTAAAAAAATAGACTTCTGCTTAATTAAAAAAACGTCTGCAGAAGAATTGGTACCTATACAAATTAGTTCTGAAGACATTTTTACATACATACATAATAATAATTTTACTTTCTTTCTTTCTTTCTTATCATTTCAAGAACGAACAATAACATTTTTTTTACTCATATTTTTGTGGTTTTACCCTTTATTAATTTTAAAACCGCGTTATGTAGGAACTGGTATTCAGCTGGTGGTTTTTTGGCACAAAGAGAACTTGAAAACTGATAGTAATGTAATAATAAAGTACCAACGTTATACAATCATACTATTCTGTTTAAACTCCATCAAAAATGTTTAATAACGTTTTTAAGCTATTGCATAGCTTTAGTCGCGGGCTTTGAGCGCGGCGACCGAATCAAGAAATTCAGTAACGAAAATAAAACCTAACACCCCCACTCCGCCTACCATGTAGCTCGCGTTCAACACATTCACACGTTGCGCTTGTGTGGTGTTTGTAAATAAGCGCGCGGCGTGACGTCTTACTGCATGCGGTTCATGAAAAGTCTGCCCATCTCTCTCCGGCGGTTTAGCTTATGAGTGTGAAGGGGACAGTTAATGTTTTGCTTTTGTTAATATTTATAAATATAGCGTGGTCTTATTTTTATTATTTTTTTAATAATCAATTATTATTATCATCTAATTATAGTTGCATAAGTTGTTAAAAAATGCTATGCAATAGCTTTACCGCGGCAGTCGCCGAGTGCCAACCGTGTTTTTTTTTTCGAAATCTTCTTTTTATTTATCTTCTACGATGCCTATGAATGTTTGTGCTGTTATAAAAGACAGGATTATCTCGGTGCTCCGAGCCGGATTAGAAGGTATCACCGCAGTTCACCCTCTGTTATTACCCTGCTAAGCATTCCATACACTTATAAAGATACATATATTTATACACACGCTTTACGATGAATTGTCACTTGTCAGCATTCAGCTCGATCACAAAAATAATATGTTTTTTTTATTCTAAAAATTATCTTAAATTCGAAATCATACGAATTAAAAAAAAAAAAAAAAAACAATAAAGAAATTTGCACAATATAATTCTTTGGAAGTTTTGATTCTTTTCATTTTTAAACGAAATGTCAGGAATTTTAAGCCTATTTAATGAACTTAATTCGTAGTAATGTTACATTTTTATATGTAGAATCTAAAAACAAATGGTTTGCTTCACCTCTGCATGCGTTCGATATCTCTAATTAGGTTAGCATGTTACTCCAAGTACTGGTATATTACAAGTTTATACCTAATGTAGGAGTATAAGCAAATAAATTATAGAAGATCCATTTTTTTTTGAGTTGAGTTCTAAGGTCTCAGTATAGTTACAACGGCTGCCCTATCCTTCAAACCGAAAGGCATTAGTGCTTCACGGCAGAAATAGGCAGGGTGGCTCTTTGTGTGAGTATTTATTTTCAATATTCTTCTCTGTCTCCACCTTATCCCACTAGGTGGGGTCGGCAGATCAATTTTTTTTCTTTCATTCTCTTCTATCAGCCGTCATCTAAACACTCACTCCTCTCTCTCTCATATCGGCATTGACACCCTCAATCCATGTTTTCTTCGGTCGACCTCTTCCTCCTTTACCTTCCATTACCATATCCTACTCAAATGCATGCATGGGTGTTTATTTTCTATAAATGTAGGTATATATTTAAACACATATAAGTGGGTTTATCAGTCTTTGTTACCCATAATACAGGGACTCCTAAATTGGGCCCGGATGACCCCGCGTGATTTGTTCTCCCAGTTATTAAGTCATTATAGTTATTAAAACTAAAATTTTATATAGTCGGAGACGGTCATTAGTTTGGTAGCTAAACGAAACGCAGCACGATTCCCGAGAGATGGCAGCACGATTGCGGTATCGTCGAAACTCGGCTAACTTCGTGCTACGACAGACCCTAGTCGATGAAGGCGCGTAGACGCCATCACACTTAGCGACCAGCCTTCTTGAAGAGCGGTGCCTCCGTCCTAAGACCTGTCATTCGTTTTCGTTTGCTAACGTCAAGAGAAGATTTCTAAATTTTTCTGTACTCAATATTTCTCTTAGCTCGATCACCCTATTCGTCCCTACGATGTCTGACGATGATGTTAATAATTGTGGCTTCTGCGACACATATACAATGTCAAATGTTGCAAAATGATTAATCAATACTGAATAATGAAATCCGCACTAATATTCAATGTCTATCGAAGGTCGTCGGCGATGTTAAGGATCAAGAAATTCGGACTTTAAAAAATTCACCACAAAATCTGCACAGGGTCGAAGATTAAAAAACTAATTGCTCCGGAATTCTCATAATTGAATCGGGATCGAGGGACTAAGCCAGGATCAAAAGGGTTCGTAAATATATTTCAATTTAATGCTAGATTACGCCCGCGACGATGTCCGTATTGTAATGTTTACATACATCAGCGGTCGGGGAACCGGGGTAAATTATCCCAAATGGGATAAAATGAAATTTTGGAGGGCAAAAATAAAACTTTTGTGAGTAAAAAGTATATATTGAAATGAAACTTCTTTAGAATCATCGTGATTTCAAACTCGATGAATCGAAATGAAACGAAACGAAAAAATAAGTCCAATAAAAGCGAATTTTTTTCCCGAAAAAAATAATATAAATTAAAAAATATTTTTTATGGGGGATATATATAAAATTTAAACTAGTTTTTTTGTCTAATAATACAAGAAAAATATCATATGAATTATAAAATAACAAGAAATTATCATTTACATAATTTTTCTGTGGGGCGATTTTTTCCCTCAACTCATGTAATATACACATATAGGTGTAATATACACATTTTTATTGCTTAGATGGGTGGACGAGCTCACAGCCCACCTGGTGTTAAGTGGTTACTGGAGCCCATAGACATCTACAATGTAAATGCGCCACCCACCTTGAGATATAAGTTCTAAAGTCTCAGTATAGTTACAACGGCTACCCCACCCTTCAAGACGAAACGCATTACTGCTTCACGGCAGAAATAGGCGGGGTGGTGGTACCTACCCGTGCGGACTCACAAGAGGTCCTACTACCCTCGAAACAATTGAAAGAATACATTTCGTAAAACATTTTGACTGCGACTGTACTTCGTCTGTACCCGTCACGGCTATGTGCGTTCAAATAAATTAATTACACTCGTTCAAGTCAACACGTAATAAAGATATGATTAATTACATTAATAACTGTAAATTTAATTATATAGGTACATTATAATCATCATCCAGCCCATAGCAATCCACTGTTGGACATAGGCCTTTCCAATTGTAATTTCCAGTTTTTACTCCGCACGGGTAGGTGCCACCACCCCGCCTATTTCTTCCGTGAAGCAGTAATGCGTTTCGGTCTGAAGGGTGGGATAGCCATTGTAACTATACTGAGACCTTAGAACTTATATCTCAAGGTGGATGGCGCATTTACGTTGTAGATGTCTATGGGCTCCAGTAACCACTTAACACCAGGTAGACTGTGAGCTCGTCCACCCATCTAAGCAATAAAAAAAAAACGCCACTCAACACGATTCACAGCTTCTCTCATCCAGCTCTTACCAGTCACCCTGCATGAATCATAACTCCACCGAACCTGAACCCGGCCTGAAGTACATTTGCCAATTCACAATCTTCACTCAAGAACAGGTGGGCCGTATGCTCGTCTGCCTACAAGGGCAATAAAAAAAAACCTTTCCCCCATCGATTCTCCGACTAATATGCCAGCACTTCAGCCAGCATTAAATATTTATATTTTTTTTTATTGCTTAGATGGGTGAACGAGCTCACATCCCACCTGGTGTTAAGTGGTTACTGGAGCCCATAGACATTTACAACGTAAATGCGCCAACCACCTTGAGATATAAGTTCTAAGGTCGCAGGTATAGTTAACCACCGTTCTTGTCGAACTCGACAAATGAGTCGAAGAGTTAGACAGACACCTAGCCCAAAAACACAGCCCACTGAGTTTCTCGCCGAAACTTCTCAGTGGATCGCGATTAGTGGGTATATTCAACGGCTCTTACTAGGGCTAGTGTTAATAGGTCCTCCAAGAGTCAGTTCCTTGACCTCTCCTACCAGCCACGCGTATTTGGAACATTAGACTACTAATGATTAGGAAGGGTAAAGGTCAATCAAAATCGTGTGTTAGTTTGTTAGAATAATATGTTATGTATATTGTGTAAAATGTTACGTTTAGGAAAAATCACAGCGGAGCATGACTCCGTGTTAATAGTAATTTGTTTAAAACACACTTTAACTTCGTAGCACGCAAAATAAACCACTAAAAATATACAAATTGAATGCGAAACAAAAGCTGTTGACGTATCTATAATATACTAGAGGTCCCGCAGTAGTCGAAATTCGAATATAATTAATTGGAAATGTAAGTTTGTACACTATTATACTTCTATAATCACAAATTTCGCCAAGACTACACTATAAAAAATATTAACAAAGACAAACAATATTTAATCTATTCTCAATTTGACAACAGACGTCAAGAACAAAACTTTGACAATAAATAGTATGCATGCGTGTATGCGTCAAATACATGGTATGTAGTGTGTGTAATGTTTTCTTTATTGATTTAATGTATCTTTTACGCATTATTTGAAAAAATATTAACATTGTGTACTTCTTCTCTATATTCTCTATTAGTGTGGAAAATTTCATACTCCTCCGTTCGCGCAATTTTCGTAAAAAGGGATACAAAATTTTTGCTTCATGTATTAATATATAGATTAGGAGAGAGATTAGGAGTATGAAATTTCCCACACTTATAAAGAATATAGAGGAATGCCGAAAGCTATTTTTTTTTTAATTATGCTTAAAAATATATTAAATCAATAAAAAAAGCATTACACATACTACCATGTATTTGACGCACACACGCATGCATACTATTTATTTATTGTCATACTTTTCTTCTTGACCTCTGTGGTCAAATTGAGAATAGATTAAATATTGTTTGTCTTTATTCATATTTTCTATAGTGTAGCCTTGGCGAAATTTGTGATTATAGAAGTATAAAAGTCTTTAACAATAGAATCATAATAGTGTACAAACCTATATTTCAATTAATTATAGTCGAATTTCGATTACCAGGGCATCACTAGTTTAATTAATTCTAGAACGACATAAACTTTCTTTTGTATCAATAAATAAAATTATCGTTCGACTAGTTCACGCGAAACAGATATAATATGTCAAAAGGTCACTAACCTCCGCAAGTCTCCCGGAAGTCGGGGCAACAATCTCCCAATTTCAAGCAAGCGTGGTCACAGTAACAAGGCTTGTCGGTTAGGTCCTCAATAATGGCGTTCTGGTGCGCCTTCTGAACGACGCAGGAACTATCCCTCCCCGGGCAGCACAGGTTCGCGTCCCGGCAATAGTTCGCATCGCAATAGCCCGCGAAAATGAACAAGCTTAGACAAAGAAAATGGCGGTGCATTTTGAATAAGGAATTCTTTGTCAAACGATATAAAGTAAGCAAACCTCTTTAATATGTATATTATTTTTTTTCTAAATAGAAATATTATTAAAAGTTTGGACAAATTATTTTTAAAATTGACAACGCTTATATAAGTGACCGAAAAATTGAGAATGATAAATTATGAATTTTGTATGAAAACGGGTGCCTTCGATTCGTCTTAGATCTGAAACAAAAAGAAACGTAAAAACTTAGATTATTCCTTAATTGTATTTCTAAGCACTCGGAGAACACGTCATCTATTGGAAAAATTGGCAAAAATGCCAAAACAGGATTCCCGTTTATGCCTCCTGTGAGGTTTGAACTCACGACCCCTGGTTTACGAGACCAGTGCTCTACCACTGAGCTAAAGAGGCTCGCGTAAGGACAACCGAAATTTACGTACGGTTACTTAAATATCTAAATTAACCTAAAATATTTTGTTTTGTTACAAGAAATTATACCTAAAACGTATATATAAAATACAAACTTATTACTGTGATAAAATACAATAAAAAAAAAAACAAAAAATATATCAGCCGCGTGGAATGCAATAATTCACTGTTATGTATTCTATTTTAATTCAGTAATTAACTTAATGCCTGTTTCTAACTTATTTTATTTTCTATGGATAGGTAGGGAACTTCTGGCGGTTCATAAAACCTCGAAGCATGTTAAGCTATAAAAACCATTAAAAAAGATTTTATTGATAAGTGGAATTTAACTAATTTTCCTGCCTGAAATCCCCTGTCAACTGTTTTTGATTGTACGATGTAAAATAAATACTATTCGTTTTCTTACGAAAATCTAAATGATATTTCAAACTCTTTAGTAATTTACTTAAAAATAAAATACATTTCATGCACGGCCTACTAGATTATAATTTTGATGAGTGTATTATTATTTTTAAGAATAGAATGCAATGAATAATTTTATTATTTTGCCTCAATTTTTGGACGACCCTTATTACACATTGTGGAGTTACGGCCATATAATAACGCTCGAAAAACTGATTGTGGGCTAAACGCAGGTGTATTAGTGAGAAAGTAATGTTTTTAAACATTTTATAGTTTTACGAATGATCACGACGCACAACACAGTTCCTAGACGACAATCAACTTAATAATACAACAGAGCAGAGTCCGCTTCAAGCCGACCGAAATTCTCGCTGGATCCTCTCAGTGGATCGCGATTCTGATCCGGTAGTAGATTCAGCAAAGCACTCCTCTTGCTAGGGCTAGTCTTAGCAATTCTCTCAGGTTGAGCCCGTGAGCTCACCTACGTGTAAGGGCGTAGCTGAAATAGCCTTTTAGGCTACCAGCAAATAGGTATAGAAAATAAAATCGTATTATGTCGGTTCAAGAGCTTTTCGCCTGTAGTACACTACTAGCGTTACACTTACTTCCATCTAATCTAGGAAGCAGAAACGAGCATAAATCAATAATAAAATTTTAGTTTTATATTTTACCGGTGGTAGGACCTCTTGTGAGTCCGCGCGGGTAGGTACCACCGCCCTGCCTATTTCTGCCGTGAAGCAGTAATGCGTTTCGGTTGTTGGGGTGGGGCAGCCGTTGTAACTATACTCAGATCTTAGAACTTATATCGTTATTTACGTTGTAGATGTCCATGGGCTCCAGTAACCACTTAACATCAGGTGGGCTGTGAGCTCGTCCACCCATCTAAGCAATAAAAAAAAAATGTGAGTGCTTTTTCACCTACTGGCCCGGTTTCGCTGGCATAACTCTGGGTTACCAGTATAGGTAGGAAAAAAAAGGTACATTTAAACAATACGTGTATAATAGAAAGTAAACATCTCCTATATATTCGAGCAAGAAAATGTATATATTTCCGTTAACTTGACAAACATACATGGCTGTTTCCAGTTTCATTCTCCATCATAAAACAAAGCTACCAACGATTAGACAGGGGAAAAAAATTCGCTCCTAGCGACTTTTTTATTTTATTTTACCCCATCTAGAACACTGTAGGTTTACCAAGTTTACTTTTTTTTTTTTTTTTTTATTACCCTTGTAGGCAGACGAGCATACGGCCCACCTGATGGTGAGTGGTTACCGTCGCCCATGATGGACTTCAGCAATGCCAGGGGCAGAGCCAAGCCGCTGCCTACCGCTTAACACTCTTTGTATACCAAGTTTATATCTCGAGAATTTTTTAATCATGACCCTGATAATGCAGCTAATTTATGTAACTCCCGCAACTGAGACAAATCTAACGACAACGAAATAATATGTTAAAATCCATCAAAAGTTAGTCGTGTAAAGACATCAATACAAACAGCAACCGAAAATCTCTTTTAACGTTATTTGCGGAGACCGAATTTACACAAAATTTACAGACGAATTATCTTAATACATTCAGGAAGTGTAAAAGTTAAAAACATGATCGCTTAATGAAGTATAAAGTACTTCGAGACAGCTTCGTGTTCGCGGTTCAGCATTAAGTTTCCTTAAAGATTTGAATACCCTTCGTCAGGTGTGGTTATGGTACAAGTAATATAAAAAAAGCGAAAACATACAAGCTTGAGGTACCTTTTTGAAGTGAAACTTCTTTAGGCGCATGAGGGTAAAATTTTTACAGAACGTCACGCAGGTATGCAACGGAAGTGACATCAAACTACTATTGAAATTAAGTACTTGTCAAATGTAGTAGTAGTTGTTGTATTTTTCCAACTGGAAAGGCAAATGAATCATACCATACAGCCTAATATTTTATATTTTTTTTTGTGAAAAATGTTAATATGAATTTTATTAGCATGAAATTAAATTAGTCAATTCAATTGGCATAATATTAGTCATTTACAATTTAGAAATCTAAACATAATGTGACGGTGAACACTGAGGTTTGAGATTGACATTTGACAGACTTTTGGCGGGAACATATCTTCCTTTTTCCCTTCCTCTAAGTCTCGGAAATCTAAAGTTTTAAATTTTGTATAAATATAAGCAAGACTTATAAATAAGTTCGCCAAAAAAGTTTCACTTCTGACATGTGTACTTTGTACGCACGCACTTTTTTTATTTCATTGTATAGATAGGTGGACGAGCTCAGAGCCCACCTGGTAGTTACCGAAGCCCATAGACATCTACAACGTAAGTGTAACCACCCGCCTTGATATATGAGTTCTAAGGTCTCAGTATAGTTAGAACGGCTGCCCCACCCTTCAAACCGAAACAGCTACGAAACGGAAATCAGCAGGGTGGTGGTACCTACCCGTGCGGACTCACAAGAGGTCCTACCACCAGTGATTACGCAAATTACAATTTTGCGGTTTTGATTTTTGCTATGCACGATGCTATTCCTTCACCGTGGAAGTCAATCGTGAACCTTGAATTGATTGAGTAAATTTTGAACTTGATTGAGTGTAATCGAGAAAGTATCGATAACGTTTTTAAATCGATTAAATTACATAATAAGTTCTAGTGTGATATTTGAGTCGACTATTATCAAAGCCGGCAATCTGACTTTTGGACAATGATTGGTAAATCAGAAAAACGAATTATTGACTTTGTATTCCATTGGCAGTCACAAAACTTTTCGGAACGACATCTTAGATAAATAACAGGTTAACTATTAACCTTTATTTAATGCAGGTTTTGAACCGTATTCTTTGAAGGAGACGATTATATTCAAATCAATCTGTATTGACATATCAATAAATTTTTTTTGTCCAAATGCACAGATTGCCACCTTTGATAATAGACGACTCATTTGTTGTCCACGGCAAAGCCATTTTTCGAATGGAAGCCAGTTGTATAATCGTAGTAAAGTTGAGTTTTATGGTTCTATAAAACAAAATACCTCACCGATGATATTGTAATGTCTTCCGGATGACAAGCTACAAGTAATTCTTTAGGTAGGCAGATTTTGAGATGGCAATATTATTGATTGGGAAGTGGCATTTATGAAATAGCACGGTTAGCATTAGTACCTAGCAAAGACCCGATAGCGAATAGTTCCGATTAACTTAACTTGCTTAAGCCACAAATACTTGTATAATAATGACCGGATCGAATGAAAAAATGCTATTCTAATGTTTCCTTGCACTTGTTCTAATTATTTAAAGGTGTTTCTTTTAGTTCTTAAACTATATTTATTGCATACTAGATGACCGGCGGACGTAGTGCCTCAATCGATAAATAAAAGACCTAAACTTTTGTATAAAATAAACTTAAAATAAACAAAACGTATCCGTCCGATGTGGGATTTTTATTTAATTCCGAGTATTTTCATATTTATCTACTTTTTAAACCCTCTCTGGACTTCCACAAATAATTCAAGACCAAAATTAGCCAAATCGGTCAAGCCGTTCTCGAGTTTTAGCGAGACTAACGAACAGCAATTCATTTTTATATATACTTAGTCTGGCCATAAATATCGTTACAATTAAAAATAAACGTAATATTTTGTTTATTTGAATTGGGAATCTTTCATTTTTATATGATTGCTCATTGAGTTTTCTCATTTTGGCGCCAATACATTGTACAATATTTTGCGATATTAAAATGGAGTGGGGTGTTAAAGAGAACCGAATCGCTGTGATTGCATTACACAAAGTAGGTATGGAGCCAAATGCAATTTTTTAAACTCTCCATACGCTTGGTTTAAGTAAAATTATTGTGTACCGGGCTATTAATAGGTGCAGTGAGACCTCCTCTGTTTGTGACAGAAAAAGATCTGGCCGTCCACGTAGTGTTCGTACGAAAAAGGTGGTCAAAGCAGTAAGGGAAAGAATTCGAAGAAATCCTGTCCAAAAGATTTTATCTCGGAAGATGAAGATAGCACCTAGAACCATGTCGCGTATTTCGCGCTGAAAATTCGTTTGTGAATTAGACCACGCAAAAACAAAGAAAACTTCCTAATGTTCTGGATTAATAATTCTGAAGCGGGCTCCCTTCCAAACCATACCATCATTATATAAAGTTATGCTCAACATATCCTCTGTTTTTGTAACTACCTTCAAATCGTTTTATATAATCTCTAACGATCGAGGCTTAAGGGAATATTGACCTTTTGTGATTTAAAAGAACTTTTTTATGCTCACGTTGAATGACCTCACTTCCTATTTGACAGTAAGCGGCTACCGGAACCAAAACTACCCCACTTTTCTAACTAAAGCGTCTGCGTATTTGAAAACCTTCTTAAATATTAATATTTCGAGAATGGCAAAGGAAAGATCTTTCACCGAGCTTTTGTTATTGCTCGGTTGACCGACGAACTTTTTACTGGTAGTAGGACGTCTTGTGAGTCCTTGTGAATCCGCACGGATGCGTGCCACTACCCTGCCTATTTCTACCGTGAAGCAGTAATGCGTTTCGGTTTGAAGGGCGGGGCAGCCGTTGTAACTATACGTGAGACCTTACAACTCATGTCTCAAGGTGGGTGGCGGCATTTATATCGTAGATATCTATGAGCTCCGGTAACCACTTAACATCAGGTGAGCCGTGAGCTCGTCCATCCATCTAAGCAATAAATAAATAAAAATCGAATTTTATAAGTAACTTGTAAAATAGATTCTAGGATACATGTTTACCTCGGCGAAGAAACGAAAATTTAGACTGCATTGATATTGACACTAGGTACAACTTCACTAAAACAATGTTCAATAATAAAATCCGTGTAGTTTCCTTTGAGAGTTACTTCGAAAAGTAGTTTCATATTCCCGGCTTCGAGATCCCAATTAGAAAGCTTCGAGAGAGCATAGTTTCCGTACAATATCGATTTTGAGTATCGAATACAAAGGCGAAATTGATTTAATATAAGTTAGTAACTTGTGAATGAACACATAGAATTTCAATGATTCTTCCCGATCGAATGAATCTAACTTGATTAAATTAAATCAATATGAATCTCGCCAAAGCGTGTATGTGATTGAAACACATGTAATCGAGCAATATTTAAAAAAAATATCACATTTATATTTGTAGGGTAGGATGGGTTTTTTTACAGGAAGCTATTTTATATATTACTCTTGTAATATTTTTATCAATAGTGTTCACCTACGTAACAAATCTACGTACATATTCCGGTCACCGTCCTCATCAAACCCGTCGCTTGCGACAAAGGGCTAAATTAACCCATAGACACAGCCCACTGAGTTTCTCGCCGGATCTTCTCAGTTGGTCGCGTTTCCGATCCGGTAGTAGATTCTGCGAAGCACTACTCTTGCTAGGGCCAGTGTTAGCAACACTCCGGTTTGAGCCCCGTGAGCTCACCTACACGTTAGAGTGAAGCTGAAATAACCTTTCAAGGCTATCAGCATAGGTAGGGAAAAAAAACATATCTTGAGAGCCCTACTGGCTGAGCCTTGGCAGGCCACCAGTAATCTGTCCTTCAAAAAAAAAAGAAATAAATTTATGTATCACATTGACCCGCGTTTTCACGTCACCATCTATAAATAAATACATTCTGCTCTGTTTTTACCACTGAAGAAGAAGTATTCTTTAAAAAAACAAAGGTTCATAAGGTCATAATTACTCGTTATCCGAAGAATAAGAATAAGTTTGGACAGAACAAACACAATCCGCGCTTCCTCTTGTATCAAACCGTTCCCGCGTTCATTGTATTTAGGTTCCTGCCTTCCGACTCGACAATCCTTTAGAAATATCAATTAACATGTAAATCACATGCGCTCATACTTTACAACTTCGGCGCGGAATAATTATGATAAGTTATCACTTTGAGGGTTTCCGAGACAAGTTGATAATTACCATGATTTGGTCGTATAATTAGGATGGTGCCGTGTGGAATTTTAATTGAGCTTTTGGTATCTCGTAATGGCATCTTCGCATTTTACTTTAACTTCGTAACCAAAGCGAAGCGGCTTTATTCATTTTTGTTAATATTATTTCAATTTCATACAAAACCCAGAAATGAGGGAGCTACCGCAGAAATAATTCGTTCCCAAAACCTTGAACAGAGAGTGTCGAAAACTCGATATATTTTTTTTAAATTGCTTTTTTTATTGCCCTTGTAGGCAGACGAGCATACGGCCCACCTGATGGTGAGTGGTTACCGTCGCCCATGGACTTCAGCAATGCCAGGGGCAGAGCCAAGCCGCTGCCTACCGCTTAATGCTCTCCACAAGCCTCGTTTGAAGAAGAACATGTCATAGCGCTCGGGAAACACCGTGGAGGGAAGCTCATTCCATAGCCGGATGGTACGCGGCAAAAAAGATCTCTGGAAACGCACTGTGGATGACCGCAGTGGCTCCAGGTAGTATGGATGAACTCTACTCCGGTGGCTTGCGGTGCGGTGGTAAAAACGAGATGCCGGTATCATCTCGAACAATTCCTCAGAACACTCCCCATGGAACATACGGTACAAAATACAGAGGGAACCGAAGTCCCTCCGCAGACCCAGAGGTTCCAAACGATCCGTGAGAATGGGATTATCGACAATCCGTGGACGAGCTCACAGTCCACCTGGTGTTGATTGGTTACCGGAGCCCATAAACATCTACAACGTTAATGCGCCACCCACCTTGAGATATAAGTTCTAAGATCTCAGTATAGTTACAACGGCTGCCCCACCCTTCAAACCGAAACGTGTTATTGCTCCACGGCAGAAATAGGCAGGGCGGTAGTACCCACCCGTGCGGAACGAAAGGTCTTACCACCAGTAAAAAGATCATCATCATCAGCTCACAGTAGTTCATCGCTAAAACTAGACGCGACTTAGACCACCGAGTCCGATAATATTTAAAACAAACATATTTTCCAGATATGCCACGCTGCGATTTTTTTTTCTTTTCTTTCAATTACTTAGTTTTACTTTTCTCTCGACATAATTCATTTCATCATCATCATCATCAGCCTGCGGCAGTCCACTGCTGGACATAGGCCTCCCCCAAAGCTCGCCACTGAACCCGATCTTCGGTTCTACGCATCCAGTTACTGCCAGCTGCCTTGCGCAGGTCGTCGCTCCATCTAGCAGGAGGGCGTCCCACACTACGTTTGCCGGTTCGCGGTCTCCACTCCAGAACACGTCTACCCCAACGGTTATCGGTTCTGCGACATATGTGACCAGCCCACTGCCACTTCAGCTTACTAACTTTGCGAGCTATATCGATCACTTTGGTTTTTGCCCGAATGACCTCATTGCGTATTCGGTCTCGCAATGACAAACCGAGCATAGCTCGCTCCATAGCTCGCTGAGTAACTTTTAATTTGTGGACTAGTCGCACAGTCAGTGTCCACGTTTCGGCTCCGTAGGTAAGCATAATTCATTTACTTCGATGATTTATGACTCGTAGTCATAAAACAATCCGTTGTCGTAAAGGTGACTCGGTTGAATCTCGGCAAGCCCCACTAATGGAGGACCGCAATAAAACTAAACCGATTTAATACGTATTTTACTGCCAAAGTACTAAAGGGCGAGATATTACAGCATAAAAACAATGTTGCTTAGCTTTTGATCCCTTCGTCATAATGGATTTAGGATTTATGTTTAGACTGTCATCGAAATGTCACAACATTCCTTTGCCTTAGAATGACAATTAAATTTAAAAGCAAAGATTGTCATTATTTAAGTGTATAATCTATGGTCATTATTAGCTTTGTCTTTTTATGGAGGACTTTTTGGCGGGAACGCGAGGAGTGAAGTTGTGTGATTTGTTTTATTTTGTCTATTTAGTGTTTCTTCAGGTTTAAATGTGTAATAATGGTGGTTTATTAACTGTTTAATATCTGTGAAAGTGCACAAATGTGGGAAAATGAAACAAAGCTGCTGGACGTAACTTCTCGGGTTCCTCCAAAAAGTCCACTGAAAAAATCTCAGTAAATGACCACCATTTTACTGCGATTATATTTCATCCCATATCATTTCATTTCATTAAATTTCATCCCAGTTGATTAATGTCTCAAATTAATCATCTTCATTTCATTTCACTCCATATTATCATTTTTCATAAAATTAAGAATATAAAGTAAAATAAGACATGACTTAAAGGTCTTAGTTACCAGGTCATAAAATCTCTAAAAAAAAAAAAAAATGTCTTTTTATGTGATGTTTGTCTATTTTGTTGGAAAGTTGTCCGTGAGCAGGAAAAAAAAATCAAAGGGTTTGAATTTGTGAAACGTGGATGGTATAAGACGAGAGAGATCACACCGTAAAAAGAATTGTTCTTATGTTTTTTTTTTTTCGTTTTTTTTATGTGATGTAACTTGATTTTCATTTCGGCTCTGTAACGATTTTTTATTGCTAAGATAGGTGGATAAGCTCACGGCCCACCTGGTTTTAAATTATCACTGGAGACCATGGAGACCATTTTGAAGTCGCCGTGGCCTATAGGATAAAGACGTCCGGTGCATTCGTATCTAGCGATGCACCGGTGTTCGAATCCCACAGGCGGATACCAATTTTTCTAATGAAATACGTACTTAACAATTGTCCACGATTGACTTCCACGGTAAAGGAATAACATCGCGTAATAAAAATCAAACCCGCAAAATTATAATTTGCGTAATTACTGGTGGTAGGACCTCTTGTGAGTCCGCACGGGTAGGTACTACCACCCTGCCTATTTCTGCCGTGAAGCAGTAATGCGTTTCGGTTTGTAGGGTGGAGCAGCTGTTGTAACTATACTTGAGACCTTAGAACATATCTCAAGGTGGGTGGCGCATGTACGTTGTAGATGTCTATGGGCTCCAGTAACCACTTAATACCAGGTGAGCTGTGAGCTCGTCCACCTATTGACTATTTGTCTAATTGTCTATAAGACTATTCTAACTAACCACGGAAGGGTAGGTGAGCTCACTTGGCTCAAGCTGAGAGAACTTTCTAGCACTGGCCCATTAAAATCTACCACTGGATCGTAATCTACCCAATAAGAAGAACCCGAGAAAAACACAGTGGGTTTACCCTTTCAAATCTTACCTTTTTTTTATTGCTTAGATGGGTGGACAAGCTCACAGCCCACCTGGTGTTAAGTGGCTACCGGAGCCTATAGACATCTACAATGTAAATGCCGCCACCCACCTTGAGATATGAGTTCTAAGGTCTCAGTATAGTTACAACGGCTGCCCCGCCTTTCAAACCGAAACGCATTACTGCTTCACGGCAGAAATAGGCAGGGCGGTGGTACCTACCCGTGCGGACTCACAAGACGTCCTACCTCCAGTAAAAACCAATCCATCGTTCTGAAATTTTACATGCCATATTGTCAGGGAAAAACGAAAAGGAAATATGTACCATTCCAAAAAAGTAGTAGGTATTATTCCCGAAAAATATTCTTTGCCTAAGATAACTCGAGCGATGTCGCTTCGAAAGCTTGTAATAAATAAATACTGGTGGTAGGACCTCTTGTGAGTCCGCGCGGGTAGCTACCACTCCCCTGCCTATTTCTGCCGTGAATCAGTAATGCGTATCGGCTTGAAGGGTGGGGAAGCCGTTGTAACTATACTGAGACCTTAGAACTTATATCTCAAGGTGGGTGGCGCATTTGCGTTGTAAATGTCTATGGGCTCCAGTAGCCACTTAACACCAGGTGGGCTGTGAGCTCGTCGAATCATATAAGCAAAAAAAAAAAGCATTATTAAGGTTATGCCTTTATAGTTCGTTCACCTTTCGATCGTAATTCTTATCATAATGACACGCACGCTTTTGTTGAACTTTTTAAAAATAATTGAGTAATTATCAAAACAGTTTTCGGGGTCGTGAACCTTAGGTTGTTCACACGAACGGTTCGGTACTAATACAGGGAGTGTATCAATAGGTTTAGAATTCGACGACTGAATAATCGGGGTAGTGAGATTTTGTTTGACGGAGTTTATTTTCCAGATCTTTAATTTCGGTCATGGTCTGAATGCGCATACTACCGCTACCGTATACCGTCGGAATAGGAATCATAGCTTTACTAAGCTAGCATTAGTAAATTGCAAAGCCTGGCTAGCAACGTATCACTCATTAAATTAACGTCATGATAATCGCCTTATCGTTGTCGCCGCTGACTACTCCCCGAATCCTGATCACGCAGGAGCCAGTCACCGTCGACGCCCTAGACACGTCCTTACGGATCCATCAGATCCAATAACCTTTACATTAGACGCCTTCAGCTCTAACACTAGGAGCAGGCTTAGGGACCTCGCTCGGTAACCGTACTCGTCGAACTCGACAAAGAGTTCGCCGTGCAACCGAACCCATGCATCAGCCCGCTGAGTTTCTCGCCGGATCTTCTCAGCGGGTCGCGATTCCGATCCGGTAGTAGATTCATTCGCGAAGCAGCTACTCTTGAGCTGTTAGGTCTCCTTCGGAGGCGCTCGGGTAGCTGTTAGCAAATCCCACCCCTCCTGGCTGAGCCTTTGCTCGCCCACCTGTCCTGGTGAAACTGGAAAGGCCTCCGGGCCACCAGTAATCCTTCAATCATAAAAAAAAAACAAGAAGCTTACTAAATTATAAGGTATTTCTTTCTATACGAACAAAAACGAGATGGTCAACTTTTGAGATATGCCAAAAAGGGTACATTTGTTGTATGTATGAATGTGAGCTTGAGACCTACGCTAATCATAAGCCGCTATGAAGACTTAATGTGTTAAAATTTAAAAACAAAACAGACGTAGTATATATACGAACAGGGAAAATACAAAGTCTAAGTAGTTCAACTTAAAAGGATCTCTTCGAATATAAGTATGTTGTTTTAGTGACGTCATCGCATGTGGAAACTATTCCGAAATATTTACCGCCAAAACTAGGCATGTCAGTTCTGAAGACACAGCCACCACGTCAGCAGAAAGAAATCGCTATTGTCGGAGTCAGCGTGAATTGCTTCACGATACAAAATTCCTATTAACTTATTGTATATAGGAGGAGGGTGATGGGAGAGATGTGCTCCGCACTAAACTCTTCACTTTCCCCCTTTGTTGAGTTCCATGAGTTCTGTCTTATGCGAGATTTGGACGTCGGTTGTTGAGCGACAGGAGGTTTTAATCGGTAGACTCCAACGTGCTCCGCCCGCCATCCCCAGTGGAAGGCGGAACTCCGACGATTTCCTCCGGACCAAAAAAAAAACGTATACATAATTTCTCGATGCTTATTTAGTTTGTACAAAATCAACATTTCTAGAGATAAAGACGTAAATATAAATAAAAAAGAAAAAAAAAGAAATATTTTTCTAAATATAAAAATAGCAGGCTTCGTTCCGATATAGGTGTTCTGTAATCCCGAGACACATCCGAGGGCTTCATTTAAGCGGCTTACCAGTATAAGTGCTTTTATATGAACGAAAAAGTCCGCGCGTGAGATTGCCTATATTCCCATTGGTTCTGTACATTTATTTGTCGTCTTTAGATATCTGCAGGAAAATTGGTTACAACAAAAATGTGTTGATCTATCTGAAGTAATACATGTGCTAGTTTTCCTGATATTAGATCTTCTGTGACCTGGTATGAGCTGCTACGTTAAGTGGTAAGCTCAAAGGCATTAGCAACGTTAATGTAGCCACCCACCTTAAAACAGGATTTCTCAATCTCGGTTCTATAGTACAACAGCTGCCCCACCATTCAAAACCGGAACGCGTTACTGCTTTGCGGCAGAAATAAGTAGGGCGGTGGTACATGCCCGTGGGGACCGCCCCACCACCAGTTATTGTGCAAATTAAAATTATTTCGTGTTCGATTTTTATTAGACGATGTTTTTCCTTCATCATCGCATGGTTTCCTTGGGATATAATGACCAGACTGACTACCACCGCACTACTGTCCACATCACATGCTCTACACTCGACAGTACTACTCAATCTAGGAACAAATGGCGTAGAGTGATCCATGATAAGCTCTTATTGTAAGAAGGTGGTCACGACCCTCAGCATTGAGGAAACCGAAGCGAGAAGGAGGATTCTTCCATCGTGTAGTGATTCATGAGCATGTCTTAAGCGCTTATTTAGAAAAATCGGTACTTGTTTGACAGATTTAAAACCGGTATAATCCCATCAATGCAGCGTGAAGCGTACCTTCTATTGTCGAGCTTTAATAGACCAAATATAACATGATTTTCGTTACAGGTTTAAGTAATATATCACGGAACCCCGAAACGTTTGGAGTAAGCCGAACACGGAACCCTCGGAAAGGGTTGTGACACGTGAATTATGAACAACAAACAGCACACGCTATGTTATTTTATGGAGTGTTATTTAAAGCCTTCTATTCTTATAAGCTTATTTGAATATAAAAAACAATACTATTGTTAATTAAGTTGGATTACTTTATGCAGACATTTAAAAAAAAACTGTAGGATTCTTTTAGTTTGGTAGACGCGTAGGTCACGGGGCTCAACCTGAGAGAATTTGCTAAACTAGCCCTAGTAAGAGCGGTGTTTCGGCTATGCGTCATGATAATCGCCTTATCGTTGCCGCCGCTGACTACTCCCCGAATCCTGATCATGCAGGAGCCAGTCACCGTCGACGCCCTAGACACGTCCTTACGGATCCATCAGATCCAATAACCTTTGCATTAGATGCCTTCAGCTCTAATACTAGGGGCAGGCTTAGGGACCCCGGTAACCGTACTCGTCGAACTCGACAAAGAGGTCGACGTGCAACCTAACCCATGCATCAGCCCGCTGAGTTTCTCGCCGGATCTTCTCAGCGGGTCGCGATTCCGATCCGGTAGTAGATTCATTCGCGAAACAATTGCTCTTGAGTTGTTAGGTCTCCTTCGGAGGCGCTCGGGCAGTTGTTAGCAAATCCCACCCCTCTTGGCTGAGCCTTTGCTCGCCCACCTGTCCTGGTGAAACTGGAAAGGCCTTCGGGCCACCAGTAAACTTTCAATCATAAAAAAAAAAAAAAAAAAAGCGGTGTTTCGCAGAATCTACCGCCGGATCGGAAACGCGACCCGCTGGGAAGATCCGGCGAGAAACTCAGTGGGCTGCGTCTATGGAAATAGAATCCAGTTACCTACCGCCTAAGAATAAACGCGTACTGAGCTAACCGATAAAATCGAGAAAGAAATGACAAAATCGTCTTTACGTTAAATCGAACAAATTTTATAATAACTCGTTCAGGTATTTGGTACGAAAAGAAATTATATTTCGCCGTAGCGAAACTCGGCTACGCTATACTGTGACTATTACGAATAAATTAAATAATGATACCAACATACATATGTGTACACTTTTCACTAATGGCCTAATATAATAATAACTAGCGACCCGCCCTCGCTTCGCTTCGGAAACATTAAAACACACATGAAACCAAAAAATAAAAATAAAAAAAAAATAAAAAAAAGTAGCCTATGTTCATTAGGGACAATGTCGGCTTCTAATGGAAAAAGAATTTTTCAAATCGGTCCAGTAGTTTCGGAGCCTATTCGAAACAAATTATTACTATTACTATTACTATAGATATAGATTAAAGATCAAAAATCGGCTCTATGGGACGGATCTCCGAATAGCGCGAATATAACTTAGTGCAATTAATTAAACTCCAATAAACTGCAATAATCCATGGTTATTGGCGCCGAAATTCCAAAGAACCGCGAGAAAGAGTATTGTCACCTAAAATGGTGCTATTTTGACGCTTTACGGAATAAAAAACCTTCAAGTGCAAATATGGACCGGTCAAAAGTAAATCATACAGGAGACAGCGACTTGGCTGCGCCCGTGGTAAATGCTGTTGTCCATGAGCGATGGTGACTACTTATAATCACATGGAGCGTTCGCTCGTCGGTCTAACAAAGTAATAAAAAAGTCTGAATTCGATCCGTTTTCGAATTCGAGAACAAATAAACAATCCCATATTTTTATTCTGTCTACGACTTTTGTTTCTGATATAATTCAATTATACATGATGATAACGCCATCTTGTTGTGTCTTTAAAGCGGTTAGTTGCCCTCAATTAAGAAAAATAGTATTGTTATTCGCCAATAGATGTCGGGAAGAGTTGATTATTGAAAACACGAATAAAACAACATTTTCTGAAAATAAATCGTAACTAGATCGATTTATCGCCCCCGGAATCCCCTGTATACTAAATTTTATGAAAATCTTTGGAGCCGTTTCCGAGATTCAGATTATATATATTAATATACTAGCGACCCGCCCTCGCTTCACGTCGGAAACATTAAAACACACATGAAACCAAAAAATAAAAAATAAAAAAAAAAAAAAAAAAGTAGCCTATGTTCATCAGGGACAATGTCGGCTTCTAATGGAAAAAGATTTTTTCAAATCGGTCCAGTAGTTTCGGAGCCTATTCGAAACAAACAAACAAACAAATCTTTCCTATTTATAATATTAGTATAGAAGAATTGCTCGTTTAAAAGTACAAGATATCTACGACTTTCCGTTATGTCTACGAATTCAAATTATATCTACAGCCCGCGAAAACCGAAGAGCACACTATAAATTCATCATCTAATTTACGACGTACGATATTGTAAATTTAATCTATACTAATATCATAAAAAGGAAAAATTTGTTTGTTTGTTTGTATTGAATAGGCTCCGAAACTACTGAACCGATTTGAAATATTCTTTCACTGGAAGCTACACCATTCCCGAGTGACATAGGCTATAATCTATTTTGAAAAAATCAGGGATCCTTACTAAAACTCCAATAACGTAACCCAAGGTGTAAAAAAATTACCCTAAAATATTCTTTACATCGCGTGCCCTGCGAAAACTATTGATGATAGAATAAAATAATGTACTACGACTTTTTAGAAGACATTGTTAATTACAAAAGTGTCGCGATAGCATATGTCTAACTATTATAGTTATGCCGCAATAAGTGTTCTTTTATTTAAAAAAATAAAACAACGTCAAATATCGTTGAAATTTTTGTTAAATACCCGAGCGGAGCCGGAGCGGGCCGCTAGTTAAATAATAAACAGGAAGAAATGCTTTATCATGAAGCACGACCTAATTCAACAGAACAAATACCAGATTGAACCTCCAACGAAATCTTGGGCGACGATAACGGGTACATTGAACCTACAATCTTTAGAATTTTATCTCAAAGTCAAAAGGCTAAGAGCTTTTTAATAGAACAACTAATTAAACGGTACATTATAAAGAAGAATAAGTTTTTTTTTTTTAAATTAATATTATAAACATATTCCTGTGAATGTAAATTTTCATAATCTTATTGTATTAGTCACTAATTTACGCTAACTAAAGACCTTCTAAGTTTTGTCATGCAAGTGTTTGTATTGCAATACAAGAGATACTAATAGAATCTTTAGTTGAATATTATATAATACCTAAATAGAATTTGTAGAAAGAAAAGAAATGAGACACATTTACAAGTTAGAAAAATATTATTTTACCGCTAAAACATCTAGAATATCCAGAATATTGTGTGGAACGATTTTTTTAGGTAGAAACTTATATTCACTGTGCTATATATCGACTGTTACGATAAAAAAATAACATGTTACATAAATTCATGCCTACATTCAGTTTACAAAAAGCTGCTACCTCTGAGGTCTTAAAATTCTGAATAATGTATACTTTCTGTCACTGGTCATCAATTTTTTTTCCAATTTATAAATTTCACAGGCATGCAATGTTGAATGTCCCACATTTATTTTTAATTGTCTCTAATTTGAGATGACTTTAATCTATTTTGACATTTAGTTAGTTTAAAACAGAATTTGATAGCTGCTTGTTTCTTACAAATCTTTAAATAACTCTACACTATTTACTCTATTTACTACTACTACTGCTATTATCTAACACTATTTACTCCGCACTACCTTTGGTTGACTGGTAGAGAATTCCTTAGGCATTAAATCCGCCAATGTAAATTTTACATGAAGTGTAATAAATAAATAACTAAATCTCGTCTAGTAAAGAATGAAACGAAAAAAAAATTGAAATTACTTAATTACCCATTGTAGAGGTACATTTTATTTGTTAGACGTTTTCGTTAAGGTCGTCCATCAACAATCAGATAGGATTCAAGTTTTTCGATTAAGTCTAAATGCAGACTGGGCTCAGTCAGCAAAAAGCCGCGCAATCTAGCCTTCATTGTGGCTGATTAATGCCCGAGATCTCTACTGAGATAATATTGAATTGTGTTTTTGCCGTCAGAAAACGTCGTACTCAGAAATAATGTTAATAAGCTTTCGAACGCCTGCCTCATTTTGACTTAATTCAGACAACCTATACGGACATTACGTATGTGACAAGGAATTGATAATTATAATAAAACTAGCGGCCCGCTCCGGCTCCGCTCGGGTCTTTAACAAAAATTTCAACGATATTTGACGTTGTTTTATTTTTAAAAATAAAAGAATACTTATTGTGGCATATCTATAGCAGTTAGACATATACTGTCGCGACACTTTTTGTAAATAATAATGTGTTCTACAAAGTCGTAGTACATTATTTTATTCTATAATCAATAGTTTTCGCAGGGCACGCGATGTAAAAAATATATTAGGTAATTTTTTACACTTTGGGTTACATTATTGGATTGGCTTTAGTAAGGATCCCTAATTTTTTTCAAAAAAGATTATAGCCTATGTCACTCGGGAATAGTGTAGCTTTCAAACAGTGAAATAAATTTTCAAATTGGTTCAGTAATTTCGGAGCCTATTCAATACAAACAAACAAACAAATCTTTCCTCTTTATAATATTAAGTATAGATAAAAAATGGAATACATAATACAAAGAAGCCCTTCGATCTTATGCCACGTTGCAATGCATAAATGGTGGTATAACTCAAGGAAAATTAATGTTAGGCCAGCAGTCGGTCGTAAGACCCATTCCAAATCCCTTAGCAGTACGATAAGAGGACAAACTTCGCCGACCACACATATTATGGCTTAAGGGAAAGAAGACGAAGAATTACACCAAGAACCCATATTTTTAATAGGTATAAGAAAATATCAATTACTATTGTAGAATAGGGATCGTAGCGCATAAAATAAAACTTTCACTGTTCCAAAATCTTCTATTATAATAATAACTAGCTGACCCGGCAGACTTCGTAATGCCTAAACCTAAACCTTTGTATAAAATAAACTTAAAACAAACTAAGGAATCCGTCCGACGTCCATCCGTACACATCAAAGGAAAAACAAAATTGTTATTTTTTATTTAATTCCGGAACTTTCATATTTATGTACCTTTTAAACCTTCTCTGATCTTCCACAAGTAATTTAAGACCAAAATTAGCCAAATCGGTCCAGCCGTTCTTGAGTTTTAGCGAGACTAACGAACAGCAATTCATTTATATATATATATATGACGGAGGAGAAACGCTGAAGGAATGTTTTTAAAAAGTGTGACGTCACCATTGCTGACGTCACGGTCATTAAGTTCTCGACGAATGACTCTTGTTTGGGCTTCCAAAACAAAACTTCACGAGAACTGCGTATATTGCACGAGAAGCATAACAACGTTACAGAGAGATCCGAACTATACTACGGCTCGGACACGAATGAATAATCGCTTTTTTTTTTTTTTCCTACCTAAGCTGATAGCCCTAGCGGCTATTTCAGCGTAGCCTTAACTTTAGTAGGTGAGCTCACGGGGCTCAAACCTGACGATGTTGCTAACACGAACCCTAGCAAGAGTCGTGCTTCGCAGAATCTACCACCGGATCGGAAACGCGACCCACTGAGAAGATCCGGCGAGAAACTCAGTGGGCTGTGTCTGAGAGTTAATTTACTCGTCGAGCCCTTCGTCGCAAGCGACGGGTTCGACGAGAACGGTGACCGGTGCTTGAAGTACCTAAAAGCACCGTTAGTGGATCAGGAGGATCCGAGATGACGTGTTTAGGGCGACGTCGACTGCTTTCCATTCTGTCCGCAGGATCGGGAATGTAGTTACCGGCGGCCACGATGAGAGGGTTCTCGTGTCGTGCCGCTTTATCGAAGTGAGTAATCGCTAGACAGTACGGCCGTATTTATAGGGCTCGGTAGACGTCAGCGTGTTTACAAGTTTTTAAAGTATTGAAATTACAATAAAAGGGACTGTTTAACATCAATTTCTTATCACAGAGTAATTAGTTGATGATCAGTAGGTAAATAGTCATATTTGCGCCGACACGGCCATACTGACAGGCGGTGCGCGCTCTGCACCGGCCTCGTTGATTCTCGTAGGTTTTTCTTTGATTCTCATTGACCTGCAGGAATAAAATGTTTCTCTGAGTAGCGCATCTGTTATACTTGCGTTACTTGTAACTATGTAGGTTTGAGAATTATTAATGCGATTTGATTGTAGGGTTCTCGGAGGGTATCGTAGAATTCTCGGCGGTTCTCGTAGAATTCTCGGCGGTTCTCGTAGAATTCTCGGCGGTTCTCGTAGAATTCTCGGCGGTTCTCGTAGAATTCTCGGCGGTTCTCGTAGAATTCTCGGCGGTTCTCGTAGAATTCTCGGCGGTTCTCGTAGATTTATTTAAGGTGTTCGGATAAGGATGTTGTGTAGTGTGATGTAGTGGGCGTACACTGTGGTACTTATGTAGTGGGCGTACACTGTGGTACTTTTGCCGAGGCGTACACTGTGGTACTTTTGCCGAGGCGTACACTGTGGTACTTTTGCCGAGGCGTACACTGTGGTACTTTTGCCGAGGCGTACACTGTGGTACTTATGTGGTGGAATTTTAGTAATCAAAAATAAAAACTTATCTTTGAGTGTTGATTTTGTTGCTCGACCATGCTGATTTGTGAAGTAGATGTATAGGCTCATCGGCTGTTGCTGGAGGATAGTCTTCTTCCGCCGATATGGTTAAATGGTCTCCAGGTTGTTGCTGAGCGGAGGCGGCATGTGATCCCACTTCTGATGACGGAGGAGAAACGCTGAAGGAATGTTTTTAAAAAGTGTGACGTCACCATTGCTGACGTCACGGTCATTAAGTTCTCGACGAATGACTCTTGTTTGGGCTTCCAAAACAAAACTTCACGAGAACTGCGTATATTGCACGAGAAGCATAACAACGTTACAGAGAGATCCGAACTGTACTACGGCTCGGACACGAATGAATAATCGCTAGACAGTACGGCCGTATTTATAGGGCTCGGTAGACGTCAGCGTGTTTACAAGATTTTAAAGTATTGAAATTACAATAAAAGGGACTGTTTAACATCAATTTCTTATCACAGAGTAATTAGTTGATGATCAGTAGGTAAATAGTCATATTTGCGCCGACATATATATATATATATATATATATATATATATATATATATATATATATATATATATATATATATATATATATATATATATATATATAGATAGATTCAAAATTAATTAATAACTTATATTAGGCCTTGCTCATATTACGCCTTGCTCATTTTTCAACCGTTTTCGCCATCTTCCTTTTATCTATCATTCTGTCTGTCATTCTCTTCTCCCTTTCTTACCGTTTTCTCTCACTCACATCTTAACGCTCCGTTCCACACTCTTTTCATACTATTGGTAGCCATTGTTTGTTGGAACCAATAAAATTTAGTACACTCCACCCGGAACCTACATTGGAGTAATTATACATCAGGGCCCATCAGTCAAAAACCTTGAACTATACATGTATTATACAGTTGATTGGAGAGTCTACTCTATGCCATTGTATTATTTATCACCCGGTGCTTTAAACCCGAATGCATAATTTGTTCATGGCAGAAAAAGGAATGTTGAAGATATCGTGGCTACTAAACATAAACTGGTACTGGTCACTATACAACTTTTGACCGGTAAAACGGACGATTGAAGAACTCGATTGACTCAGACCACACGTCCTTACGGATCCATCAGATCCAATAACCTTTGCATTAGAAGCCTTCAGCTCTAACACTAGGAGCAGGCTTAGGGACCTCGGTAGCCGTACTCGTCGAACTCGACAAAGAGTTCGCCGTGCAACCTAGCCCATGAATCAGCCCGCTGAGTTTCTCGCCGGATCTTCTCAGCGGGTCGCGATTCCGATCCGGTAGTAGATTCATTCGCGAAGCAGCTGCTCTTGAGCTGTTAGGTCTCCTTCGGAGGCGCTCGAGTAGCTATTAGCAAATCCCACCCCTCCTGGCTGAGCCTTTGCTCGCCCACCTGTCCTGGTGAAACTGGAGAGGCCTTCGGGCCACCAGTAATCCTTCAATCATAAAAAAAAAAAAAAAAAATGACAGACCGCAGAACACAAAGGTTCAAATGCAACGGCAATATGCGTGTGCCTTATACCATGGGTCATCTAATTTGGTCACGAATGCTAGGAATCTAATTTGCATTACTACTGGTGGCAGTGATTTTGATGCGTGGCGTACACGTATCAAATATGCCCATGCTCAAATCTCGGAGGCAGGTATTATAATTAAAATACAAATAATATGAAAATACGTACATACAACAAAAATCCATAACGGAAAAAAATCGTTTGCGCGATCACAATACAATTGGGACAAATCTCAAGTATCAAAATGGAGGTAGCATTCACTTCGTTATATCTATGGGCTTCGGTAACCACTTTGGACCAGATGGGTCGTAAACTCCTTCACCCTCGTAAGCAAAAATAAAATAGGGTAAATTGTAAGCCCACTGGAAGAGGCCCCACGCGACTGTCTATTTCTACCGTCAAGCTATCAAGTCGATTGAGACAGCCGTGATACAACTCAATTGAGGCTCCGACCTCATGTCATACTTGGCCGTGTTTTCGTTATGATATTTTTGTGCTGCAGTAACCAATTAGCACCAGTTGGACATCCAAGTAATTCAAGAACCTAGTGCCACAAAAGAAGCAATTTAAGCTCCACACACACAACGTTCCAGATATTTCGGACAAAACATTTAAAAATAGTGCTCTTACTATGAATATTAACGACTAGACAATAGTATAATTCAAAAGGAGGCTTCACAATACCGTAGAAGCATCTTGTCATCGGCAAAAAGCTTCGGAAAGAATTCACGATACCTTTTGTTTGTTTACCATTGTTACCGGCTCCCCATTGTTAACAGTTTAAGACGCCTAAACGTAACAATGGTTATTTTGAATCGTGCTGTGGCTTCAGATGTAGTCAAGTTCTTAAGTTAAAGCGTTATCTATATAGTAATAGATTGTAAAAAAAATGTTGTGTCACATCTCATTCCATGGCTCACGCGAAAGAGGCTTAACCGAAAAATGATCAGCAACTTTCTTAGAGTATATATTATATTTAAATACTATGATGTAAACGTCCTTACAAATCCATCAGATCCATTAACCTCAGCACTAGAGGCCTTCAGCTCTAACACTAGGAAGAGGCTTAGGGACCCCAGTAACCGTACTCGTCGAACTCGGCAAATAATTCGACGTGCAACCTAACCCAAACATCAGCCCGCTGAGTTTCTCGCCGAATCTTCTCAACGGGTCGCAATTCCGATCAGGTATTAGATTCATTCGCGAAGCAGCTGCTCTTGAGTTGTTAGGTCTCCTTTGGAGGCGCTCGGGCATATTCAAATAGATCTACTACCATCATCGCTATCACGAAGCGTTCCACTTTGAATATTCGGAGGACAGCAACACAACATAATATTCCAGAACAAAATTATAAAAAGTTGTTGTTGAACCTCAGCCTCAGCCTTGGTCTGAGTACTCGGGTATTACTGTCCTTGTTGTCTTTCTTTTGTTTTTAATTTTTTATTATTATTAATAGTATTGTTAAATCTCTATTGATATATTAATGTAATGCATGCTGTGATTGCCTCTAATTAGAGTTGCAGTTATCAATTGCTCTATACATGTCAATGTTATTTTATGTCTTACTGTAAACCCTGTCGGTAATTCTTAAATAAATAAATAAGTGAAATGAGACGCAATCTCAATTGAGTTATTGGGATTATTGATTATCATTGACGTTATGGTTTCTATGAGCCCCGATAACGATTCAACACCTAAAGCACTCAACCACGAGAGCTTCTTTAAGTACCAGCTGTAAGGTGAGCTTTCATCATTTTCTTTTTTATCATAAAGAACTTACGTGATAAAATTATGGTTGCCACTATATAGTTTGACTGTTAAGTGATACCGGACAAAAAGAGAATCAGATATACGGAATTAACGGCACTAAGACTATAATAAAAGGTCAATGGTTAATATTTTTATCGTAATCAGTAGGTTCTTGTACGGTTTGTCCGATTCACTTAAATCTTGAAGCAGTTGAGATTGGCATTTCGAATTAGCACCCTCGCTTCAGCCCGTGTAGTCTTACAATGTAGCAGTAATATTAAAAATACTTCTTTTACGATTTAATCTTGCGTTTTTTCACTGTCACTTATTTTATTACCGACATTTTGAATACTTGATGGCTTTCTTAAATATTTTTTTTCCTACCTATTCTGATAGCCTTGAGAGGCTATTTCAGCTTCACCCTAACGTTTGTAGGTGAGGTCACGGGGCTCAACCGGAGAGTTGCTAACACTGACCCTAGCAAGAGCAGTGCTTCGCAGAATCTACCACCGGATCGGAAGCGCGACCCGCTGAGAAGATCCGGCGAGAAACTCAGTGGGCTGTGTCTATGGGTTAGTTCGCTCGTCGAGCCCTTCGTCGCAAACGACGGGTTCGACGAGGATGGTGACCGGTGCTTGTGGTACCTAAAAGTACCGTTAATGGATCAGGAGGATCCGTAATGACGTGCTTTGGGCGACGTCGACTGCTTTCCATTCTGTCCGCAGGATCAGGAATGTAGTTACCGGCGGCCACGATGAGAGGGTTCTCGTGTCGTGCTGCTTTATCGAAGTGAAAATACTTTTACGATTTAATATTGCGTTTTTTTACTGTCATTATATTATTACCGACATTTTTGAATACTAGACCGTTTTCGGGGTCACGGATGACTAAGGCGTTGAACGCAGGTACAGGCAACGTAAAAATTATTTTAATTATGGAAATTTATATCAAACGATTCGCGAAAACCGCTACGATATAATCAATTACCCAGATTCCGGTGACGGAATGGTGGCAGAGATAAAATCGTGGAGGTCACGGAAGACTTATGGCACGCTGGACCGATGACATAGTCGAAATAGCAAATCAGACGTGGAGGAAAATGGCGGGCGATAGAAGATTATGGCATAGAAAAGGGGTAGTACAACAAATTACTGAACATGACAACGATGATGACAACAGATTAGATTTTTTGCAAATTTCATCATTAATTTTATTATTATCTAACCGGGTCTGTTGACCTCAGTACGGCTTAAAAAAACTTTTTTACTGGTGGTAGGACCTCTTGTGAGTCCGCGCGGGTGGGTACCACCACCCTGCCTATTTCTGCCGTGAAGCAGTAATGCGTTTCGGTTTGAAGGGTGGGGCAGCCGTTGTAACTATACTTGAGACCTTAGAACTTATATCTCAAGATGGGTGGCGCATTTACGTTGTGGATGTCTATGGGCTCCAGTAACCACTTAACACCAGGTGGGCTGTGAGCTCGTCCACCCATCTAAGCAATAAAAAAAAATGATTATGGCATCGAAAAGGGGTAGGACAACAAATTACTGAACATGACAACGATGATGACGACAGATTAGATTTTTTGCAAATTTCATCATTGATTTTATTATTATCTATACGGGTCTGTTGACCTCAGTACAGCTTAAAAAAAACATATCGAATGCACTAACTAATAATAACTTGAATCATTGTTCTTATTACGTATACATAACAATTATTTAAATGTAAAACCGATAACGGTATGAATAACTGAAGGGTAATGACATTTATCTGCGCGTAAAAATAGCTCTCAAGATGAGAGACATGAAGTCGGTTATCCATTTTATTTTATTTTTTTATTGTTTAGATGGGTGGACGAGCTCAAAGTCCACCTGGTGTTAAGTGGTTACTGGAGCCCATAGACATCTACAACGTAAATACACCACCCACATTGAGATATAAGTTCTGAGGTCTCAGTAGAGTTACAACGGCTGCCCCGCCCTTCAAACCGAAACGCATTATTGCTTCACGGCAGAAATAGGCAAGGTGGTGGTACCTACCCGCGCGGACTAACAAGAGGTCCTACCACCAGTAATTACGCAAATTATAATTTTGCGGGTTTGATTTTTATTACACGATGTTATTCCTTCACCGTGGAAATAAATCGCGAACATTTGTTGAGTAGGTATTTCATTAGAAAAATTTGGGTACCAATTGTCTGAGATTCGAACACCGGTGCATCGCTCAACACGAATGCACCGGACGTCTTATCCTTTAGGCCACGACGACTTATTTTCCAGTATCATATAAGTACACATGAATCCGTCATATGAAAGTTCGAAGTCTTATCAGAATATGGTACTAGCAGTCCTAAACTGGGATCCGAATAACATTTCTTTCGTACAAGTGTCGTTTTATTGGTGGCCCACAAGAGGAGGCATCACAACCCTCAATTCTGCCGCGAAGCAGAAATACATTCCGATTTGAAGGGTGGGGCAGCTGTTGCACTATTCAATTGAGACTTACAACTCGTGTCTTGAAGTGGGTGGTGGTTACGTTTGTTGACGTCTATGGGCTCCGGTAACTACTTAACATCAGGTGGGCTGTGAGCTCGTTCACCCGTCTATGCAATGAAAAATATAAATATGCAAACGCAAAAATGCCAGCGCCGTCATACACAAGTCCGAACTACAACATTCGGACCGTAATTGGTATATCGAGCAAAATGACCGACTCCAGTGAAAGATTTTTCCTCTATCGTTCTATATATATCAGAATTGATTAACTTACAAGGTTCCTCGTTGAAATATGGGTTTTTGCTTCACGGCACACGAGGATCATACAGAATTTTGCAACATGATTTTCATTGGGGATAACAAATACTTTACAACATAAATAGGGTTTTGCATTTTGGCCATATTCAATCTGCTGAATATAAATATACTAGTGGTATAGGTCCTCTTGTGAGTCCGCACGGTTAGGTACCACCGCCCTGTCTATTTCTGCCGTGAAGCATTAATGCGTTTCGGTTTGAAGGGTTGGGCAACCGTTGTAACTATACTTGAGACCTTAGAATAAGTTTTAAGGGTGGGTGGCACATTTACGTTGTAGATGTCTATGGGCTCCAGTACACACTTAACACCAGGTGGACTGTGAGCTCAATAATAAAAAAATGTTATATTTTTAATTAGGTATCGAATCTACAATTATTTAAAATGCCTCTAATAATATTTTTGGTATTGCAGCTCTTTGAAATTCCGTATTAACGTCATGTTTTTGTTTGAAAATTTAAAAAAAAAATGTACGTTCGTCAACCCTATCTTTGACATCCGTGTGGAGTGGCAATATCTTTATACATTTTCCTTTCCAAACTAAACATGACACCCCTGAAGTGCCAACAACTGACGAACGTATAAATGACACGCGACCGAAAAACAAAAAGAAATCACATTCTCTTTTGAAATGTCTCACACGATGACATAACATTTGTTTGTTCATATTAAAAACATTAAAGACACCATTCTATTAATTAACATTGAATTAAAAATAATTTTACGATTTAATCTCACGTAGTCTTTTTTTTCCGTTCTTTATTAGAGCCATACACCTATTAGGCTAAGTCGGCTAGTCTATTTTTTTATGTTTTTTATTTCTGTCGCTTCGATTAACTTAGGTTACAGGTAAAGCAATCGTGGCTTTAATTGCGTCTGAGAAATAGGTAATAAGTTATTACGGCTTACTACGACTATTACCTACTGAGTTTCACACTAGATCTTCTCAGTGTGTCGCAATACCGATCCGGTGATAGTTTTTTTTTTGTGATTGAAAGATTATGGGTGGCCTGGAGGCCTTTCCAGTTTCACCAGGACAGGTGGGCGAGCAAAGGCTCAGCCAGGAGGGGTGGGATTTGCTAACAACTAGCGCCTTTGAACGAGACATAACAACTCAAGAGCAATTGCTTCGCGAAAGAATCTACTACCGGATCGGAATCGCGACCCGCTGAGAAGATCCGGTGAGAAAATCAGTGGGCTGATGCATGGGTTAGGTTGCACGTCGACCTCTGTCGAGTTCGACGAGTACGGTTACTGGGGTCCCTAAGCCTGCTCCTAGTATTAGAGCTGAAGGCATCTAATGCAATGGTTATTGGATCTGATGGATCCGTAAGGACGTGTCTAGGGCGTCGACGGTGACTGGCTCCTGCATGATCAGGATTCGGTGCGTAGTCAGCGGCGGCAACGATAAGGCGATTATCATGACGCATAGCCTTATCGAAGTATCGTTCCGACGCTGACTTCATGTATTTCTGGATTGATTCAAGGCTATATCAGCGGAACCTTAACTAGTAGGTGAGCTCACGGGGCTCAAACCTGAGGACGTTGCTAACACGAACCCTAGCAAGAGCCGTGCTTCGCAGAATCTACCACCGGATCAGAAACGCGACCCACTGAGAAGATCCGGTGAGAAACTCAGTGGACTGTGTCAATGGGTTAATTTACTCGTCGAGCCCTTCGTTGCAAGCGACGGGTTCGACGAGAACGGTGACCGGTGCTTGAGGTACCTAAAAGCACCGGACCTGGTGGTAGATTCTGTGAAGCACTGCTCTTGCTAGGGCTAGTGTCAGCAAATTCTCTCAGGTCGAGCCCGTAAGCTCACCTACCAGTCCGCGAGAAGCTGGAAAAGCCTTTTACGTTACTAGCGAATGGGTAGGAGGAAAAAATGACTAAAGAGCTTTATTTATGACTCCATAAATGTAAGTATTACGATGGTCAAAGAAGAAATGTCATGATACGTGGATAAAAGTCAACTTACGAACTTCGATGTTACCTAAACTATTGTGACTATATTTTATTAAATAATAAACGGTTCACTTTGAATCGCTAGTAACATAAAAGCAACTGTATTTTTCGAAAAACTAGAAAGCAATGCTTCGAAGAAAAAACTAGAATAAACTATTGTGACTATATTTTAATATATAATACACGGTTCACTTTGAATCGCCAGTAACATAAAAACAACTGTATTTTTTTTTTGAAAAACTAAAAAGCAATGCTTCGAAAAAAAAACTAGAACTCCATTATAACTAAATTATATTATATTATAAATCGACAGTTACCTTATATTTATTAATATGATTAACAAAGATCCTCAATTTCAGAAAAATATCTTTTTTTTTTTTATTGCTTAGATGAGTGGACGAGCTCACAGCCCACCTGGTGTTAAGTGGTTACTGGAGCCCATAGACATCTACAACGTAAATGCGCCACTCACCCTGAGATACAAGTTCTAAGGTCTCAATTATAGTTACAACGGCTGCCCCACCCTTCAAACCGAAACGCATTACTGCTTCACGGCAGAAATAGGCAGGGTGGTGGTACCTACCCGTGCGGACTCACAAGAGGTCCTACCACCAGTAATCTTCAAAAGAAAGAAAGAAAAGAAACTTAAACGTCGGGCAAGTATGTGTATTGTTAGATTTACTACCATCATGCTACTACTCGGGCAGTGTTTAATTAAATACAGCATTTTTATTTAACCCTTAATAAATGAAAACTTAATTGAAAGATGTCGAAGTGTCTCATTGATTTTTTTGTTTGAAATAAATAAAAATAGCTGTAAAACGTTTTGGCTGAACAACCTCATATTATGTATCTCAGATAAGCTGAATTTTATTCATATAATAAATAATCTTGAAAATTATTCGACTCAAGGCACCGAAGGATATTTTTAATTTAATATAATTTCGGAAATAAAGCATAACATTTAATACTATCAGAAATAAACCGTCATCGCTCTCTTACAAAAAAAAAAACATAAACAATGAAAAATTCACTTACATTAATTACGAGAAATATCACTAACACAATATATCCGCGAACTCGTCTGACACGTAATTTCAAAACCGGGAATGGAATAGCACAATCCGGGACACGACCACCCGCCACGGCGCACCGGGGAGGTATGACGCTTCTACCACCGCCGCCACAGCATGGTAAAACTTTTCTGTTCCCTATAAAGGTCGGTCCACACGACAGAAAACTGAGTAAATACTCCGAAACTCTATTAAATTTTAAGTTAATGTGTCGACGATTGAAAATATTTCACTTGACAACCTTTTTGAGAAAGGTTTGGAATACCAACAAGGAGGTTGAATATCTTTTTTTTTATTTATTGCTTAGATGGGTGGGCGAGCTCACAGCCCACCTGGTATTAAGTGGTTATTGGAGCCCATAGACATCTACAACGTAAATGCGCCACCCATCTTGAGATATAAGTTCTAAGGTCTCAAGTATAGTTACAACGGCTGCCCTACCCTTCAAACCGAAACGCATTACTGCTTCACGGCAGAAATAGGTAGGGTGGTGGTACCTACCCGCGCGGACTCACAAGAGGTCCTACCACCAGTTATTACGCAATAATTTTGCGGGTTTCATTTTTATTACACGATGTTATTCCTTAACCGTGGAAATCAATCGTGAACATTTGTTGAGTACGTATTTCATTAGGAAAATTGGTACCCGCCTGCGGGATTCGAACACCGGTGCATCGCTTCAATACGAATGCACCGGCACGTCTTATCCTTTAGACCATGATGACCTCTTGACAGATCTATAAAAAAAAACAACGTTCGGTAGCGACGTCCTGGAGCAGTCAGAATACATGTTTTTAAAAATATTCTGCAGCCAATAAAAAACAAGAATCTCAAATGCATACAAAGAACGGCGATATTCAAAGTCGTTGACTTTTGTTTCGCTGTTATGCACGCACCTCGACCCCCATGTTCAAAAGTGGTCGGAACTCGAAGGTGAATGACTCCTGTAACGTGATAACGTGTCCCATCCACAGCTTCGTACTGGTTTCAATCGTCGCACACATGTAACGAGAATTAAAATGCTCATACTCAGAACATAAACAGAATCGTAAGCGGCAAAAGGAAAGGTTCAAGACATTTTTTTTTCCTACCTATCTAACCTAAGGGTAACCAGCTACGCCCGGATGGGTAGATGAGCTCACGGGCCCAACCTGAGAAAATTTGTTAACACTAATCCTAGCAAGAGCAGTGCTTCGCAGAGTCCACCACCGGATCGGAATCGCGACCCACTAAGAACTATGAAGATCCGGCGTTTTTTTTTTATTGCCTAGATGTGTGGACGAGCTCACAGCCCACCTGGTGTTAAGTGGTTACTGGAACCCATAGACATCTACAACGTAAATGCGCCACACACCTTGAGATATAAGTTCTAAGGTCTCAGTATAGTTACAACGGCTGCCCCACCCTTCAAACCGAAACGCATTACTGCTTCACGGCAGAAATAGGCGGGGCGGTGGTACCTACCCGTGTGGACTCACAAGAGGTCCTACCACCAGTAATTACGCAAATTATAATTTTGCGGGTTTGATTTTTTATTACACGAAGTTATTCCTTCACCGTGGAAGTCAATCGTGAACAATTGTTAAGTACGTATTTCATTAGAAAAATTGGTACCCGCCTGCGGGATTCGAACACCGTTGCATCGCTATATACGAATGCACCGGACGTCTTATCCTTTAGGCCACGACGACTTCAAAACTCAGTGGCGTACCAAAACTATACAAAAGTACTCGACGGTTTCTTATCAGAATAATGATACTCAACTAAATGTTTTTATACAATCCATTTCCACCGCTGACATTTGTGTCTAAATTATATTTATTTTTTTCCATAAATTATTCTCACAAAATTGTAACCATAAAATCACAAAGCTCGGATCAAGTTAAAAAGAAATGTCTCCACTGACTGAAATCATAGCTCAATCAAGAACGCTACGACAACTAAAAACCCTTCGTGAGCATTCATGACCTATCTTTATGTGCATTACTATAAAATGAAACCGAAAACGTGTACACCCTTTGAGTTGAACCCGCAAATTCTGGCCAGGTAAGATCTGGGTCACAATATTATCGAATAATAATATTACAAACATAAACAAACAACAAGACAAATTATAATGTAATCAGAGCAGACCTTGAACAACACAAAGCCAGCTGAGACACAATAGATTCCTAAACTAAATGAATATTAAATAGTTAATTGGATTGAATTGTATTTCCGCTTCAGATAACTGATTTGAAATAAGAATTGTGTTTGAAATTAGCACAATGACGTCATAATACTCTAAACAAACACGCTCGTGGGCGTATGCATGCGCGTCTCTACGAACTCTACTACCAAGTTTCTAGGTTGGGATAAATTACCATATCACTCTTATGTAGTAAAGGGTTGTATTTCCATATTAACAGCGATGTAGCGGTGAGATCTGCCGCACATGTTTCATACCGTTACCAACCCCATTGAGTTTTCTAGTTGACTGGATCAACAGAGTCACCGGCAGTAACACGAGGCACGTGAAGATTACGCCTGATACTCCATCGAGCCCCCGAAAAAGTATTCTAGGGGTAAAGCAATAAAATAAATTGGCTGTCTTTTTAAATCAAACAACTGTTGTTTACAAAACGTTGGACGCATGCTGTAAAATAATGTAACACAGGATGCGTAATGCTTACACTTGTTATTTCTGAACTAAACTCCGTTAGGCCATGTGTCGACCCCCACTGAACTTCCTTTCGCGTACGATCTATACTTGTAAACATAATGATCCAGAACAAAACATGATAAATCTATAAATCATGTTTATAGAAGAATAGACGGTAGTTTCAATTTATTATCTATACTAACCCCAAGGTGCAAAAAATTTACCTAAACTATTCTTTATATCGCGTGCCCTGCGAAAACTATTGATGACAGAATAATGTACTACGACTTTGTAGAACACATTATTACTTACAAAAGGTGTCGGGACAGCATATGTCTAAAACTATTATTACACATAGTTATTCCGCAATAAGTGTTATTTTATTTTTAAAAATAAAACTACGTCATATATCGTTGAAATTCTTGTTAAAGACCCGAACGGAGCCGGAGCGGGCCGCTAGTCTATTATAAAGCTGAAGAGTTTGTTTGTTTGTTTGTTTGGTTGAACGCGTTAATCTCAGGAACTACTCGTCCGATTTGTTTGTCGGGGGTAAAATTTTGCGTTATGCCAATGTAACTATTCCACGCGGACGAAGTCTCGGGCAAAAGCTAGTCTATAATATTTGTAAAGAACGTGAACTTTTTTTTTATAGTTTAGATGGGTGGACGAGCTCACAGCCCACCGGGTGTTAAGTGGTTACTGGTGCCCATAGACATCAACAACGTAAATGCACCATCGACCTTGAGATGTAAGTCCTAAGGTCTCAGTATAGTTACAACAGCTGCCCGCCCTTCAAACCGAAACGCATTACTGCTTCACGGCAGAAATAGGCGGGGTGGTGGTAGCTACCCGTGCGGACTCACAAGAGGTCCTACCACACTAGTAAAAAACTTTCTTTCTTCCTTTAACGTCATCTATTTCCGCGCTTGCGCTGTTTGAAGAGCAGTTTGAATTAATGTGGAATGTCAATAAAAGAGCAGTGACAGACATGAAGAAGTATTAAGTTATAAAATTAATTTCTATACATATAGAATCGTGAATGAACTTTCTATGGAAATATAATTTAAATTTCGTTTCTTTGTTCTTACAAAGGTTATTATAGTAACAGCAGTAGATATTCAGTTTTTATATGTACTAATGTGGTACGGTATCTCGACTACAGCGGGGCCACCCCACAGTAGTCGAGATTCGACTATAATTAATTGAAATTATAAGTTTAAACATTATAATGGTTCTATTGTCAAACACTATTATAATTCGATAATATAATCACAGTATTCGCCAAAACTGCACTATAGATCAATAATATTAAAGACAAACAATATTAATCTATTTTCAATTCGACCACAGACTTTAAACAATAACAAAAAATTCCCAATTGACAGTAAACAAAGACTATATTTTTATGTATGTGTTGTGTCAAATACATGGTAGTGTGTGTAATGTTTTCTTTATTGATTTAAAATATCTTTAATACATTACTTTAAATTTTTTTAGCATTGTGCACTCCTTCTCTAAATTCTCTATAAGTGTGAGAAATTTCATACTCCTCCGTCCGCGCAATTTTCGTAAAACGGGGTACAAAGTTTTTGCTTCACGTATTAATATATTTTTATATGTATTTTGAAATATATAAAATAAAAAACTTAGTTTTTACAGAGCAAAGTGTGAAAGGCTTTGAAGACCTAATTAAAATTATATCAATATACTTATTTGACATAATATATTCAAACCTCGACGTATATAACTATATAATATAATACCTTAGTCGTCTGTGACGATGTAAAACTGTTTTCGAAGCGGATATTATATAATGACCGAAAAAAAAGACAAAATAAGAAACTTCGATAAAAACCTAATTTCTAACTTTCGATCTCGCATTGTATCAACTTTGCGATAGTTTAAATTGAATTTGAATTTTTGACTTTTCTTAAACCATACCGAGACGTAGTATGGAAAATATTTAGTAGATGCATTTAACGGATTTATGTGTATTATCTATGGCAATAATAAGAGTGAGCGAGTGTCGGCCTAGTATGATTCTGTATTTGAATTTAAATTATTAACACTAACGACAAAAGATAATAATATGATTTACTCGCACAGTTTTTTTATCTAATAGGTACATATACGCACACATTGACAGATTATTCTTAATTTAAAATAGGCATGTACTGCCGGCTTGCGCTACTTTTTTTTATCAAATTAGAAAGACAAAATAAAATTGTTTTTTTTTTATAATTGTGAACGAACCGGTGAACGACCTTTCGGCCTACATGGTTTTAAGTGATTAATGAAGCCCAAAATCATTATAACGCGAAAGTCGCTACCCACCTTGAGACATGAGATCGAAGATTTCTATCGTTTATCCCATTCTTAAGCTTCCTAATCCATCTTAAGTTAGTACATATAGTTATATGCTCTGTCTATTTTTGCCGCAAAACGACTGTTTTCAGGTTTCTCTAAATTTTTCTCTAAATCTTACTAAAATGTTTAGTTTTGTTTTCGGGTTCACCATTTAATTTGATTTTTGTTTTGTTTTTTTCTTAAATTTTTATAATTTACTAATTTTACTAATTTATACCATATTCTAAGTATGTACACACGTACCGAGTCTTCATTCCCGCAAAGAACCAAAGGGAAACGGGGGTGACTGAAAATCAGCGCTGTTCGATTTATCAACCTTGAACAGCAATAGCTGAGCCACCTCCTTTTGCCTTTTTCTCTTTTTTTTCTTTTCTTTTTTTTTGTATTTCATTTTATGATGTGAAAGGCAATAAATGATTTTTATTATTATTATTTATTATTTGCAATAGATTTTTTTTTTATTTTATTGTAACAGTATTTATGGCAAGACTAGGTATAATATAACACCTTAGTCATCTGTGATGATGTAAAACTGTTTTCGAAACGAAAATAATATAAAAAAAAACAAAATAAGAAACTTCGATGAAAAACTAATTTCTAACTTTCAATCTCGCATTGTATCAACTTTGCGATAGTTTAAATTGAATTTGAATTTTTTTACTTTTCTGAAACCATACCGAGACGTAGTATGGAAAATGTTTAGTAGATGCATTTAACGAATTTATGTGTATTATCTATGGCAATAATAAGAGTGAGCGAGTGTCGGCCTAGTATGATTCTGTATTTGAATTTAAATTATTAACCCTAACGACAAAGAGATAATATTATTTTTTACTCGCACAGTTTTTTTTTAATCTTATAGGTACATATACGCACACATTGACAGATTATTCTTAATTTAAAATAGGCATGTACTACTTTATAGGCTTGTGCTACTTTTTTTTATCAAATTAGAAAGACAAAATAAAATTGTTTTTTTTTTTATAATTGTGTCGATCGGTGATCGACCTTTCGGCCTACATGGTTTTAAGTGATTAATGAAGCCCAAAATCATCATAGCGCGAAAGTCGCTACCCACCTTGAGACATGACATCGAAGGTTTCTATAATATACATCGTTTATCCCATCCTTAAGCTTCCTAATCCATCTTAAGTTAGTACATATAGTTATATGCTCTGTGTATTTTTTCCACAAAACGACTGTTTTGAGGTTTAGAACAGTAACGGACGGAGGACTATAACGTATATATACGTCACTGTTTGAAGGATGGGATAAACGCTAATAAGATAGAAACCTCAAAACAGTCGTTTTGCGGCAAAAATAAATAGAGCATAATATAACTATATGTACTAGCTTAAGACACACCTAACCACCATCGCATACATGCTAATTATAAAGAAAGAAAACATCTCTATCATACTCTCTAAGCCTTTGTTAATTGACATTTAACATTATCTATGGTGATCGTTACTAATTCATAACAATCGGGGGGTAGTAACAAAAACTGTATTTCTTTTTTCGATTAAAACTCGTGATCTAACATTCTTGGATCTACATATAAAATAATACGTCCTAGAATGTTTTACAATCGTAAATTTAAGCCTTTGCTAATTGACATTTAATGTTATCTATGGTGATTGTTACTAATTCATAACAATTGGTGGGTAGTAACAAAAACTGTATTTTTTTTTAAAATTTAAACTCATGATCTAACATTCTTGAATCTACATATAAAATTATACGTCCTAGAATGTTTTAAAATCGTAAATTTAAGCCTTTGCTAATTGACATTTAATATTATCTATGGTGATCGTTACTAATTCATAACAATTGGTGGGTAGTAACAAAGACTGTTTTTTTTTTTTCGATTAAAACTCGCGATCTAACTTCTTGGATCTACATATTATAAAATTACACGTCCTAGAATGTTTTACAATCGTAAATTGATGTGCAGCAAGAATCTTGGAAAAGCGTGGAAGGCCGCCAACGACATAACCATTACAGATGAAGAAGACATTAACTTACTAAAAATTTGGTAAGTGACATTGAATTAAAACGCCGAAACTCTGAGTATGGCTCTGCTATTTTATAACTGTAACTATCTAACCCGGACGACTTTGTAGTGCCTCAATCGATAAATAAAAGATCTAAGCTTTTGTATAAATAAACTTAAAACACACAAAAGGAATCTGTCCGACGGGGGACACATCAAAGGAAAAACAAAATTGTTATTTTTATTTAATTCCAAGGATTATCATATTTGTCGACCTTTTAAACCTTTTCTGGACTTCCACGAATAATTCAAGACCAAAATTAGTCAAATCGGTCCTGCCGTTTTCGAGTTTTAGTGAGACTAACGAACAGCAATTCATTTTTATATATAGAGATAGCCTAAGCGTTCTAAGCGATTATAGACAGCAATATATTCTAACAGGGATGTAGCTATGGCAAACACAGCTGCATAGAGAGATCTTCAAGCGAGAGAATGGTTCGATAAATTGACGATAACGCCGCGACAGGGATGCTTCGAACTTCCTTACCCAAATTTCAATATTATAAGCACGAAAGTATTTCGGAAGAAAGTTATGAAAGTACCTTCAACCCTGTCAAAGAATAATAAGCTACCATTCATTCCCACTTTTGAGCAGGGACCCACGCCTGCGCAATGTTTTTTTATTTTATTTTTATTGCTTAGGTGGGTGGAAGAGCTCATAGCCCATCTGGTGTTAAGTCGTTACTGGAGCCCATAGACAACTACAACGTAAATGCGCCACCCACCTTGAGATATAAGTTCTAAGGTATAGTTACAACGGCTGCCCCGCCCTTCAAACCGAAACGCATTACTGCTTCACGGCAGAAATAGGCAGGGCGGTGGTACCTACCCGCGCGGACTCTCAAGAGATCCTACCACCAGTAAAAACCGACTGAGACCTTAAACTTACCCTCCCGTTATTGTCAAGACAAAAATGCTTCAGTCATTTGAATTACTGTGTCTAAAGGGCTCAGACAGCCGATCAGATAGCATAAGGTTTGAAGTAAGTATGTATATTTTTCCAGTACAAAACTAGGAAACTGGATGAGCAGCGATGAGCAAGAGGCTCGGAGGCGATTTTCTTTGAGGACATCAGCCACGTTCCTCGACGGAGCCGCGAAACTATACAAACGTGGTATTCAACAGCTTTTGGAAGGTTCGAGATATTATTTTGACTTTTCGGTAGGAACACGAGGAGTGGAAGTTGTGTGATTTGTTCTATTTTGTCTATTTAATGTTTCTTCTGGTTTAAATGTGTAATAACGGTGACTTATTAACTGTTAAATATCTGTGAAAGTGCACAAATGTGGGAAAATCAAAAGCCGCTGAACATAGCTGAACGGGGATCCTCCAAAAAGTCCACTGAAAAAGTCTCAGCAAATGACCACCATTTTACTGAGATTATATTTCATCTCATATCATATCATCACATTTCATTTCATGCCATGTTTCATATAAATAAACTTCATTTCATTTCATAATATCACTTTATATCTATACAAGTTTTCATTAGAATTAAAATACAAGTTGACCTAAAAGGTCTTAGTTACCAGGTCATAAAATCCCTTAAAAATAAATTATTTTCCCCTCAGCAGCATCAGGGTGTCCAGAACGTAGTCTTTTTAGGTCTCCAGGTTGACTGGAAGCGAATGAAACCCACGTAATTTTTATATCCTACAAAATTTAAGTACAACTGAATATTTGACTTCCTATTTATTGTTAATTAAGTAATATTATGTAATAAACTAATACTAATTACCGTTTTTAGCGAAAATATAAAACCTACCAAAACCTAAATACCTACTTTTTTGAATTTTGTTATTCGGAAATTTTTGTATACATTAGTATCTACATATATCTAAGTTATCGGCCTCGGTAGCGCAGTAGGCAGCGCGTAAGTCTCATAATCTTAAGGTCGTGAGTTCGATCCTCACCCGGGGCAATGTTTTCCGATCCATTAACGGTGCTTTTAGGTATCACAAGCACCGGTCACCGTCCTCGTCGAGCCTCGAGGTTGGGCTCGACGAGTGAATTAACCCATAGACACAGCCCACTGAGTTTCTCGCCGGATCTTCTCAGTGGGTCGCGTTTTCGATCCGGTGGTAGATTCTGCGAAGCATTGCTTTTGCTAGTTAGTTTGCTAGAAATGTTAGCAACAGTTCCGGTTTGAGCCCCGTGAGCTCACTTACATGCTAGGGTGAAGCTGAAATAGCCTCTCAAGGCTATCAGCATAGGTAGGAAGAAAAATCTACGTTATCTTGAAAATCTATCAAATTTATCTTATTTTTAAGGTGGTAATAGTCTAGTATAGTAATAGGTAGTATGGGCGTCTTGTTACGAGATCACTAAAGCCCAACTTACGTAATGAATAGCTGTTCCTGAAAACCAACAAATTAAAATACAACAATTGTAATTACAGACGCGAGTAAGCTAGACAAAGAGATGTCTTGCAAGCGACGACGCTCCGGATTCTCAACGCAGACAGGTAAATATCACTTGTATATGTATTGAGAATGAGACGATCTTATACAAAACAGAACCAGTCAATCTATATGTAATATTTTCTTCGGTTTTCCCGAGCAATGGGCACAATTAAGACTAATTTTACGATTTAATCTCACTTTTACGACCTTAGGAACTAGCTAACAAAAAAAAAAACGTAGCTTATATGCAGCCGAAGTGCTAGCAAGAAATATACCAGTGAAAGCTCTGTATAACCTATTAAAAGACCTTGGCTTGACAAGAACTACGGTGAATTCTGTACTTGAACAAACATTTAAAGCCGCACTAGTAGATTCTTATGAAATTTAGGCAGGCAGGTGGTGGTAGGACCTCTCGTGAGTCCGCACGAATAGATACCACCGCCCTGCCTATTTCTGCCGTGAAGCAATAATGCGTTTTGGTTTGAAGGGTGGGGCAGCCGTTGTAACTATACTGAATCCTTAGAACTCATATCTCAAGGTGGCGGCTGTGAGCTCGTCCACTCATCGCCCATCATTCTCATCCCATCATTCTCCTCATTCTTTTATCATTGAATTTCAAGTTTTTTTTTATTGCCCTTACGTACGGCCCTCCTGATGGTGAGTGATTACCGTCGCCCATGGACTTCAGCAATGCCAGGGGCAGGGCCAAGCCGCTGCCTACAAATAGTATACAACAATAACAACAGAAAGGTTCACCCAGTCTGCTCAAGCCGGAATTAATACTCTTGAATTGCCGCCTTAAACAATTTTTTTTTTTTTTTTTTTTTTTTTTTTTATTGCTTAGATGGGTGGACGAGCTCACAGCCCACCTGATGTTAAGTGGTTACTGGAGCCCATAGACATCCACAACGTAAATGCGCCACCCACCTTGAGATACAAGTTCTAAGGTCTCAAGTATAGTAACGACGGCTGCCCCACCCTTCAAACCGAAACGCATTACTGCTTCACGGCAGAAATAGGCAGGGTGGTGGTACCCACCCGCGCGGACTCACAAGAGGTCCTACCACCAGTAAATTGTTTACATCCGCTGTGCTTAAAATAGTTATCCAATAATCTTAACATTAAGGAAACAGTTAAAGGGGACGGCCCATTTCAGGCCCAAAGCGGACAATAGATTAGAGAAAAAATACTTAGTGCATTAATTTTGTCATAAATAAATATGCATTTACTTTCTTCCAAATAAGCGCCACTACAGTTTACAATAAGTAGTTTAAAAAAAGTAACTCTATTGAAAAAAACAAGAATTTTATTTTTGCGGGAAAAATATTGCCAACTTCAAAACCTTTTACGTATTAAGTAAACATTTTAAGTATATAAAAAAACATATAAATAAATCATTTTAAATATTATCATTAATCAATCGATTTTAATCGATTTTAAGCACATAAAATAACATCAAAGACATACCCATTGGACTTTAACTTGTTACTATACTTGAGACCTTAGAACTTATATCTCAAGGTGGGTGGCGCATTTACGTTGTGGATGTTTGTGGGCTCCAGTAACCACTTAACACCAGAGTGGCTGTGAGATCGTCCACCCATCTAAGCAATAAAAAAAACTTAACTTGTATTGTTATTTAAATATGTACAACTAAAACAAAAACATAAAAAATAAAATATAACGTGTACTCGTAAAAAAAAGATTAAGAAATAAATCCAATATCGGTTATTTAAAAAAATGATCGATATATGAATTTCATGTAATTATTTTTCTTTATACTGACAACACTGATTTTAATCTGACTGACTGACACTTCGCTTGCTGCTTGTGCTTGCGTTCAAAATGGATGTGTTTTGATTTTTCTTCGATTTATTTTGCTTTTATCAATAACGTTTCATACTACGGCTGAAAACCATTGTGTGAATTGTGGTTTTAACCTGACCGAGATTTAAAACCGTGTATATGCTCTCCTGTGCTATTTTTAGATGATTTACTAATTGTATATGAAGATGAACAAAATATAGAATAATATAGATATTTAAAGAAGTATGTGTGTTTTTTATACCCTAATAACTACAATTGGATAAAAATACATTAGGAACATCTTAAACATTAAAAAAAGAAAAGTTCTTGAGGTATTTATATAGAAAATTAACCTCAAAACGAGTTTTTTATTTTTATTATATTTTTTATAATAGTGGCGTCAATTTCAATATTTTTTTTAGATATCTAATACATTTAAGAATTTGAATCAGTCCATTTTTATAGTAATATTTAATGTCCACCTTGGGCCTAGCACACTATGGAGAGTGGGCAATCCCCTTTAACTAAGTAATTTTAGTTAAACAAACAGTAGTGTTGCCCCAATGGATATGTTCGAAAATTAAGACATTGACAACGTATTTGGAGGGAACAAAAAACTTAAATAACTATTTCTATACATTGTTGGTTCGCTCTTGCTTTAAACATCATTTATAATTACTCACTAACTTGTAGTCAGAGACACAATTGAGACGTCGTTCGTGTCTATCTCGTCTGCATTATACTATTTTACAATTTAAATCGATGAAGAATTGAAGATAGATATTTAATTTTGTGTATTATCATAGTTTATGTTCGAAAATTAAGACATTGACAACGTATTTGGAGGGAACAAAAAACTTAAATAACTATTTCTATACATTGTTGGTTCGCTCTTGCTTTAAACATCATTTATAATTACTCACTAACTTGTAGTCAGAGACACAATTGAGACGTCGTTCGTGTCTATCTCGTCTGCATTATACTATTTTACAATTTAAATCGATGAAGAATTGAAGATAGATATTTAATTTTGTGTATTATCATAGTATAAGCTGTATTATTAGAAGCAATTCTTTTTGAAAGCAAGTACCACCAGTAATGACGCAAATTATAATTTTGCGGGTTCGATTTTTATTACACGATGTTATTTATTCCTTCACCGTGGAAGTCAAATCGTGAAAATTTGTCAAGTACGTATTTAATTAGAAAAATTTGTGCCCACCTGCGGGATTCGAACACCGTTTCATCGCTAGATACGAATGCACCGGACGTCCTTATCCTTTAGGCCACGACGACTTCAAATTTTTGACATACATATACCCATATTGATTAATTATAATATTTGTACACTATAACTAGACTAAAAAACGAAATACCTCAAAAGTTTTAGGTTATTATTAGGGGTGAAATAAAATGCTTTTTTTTTTCATTTATTATTCACAATAAACCTACAAAGAACTGGCTAGCCTCGGACCTAGATAACCCAAACATTGATTACATTAATATCCCCAATACTCTTCTAACATCGCATAGTCCTGAATGCACTTTTAATTTTTATTTTATTGCTTAGATGGGTAGTAGTTACTGGAGCCCATAGACATCTACAACGTAAATCCGCCACCCACCTTGAGATATAAGTTCTAAAGTCTCAGTATAGTTACAACGGCCGCCCCACCCTTCAAGCCGAAACGCATTACTGCTTCACGGCAGAAATAGGCGGGGTGGTGGTACCTACCCGTGCGAACTCACATGAGGTCCTACCACCGGTAAGTACTTACATACCATATCTTATTTTCAGTCTTAAACAATACCAGCACGCATTCTTCGAGCTCTGTGCCGACACCTGAATTGATTATGAATTCACGTCGTTCCCAAAGTATAGGTAATGTATGTTTTGGTGCGGGCTGTATGGGCTGGTTGCCGATGATAAAGAAAACTTGTGCATTGTTACCCTCAGAAACAGCCCACTGAGTTTCTCGCCGGATCTTCTCAGTGGGTCGCGCTTCCGATCCGGAGTTGGATTCTGCGAAGCACGGCTCTTACTAGGGTTCGTGTTAGCAACGTCGTCAGGTTTAAGACCCGTGAGCTCACCTACTAGTTAAGGTTACGCTGATATAGCCTCTCAAGGATCTCAGCTTAGGTAGGAAAAAAAAAAGATGCTTTGGGCTGCAATATGGTTTATTTCTATGTTTAAACATTTGATATTTTAAGAATATAACAAACACGTCCGCTTACGGTGAAAAAGAAGGGGAGACATTAACATTGTTGCCAGTCATATGATTTTATTTTCCATACTAAAATGTTGGGAGTTGCCAACAATGTACTCGTATAAGCCGACTAGATTTCACATGTCACTTATGCAGTGATTGTTTAGTGGAATCATAAACATAACGTTTTATATGTATTTTTTTTTTATTGCTTACTTCGTTGGACATAATAATTTGAATAGTCTACTGTTCAAAAAATTATTTTATAACCTTTTAAATTTCGTACTTGTAATATTTTTTTAGAAATATGAGATGAATAACTTGACAGAACTACGGATTTAAATATATATCTTTTGTAACAGATACCTCTCCAATATTGACAATAAAACGAAACAATAATAATTACAATAAATCAAACGACAATAATTCATTCAGTTTTGTTGGTCCAATAATCTCTCCAGACATGAGTCATGAAAATACTATCAACCCTGAAAAAAGCAGTTCAAAAAATGACGTGAGTATTTTTTTCTTTAATTATTATCTAAGAATGTTTTTAAAATTATCGCACGCTTAATAATAGACTGACCAATTACTAATTAATTTCAAAGCGAGTTATGCAAACATGTAGATTTATTACAAAGCCATCTTTTAACAATGTCAGAATTAATCTAGACAGAGAAACTGCTATGTTTGTCTCTTTTACTCGTGCAAATTTTGACAAGGCTTATCAAGTGACACTGACATAAATCAATAGGTAAGCATAGGTCTATGAGGTAAGCGCACTGAAGTACGGTATGAATTAAACCCACTGAAGATGAAAGATGAAACCTAGGTAAGCGTCTGCGTAATTGTGACAGTCAACTCGCGGTGTTTTTTTTAGTGACCCAGGGATAATTGAGTTCGTCTAATGTCAAAATCTCAGCTAAGTTTTATTTAAGCTGCTTATTAGGTCTATTTAGTACAAAAGTGAATAATATAACTTAGAAACTTATTAAAAAAAAGCTTTAGTAAAATATTACAAAAAGTATCATCACCTGTCATGAATATAACATTGATTTTAGTATTAAGCTCAGAGATAAATTTTCATCTATAATATTATAATTAATTACAGAAAATCATCAAAATTACATTTTAGTATCTATAATTGCTTAATTCTTATCTATATTATTTGAAGTCGTCGTGGCCTAACGGATAAGACGTCCGATGCATTCGTGTTGAGCGATGCACCGGTGTTCGAATCTCAAGCGGGTACCAATTTTCTAATGAAATACGTACTCGACAAATGTTCACGATTGACTTCCACGGTGACGGAATACGATCGTGTAATAAAAATGAGACCCACAAAATTATAATTTGCGTAATTACTGTTGGTAGGACCTCTTGTGAGTCCGCGCGGGTGGGTACCACCACCCTGCCTATTTCTGCCGTGAAGCAGTAATGCTTTTCGGTTTGAAGGGTGGGGCAGCCATTGTAACTATACTTGAGACCTTAGAACATATATCTCAAGGTGGATGACGCATTTACGTCGTAAATGTATATGGGCTCCAGTAACCACTTAACACCAGGTGGGCTGTGAGCTAATCCACCCATCTAGCAATAAAAAAAATATCTGCTATTCTTATATTATGTACATTCTTTATTATTCATCAGACAAGTTTCAATGATGTATAAGTAATTAAATCAGACAAGTTAGTAATGACATAACGTTTTTGCGAATTTCCCAACGATTTGCTTTTATGAGTTAGGTCAGTCTATTATTAAGAGTAGGGTATTTAAATACATATCTATTGTGCCTAATCTGTGCCTTCTAATATTTATAGAGGTCAAAAAACCAGACGTCAAAAAGAGACCAAGGGGTCCAAACATCATCGAACAGCCACGACGAAGGAGACGACATAACAAATGGTTTTGATAAAAATCTCCCGTTCGGATACATTTTGATTCACGACAATTACAACTCCAAAATACCGAGTAGAATTATATTCTCGTCACTCAATTCTGAAGTCAGACGTTTATTGTGATACTTTATAAAAAAATATTTGATTGTGACAGCTTCACTACTGTCAAATTTTGTAACTGGCTCATAATTGTGATTTTTGACGTAACGAATTATATAATGTAGATACAGGCCGTTTTCCAATTACAGCACAAGAGCGCATTATGCGGCATAATGCTCAACTAAGCTTCAGCATAATTCGGCATTGTGCGTCACTGAGTCGCATTATGCTCTGTAATTGACCATTACTTAACGGTAGTTTTCCAATTAGTTGAGCATTATGCCGCATAATGCGCTCCTGTGCTGTAATTGGAAAACGGCCAATAGCACAGCACTGTGTATCCGTAAACCGATAATTATTGAGAAAAATAAAAAAATTGTAGTATAACGACCAGGTATTGCCTGTTTTTCCTCACAGCTCACAACAACCAACCGGTTTTGTGAAATGACCGACTCCAATTCGCATTACAATTAGTACCTATCCTATAGAATTCCTGTAGCAATTTGAAGTTATACGCGCGCTGGTGTCAAATAATTCGGGCTATGTAGATTAATTGACAAAGCAGTCACTTAGATTTTCATATTCAGTAACCATCACGTGTTAATAATAAACATTATATAAAAAAATAGATCCTATTACGTGCCTCTATATAAATTCATCAAAAATACAGTGGGGAAATTATAATAAACCGAATAAAAATACTTAAGACTTGGCCTAAAGGTAGATACCAGGCCATAAACTAAAAAAAAAAAAAAAAAACATTATAGTTCAAGCTGTGACAGAAAAACGTAGGTACGTAGTAATTTGCGAGAATTTTTTTTCATACCTATTTAATATTCTAGTAATAAATTGTCTACATTCAAAGGATGTTTTGAGTCGCTGTTATTAACTCTTTTTTTTTTCAATTCAGAGAACACCTACGAATGATAATTTTTGAGCAGCTCTGTTGAAAAATTTCAAAAGAGATCTAGATCACATAAATAATTATTTGTTTGGATTAAATGACTAACACCTTTGGAGTTGTTTTATTACACTATTTATTAATCTGTGGTACTGACTACGCTATTTAGGACTTCGTTATGCAGAACTGAACCAAACTACTGGAAACCATTTATTCAAGGCGACATATTTCTCAAGATTTTATAACAGATTACCTAGTAAATGTATAGAAGGTTCGCTTTTTGTAATATGATATTAGATATAGAAATATATAAAAAATACATAGCAACATGGTACATAATCAGTGGTGGGAATATGTATTAAGACCCGTAGCATATAGAAAGATCCGAAGACTAAAACTCACGGCTCAACAGGCTTAATCTGAAGAGATGGAAGTGAGGTATAATACATAAGAAAAGTGCGAAGTACACTTTTACTTCGGAAAGAGTTAGTAAGTGAAAGATGCTTAATTTTTTTTATTTATTACTTAGATTGGTAGACGAGCTCACAGCCCGCCTGGTTGTTAAGTGGTTACTGGAGCCCATAGACATCTACAGCGTAAATGCGCCACCCACCTTGAGATATAAGTTCGAAGGTCTCAATATAGTTACAACGACTACCCCACCCTTCAAACCGAAACGCATTACTGCTTCACGGCAGAAATAGGCGGGGCGGTGGTACCTACCCGTGCGGACTCACAAGAGATCCTACCACCAGTAAGGATTCGTAATTCGATGAGTCCTTAGTTACAGTAAAAGTAACCTGAAATATTATTGTTAAGATCCTCTCAACCAAATACTTCAGATTTCACGTCTTAAGTTTTAGTAGCGGAATTCATAGCATCATGACCTTCATAACTAACATGGCTTCACATTAAGTTGGTAGGACGGTCAAATAATTGCATGTCAAAAAAGCATCGTTATACTCGCAATTTTTTCTTTTAATTTTATTTATGCACAAAACAAAAGTTGTACACAGGCGGACTTAATGCCATGAGCATTCTCTTCCAGTCGACCATAGGGTGGTGCAGAGATAATGAATGTATGGTAGGTGCATTAACAAAAGAATAACAAACAACAACAAAAAAAACAAAAAAAGAACAAAATCAAAACAATAATCTTCCTTAAACTAACATCTCAGTATAGTAGAATACACATAATGTTAAATATAGGTACTTATATAGATTACATATGACTTTGTATGCATAAATAAACATACTACAATTTAATATACCTATGTATAAAATGAAGTCGTCGTGGCCTAAAGGATAAGACGTCCGGTGCATTCGTATATAGCGATGCAACGGTGTTCGAATCCCGCAGGCGGGTACCAATTTTTCTAATGAAATACGTACTTAACAATTGTTCACGATTGACTTCCACGGTGAAGGAACAACATCGTGTAATAAAAGTAAAACCCGCAAAATTATAATTTGCGTAATTATTGGTGGTAGGACCTCTTGTGAGTCCGCACGGGTAGGTACCACCGCCCCGCCTATTTCTGCCGTGAAGCAGTAATACGTTTCGGTTTGAAGGGTGGGGCAGCCGTTGTAACTATACTGAGACCTTAGAACTTATACCTCAAGGTGTGTGGCGCATTTACGTTGTAGATGTCTATGGGTTCCAGTAACCACTTAACACCAGGTAGGCTGTGAGCTCGTCCACACATCTAGGCAATAAAATAATAATAATAATAATAAAATGCATACATACAAATAATTACACACAGTATAATATACATGTAAATTTTCCTTTAAAATTTCCATAAAATATAACCTGTTTTCACGATCCAAAAAGCTCAGTACAAACTCTAAGCGTTAGGATGTACCGTGTTACGAATACTAAAGTGACCTTATGCCGAAAAAAGGCAGTTAAACGAAGAAGTTTTACAATGAAAACAGAGTGAAAATGTAGGGGGAAAAAAAAGAAGAAAACATCGAACTGTTGATGCTATAGTAGTACGGCAGGCTCCTGACTACAGAGTTATGTGCTCTTCTTAGTTTTTTTATTCAAAGAACCACAGAGTAATGAAACTTACAGACGACCAAGCGCTTAAAGTTAGAAAAAAAAAACGCATGTGGCACTCGGGGACTGCCGCGTTAAAGCTATTGCATAGCATTTTTTATCAACTTATGCAATTATAATTAGACAATAATATAATATTAAAACAATGACAAAATAGGACCACGCTATATTTATAAATATTAAAAAAAGCAAAACATTAACTGTCCCCTTCACACTCATAAGTTAGACCGCGCAAGAGAGAGAGATGGGCAGACTTTGCAAGATGCGCATGCAGTGCGGCGTCACGCCGCGCGCTTATTCACAAACTCACTACACAAGCGCAACGTGTGAATGTATTGAACGCGAGCTACATGGTATGCGGAGTGGGGGTGCTAGGTTTTATTTTCGTTACGGAATTTCTTGATTCGGTCGCCGCGCTCAAAGTCCGCTATAAAAATTAAGCAATAGCTTAATATCCTGGACTTTCTTAGATCGAAATTATCGTATTATATTTTGTTATTATTTAGCTAATTTTGCGTTCAGAGGGGCGAGCACGAATGACCATCGAAAAAGTATTCGTATCGCTATCGAGAAAAAATGTATAGGATATAAACAGCGCCCCTACTACCGTCCGTAAAAAGAATTAATTTCAGCAGCACGAATGAATGTACTTATTACTTTCGTTTCGCAATCCAATCGTCATGTTCACGAAACTCGAAACTTATACTCATAATCGAGACCACGAAAATTGTTTTGACATACGCTAACGTAAATCTCGAAGTCTTTTTACTGGTGGTAGGACCTCTTATGAGTCCGCACGTATACGCACCCTGCCTATTTCTGCCGTGAAGCAGTATTGCGTTTCAGTTTGAAGGGTGGGGCAGCCGTTGTAACTATACTGAGACCTTAGAACTTATATCTCAAGGTTGGTGGCGAATTTACGTTGTAGATGTCCATGGGCTCGAGTAATCACTTAACACCAGGTGGGCTGTGAGCTCGTCCATACATCTAAGCAATAAAAAATATGTATATATTAATTATATATGAAAAATATACTTTGCCTTTCTGAAACACATGGACTAGGGCGAAGCCCTATACTGCCCCGGGTAATAGAACTCGATGGTCGAGTAAAAAATCAAATGAAAACTACTGGACGGCACTACAAAGGCAATTCCGGAGATATAAATAATCTGGAAGCGTTACAGATATATGTCGCTTATGTCACTCTTTATTTATTTATTTTTTATTGCCCTTGTAGGCAGAGGAGCATACGGCCCACCTGATGGTGAGTGGTTACCGTCGCCCATGGACTTCAGCAATGCCAGGGGCAGAGCCAAGCCGCTGCCTACCGCTTAATACTCTCCACAAGCCTCTTTTGAAGAAGGACATGTCATAGCGCTCGAGAAACACCGTGGAGGGGAGCTCATTCCATAGCCGAATGGTACGTGGCAAAAAAGACCTCTGGAAATGGCGGGAGGTGCGATGATAAAAAGGAGATGAGGGGATCATCTCAAACAATTCCTCAGAGCACTCACTCAAGCTTCAAAGCACACAACATGCATTGCTGTGCGATGAACCAAAAACCTTACTGTGTTTGTTTGTCATATCTATGGCCACTATTATTATTATTTTCGCAACTAATTTTAACGATTATAAGCCTTAAACCAGAGGGGCCGTGGTTCGAGATTTCATCCGTCCACATAAGCCAACAAAAAGGAAATATTCGAGTCAACCTGTTCTGCCTATTTCTGCCGTGAAGCAGTAAATGCGTTTCGGTTTGAAGAGTGGGGCAGCCGTTGTAACTATACTGAGACCTTAGAACTCATATCTCAAGGTGGATACAACTTAACATCAGGTGGGCTGTGAGCTCTCTCACCCATCTATGCAATAAAAAAATAAACCCCTAAAATCACCATTCGAATAAATTTTTAATTCTAATCACTACTAGCGCATGTTTCTACAAACCAAGGAAAGACCGTAGGTAGCTATGTAAAACTATTCTTCTATTTCAGTCTTAAAAACTTCCAAGAGTCAATTTATCGTGAGTACATATTGTTACGCCGATAAGAGTAATGCCATCTATCGCCGAATAGTCGAACTAATATCGAAGGATCTAGTAGCGCCTAGAGCACTCGAAAAGTTCAACGCCACCTATTGTCAGATAACGGAAACACAATACTCGAATTCAGAATTGAGAATTTGAGAATTTTAAAGTGTTAGTGAAGTGTTTTAAGTGTTCTAAGTGTTGAATACAGTTTTAATTTATACTTCGGTGGAATTTTATTTATCCCGAACCCCAGCGCGTAACAATATATTTGTAGGACAAAAGTAAACAAGTATGTATATAATATCATTATATTGTACACTTGATATTACATTAATGTACATTATGAATATGAAGGCCTTTACCTAAGGAAGGCTTTCCTCCTCCGTGCGTCGTATTCCTCAGTTCTGAGGGTCGTGACCTTTACTGAGCACTTTTGTTAGGATGTTCCTCCATTCACTTCTGTCCTCCGCGCAGTGGATAGCGACATTGATGCTGGGTTCCAAAGTCGTCTTAATCTGATCGGACCAGCGCATGGGACTACGCCCCCTAGGCCTCTTTCCTTCCACTTTGCCGGTGATGAGAAGTCTTTCGAAATTGTCACCCTTTTTCCTCGCAACGTGACCGAAAAACTCTAAAATCCTACGTAGGCAAATGCTGGAGATTCTTAAGGAGATGCCTAGTTCTTCCAGGATTGATGCGTTTGTCCGATGCGCCGTCCAGGGAATCCGCAGCATTTTCCTCTAGCACCACATCTCAAACGCGTCGATCCGACTTCGATCAGCCTTCTTCAGAGTCCATGTCTCCGCCCCATATAAGAAAATAGAAAACACAAGACTTGTTACAAGTTTACGCTTGGTTTTTATGGAGATGTTTCTATCGGACCAGATGCTATCAAGCTGAGACATGGTACTTTTTGCTATCCCGATACGTTAAAAATGGAAAAACGCTAGTTACGATCTGAAAAAGATAATAGGAATAAATAAAATCGCTGCTTATTGAAACTACATTAGACTATTATCTTTATGTATGAAATTAGGTGATCTGCTCTAATAATAAATTGGTTGCGCTGGTTTACAACTGTTAGTTTTTGGTTTCGGAAAATAGCAACATTTAATTTGATTTTGCAAATCCTGTCCCATCCCTCTCCCGCACATTACCTACCGACGCGTGCGAGCGAGATCGCGTGGCGACATCGACTCGAGAAGAAAATGGCTGAACTACCGCGCGCGCGCTACGTGTCTCTGTTGTATTTTATACGAAAATAAGTGAAATTGTTGGTGTTTCTCATCGCCTATCGATCGCAGAACTGTCGCTTCATATCGTTTCTGTCCGCAGTCTGTGTCCTACAATTTGCAACGGCCAAATTTCGAATCATTCAAAATATTTCGTAGTTTGCAATATCAAATCAAATCAAAATCAAATCAAATCAAATAATCTTTATTCAATATAAATGAAAGTACATACTTGTTGAACGTCAAAAAGAACTACCGCCACTTCACAAAAACTAGGCTCCGTCCTGAGAAGAACTGGCAAGAAACTCAGCGGCCATGTTTTTTTTTAAGTATTAGATTTCGTTTTAAATGTTCATCGTAGTATAATAATATATTATGAAGTAGTAGGTATAGTAAAAACCAAACGTGTGAAAACACTGTGGAAGTATTTAAAATAACGCATGTTTTTCCAGTCTTGAAACATCTGTGTTTCTGATCCCCATTACTACCTTATGCGGCCGGAATAAAAACTATTTTCCTAAACACAGTCGGGCGAGTGGCAGTCGCAGGGAACTCAATCGGAACCTGTTCTTTTTTTTTTTTTTTTTTTTTTTTTTTTTTTTTTTTTTTTTTTTTTTTTTTTTTTTTTTTTTTTTTTTTTTTTTTTTTTGATTGAAGGATTACTGGTGGCCCGGAGGCCTTTCCAGTTTCACCAGGACAGGTGGGCGAGCAAAGGCTCAGCCAGGAGGGGTGGGATTTGCTAACAGCTACCCGAGCGCCTCCGAAGGAGACCTAACAGCTCAAGAGCAGCTGCTTCGCGAATGAATCTACTACCGGATCGGAATCGCGACCCGCTGAGAAGATCCGGCGAGAAACTCAGCGAGCTGATTCATGGGAACCTGTTCTCCTTTTGCAGTCCTCGTATGGCATACAACTGTCTATATGTATTGTACTCTATAGCTCGTTTTATTTAGACCACCAAGGAAGTTGGAGTCGTGAGCTTTTTATTTTATTAATTTTTAATTTAATTATTTATTGGGTGCAAACATGTTATACATCAGCACAGATAACATATACATTGATCTCATACTAAATACTGCTAACACAATTACAAGTGGTGACTGTATGTATTGGTAAAAAAAAGCGGTTCATTGTATAATACTAGAGAAAAAAAAACTATAAATAACATTGCAAGAAAATTTAACATTATTACACATTTACTACCAAATACGCTATTACATAACTGAAAAATCTCATTGAGCAAGATTGTTGCTTCTATAACTATCAACAGTGCCAGCAAAAACGTCCAGGGAACGGTACTTGATATGAAAATTATTTAACTGTTCAATTCCCCAACTAGTACTCTTACAGAAAACCTATTACTGTTTTAACGAAAATATAGACATAGTTAGGGTTTTAAAGGAAACGCTGTAGATGCTCTATCAAGATTATCGAGATACCGAGGAGTTTCCGCCTGGAGTCCTTGTGGTGAGGCAAGGCCCCGTGTAAGCGGTAACATATTTGTCATAGGCTGATCTTTCACGATACTAACAAGGGAACTGGGAGCCGTTGCTGCGTCGTGGGACAAGCGATATTCACCTCTAGTGCAACCACCTAAGAATCACGACTCCGTCTCATTTTATTTAAAGTCAGTCTATATTCAGCAAACGACTTTATAATCGGGATATGGAATGAATATTTTCATTGTAATCATTTATAAGTTATGTATTCAGTAATCAGTCAGAAATAATTAGTTAGGTACAGGTGTGGCGTATTGTGAGTCCGCACGAGTAGGTACAACCATTCTGCCTATTTCTGCCTTAAAGCAGTAATGCGTTTCGGTTTGATGGACGGAGCAGCCGTTGCACGTGAGACTTAGAACTCACGGCTCGAGGTGGATGGGGGCGTTTATGTTGATGTCTATGGACCCAGGTTATAACTTAACACGACCACCCATATAAACAATAATCAAATCGGAAACAGTAAATGCCTACAATGAATCGTGTTTGTAAGATTCCCTTTGCACTATATGTGAGAAGGCAGCTAACACAATAACTCACGTCTGTCTGCCGATGGAGATTGGCACTTTGACGTTACTGTCTGAGATCATAGACAGATTGGAGAGCCATGAGTGAGAATTATCCTCTCACGAAATGAGGAACCTTGTTGTCGCGTTGCCGCCTGAAGAAGCTTTTTTTTTTCCTACCTAAGCTGGTAGCCTTGAGAGGCTATTCCAGCGTAACCTCAACTAGTAGGTGAGCTCACGGGGCTCAAACCTAACGACGTTGCTAACACGAACCCTAGCAAGAGCCGTGCTTCGCAGAATCTACCACCGGATCAGAAACGCGACCCACTGAGAAGATCCGGCGAGAAACTCAGTGGGCTATGTCTGAGGGTTAATTTACTGGTCGAGCCCTTCGTCGCAAGCGACGGGTTCGACGAGAACGGTGATCGGTGCTTGAGGTACCTAAAAGCACCGTTAGAGGATCGGGAGGATCCGAGATGACGTGTTTTGGGCGACGTCGACTGCTTTCCATTCTTTCCGCAGGATCCGGAATGTTGAAGAAGCAATATGAATAGTGGTAATTTGAATTTATCCCGAACCTGCGTGACGTCATCACGCCAACACAAAACCCAAGCTCACTTCGAGATATTTCCCAAGACAAAAGCAAAAGTTTCAATCTTACCCACTAAACAGACTTCATTATATCAGATATTTCCCGGAGGGGCGAAAAAAAAAAGGGAATTAGATCAACGCACTGAATCGAGATTGGCGTTTTTACCCACTGTGTATCACCCTTTCCCTACCTGTGAATAGGGCTGTGGATTGTTACGAAATGCGGATATCCTCATTACTATTTATCCGTTACCATGATGTGAGGGCTTTTTTACGATTTTATTTATTAACGTTTTTCGAAATATGCGCTCGAGGATTTTTAACCTGCTTCTTATTATTGCATATGCCTGAAGAGCATTGAGCGGGTTGGCAAGGTGCGATGATCACTTAACACTAAATGGGTCACGAGCTCATTCATCCATCTATACAAAAAGTCGAAAGTGCCGCTTTGACGGCCTTTAACCGGTTAGTATGTGTACTTAATTCTTTTTTTAAACTCGGCTTCATTTATTTAAGATTTTATTTCGTAAAATGGACGTAAATATATTCTTTATCACATACTAGCTGTCCCGGCAAACTTCGTAGTGCCTCAATCGATAAATAAAGACGTAAGCTGTTGTATCAAATAAACTTAAAACAAACCAAAGGAATCCGTCCGACGTCTGTCCGTACACATCAAAGGAAAAACAAAATTGTTATTTTTATTTAATTCCGGAACTTTCATATTTATGTACCTTTTAAACCTTCTCTGAACTTCCAAAATAATTTAAGACCAAAATTAGCCAAATCGGTCTAGCCGTTTTCGAGTTTTAGCGAGACTTACGAACAGCAATTCATATTTATAAATATCATCACATATATTATTATGTTGTCGCATACGGACACAACAAAACGAAGCGAAAGGGTGCCACCTAGTGGATACGAGCCGCAACTACTCGTGAAACATCGACTCACTTCGGGTGGAGTGCTTCGGCAGAGTCGAGGTGTCCCCAGATGACTGGGAGAAGGGCAGGATGATGAGCTTTTAGAAGTAATTTTATATGGTGAACCGGCTATGAGCCACCGAGAGTTTGTTAGCAGCGGTTACCGCCCAAAATCTGAAATAACATAACAAAAATCGAGCGACAAAAGACAATTTTATAGCCCGTATGAAATCGCAAGCACACGCCTGCGCCTGAAAAAGTTCTAGAATAAAAATTACCTACAATAAAAAAAATCGAATTTGAATCGTACATAGCCCCCATCCCTACTTCATTAGCAGAGCGCTGACGCGACGCGGGAGTGACGTAATTTGACACTGACGGGCCGCGTATTCTCAGTTCGGATGCACACACACACACACACACGACGACCATAAAATATCCGCTCTTTATAAAATAAATATGAATGTGAAATACGCAGAGCTTTATTCACACCGTGCCGCTGTTCATATTTCATTCCAGACTAGGATACTGCAGCTAAATTTGCTTTGAGTAATTTGTTGAACTTACTTGCGAAAATATCGCACTTTCGTGGTAACAAACTCCTTCACTGAACTGCCGAAGACAGTAGCTGCGTCAATAACAGTTTTAATGGTGGTAGCGTATTATATACCTGGACGGTAGCACCATCTTACCTATTTCTAGAGCAAATCCTTCTTGTAGTTTGAGAAATGGGACTGCACAAACAACCGATCGCCCACTGAGTTTCTCGTCGGATCTTCTTGGTGGGTCGCGATTCCGATCCAATAGTGCTAGCAAATTCTCTCAGGTTGAGCCGTGAGCTCACCTACCGGTCCGAGCGTAGCTGGAATATAGCCCTTAGGCTACCAGAGAATAGGTAGGGATAAAAACTACAAATAACATTTTAGTTCTTGTCATTTTCATAAATGAACTACGTGTCTCTTTTTATATTAAACCACCGTTGTTCTCGTGAAACAGCTGTCAATAAGCACCACTTATACTAAACTTAGGATTAGGGATTAACTTATTTTTTTTATTCTGAAAATAAAAGCCTTAATATTACTCACCGGTGTTAAATATCCCCGGACAAAGTAACGTCTGAATTTTTTCCAATGATGCCAGTTGAAATATGAATAAAACGATACACTCTTTTTGAGACGTTATGAATATCAACTTTAACATAACCTACGTGGACAACATGAATTTCTTTATAATGTTCCTTTCGTAATAGAAAGAAATTGTTTTTGCTTGATTTTTCGTAATTGATCGGCTATTCTTTAGAAATGTTGCTTTAGTATATTTCACCTCTATTGTGTTACTGAGGCTATCGACAATCGAAGCTCCCGTCATCACGCTCTGACTTCTTAACAAGGCAAATATACAAAATTACCTAGCTACTTTCACATTTACAAAATTACTGTTACCAATATTAGAGTATGTTAAGAAATATATCGCTTTAGTTCTGTGAGTAATGGAGGGTCGAGAATAGCATAAGTAATATTTCTACAGGAATTGAACTGTCAAAAACAGCACACTGAATGAATGTGGCCAACTAGAAACGCCCACAACCGAATATAAACGAAATTAATAGACCGTGTATAGAAATGTTTTGTGGCTTTTACGGAACTACATGTAGATAAGTATGGAGCATTTTCTAAGAATACTCGTAATACAAGTTATCTCTTTTAAAATATGACTATTTTATTAGTAAGTGAAAGACTTAAAAAAATCCTTACACATCATTTTCCATATAATTTTAATAATTAACAAAATAATGATGTATTACTCGCTTGGTATAATTACGATAAGATTTCCTATCACAACGTTAATTATATATTTTCACATACCTACAGAAACATCACATCGTACATCCCTGGCTCTTATAAATTCCACAACGGAATTGAATGACACGTATTTTCAATTTATTTCATTTAAAACAGCCAGCAGCTCATCGGCCATTTTGTATCGGCGGCCATTTTGGCGAGGTTTGCGAATGACATCTGCCGGACACAGATGGATGCGTTTGTTCACAGTTGAACGATGACGATGGGAAGGGCTAATGTGAAAGCGATGCGATTTGTTTTTATCTATAAATGATCTGGAAAAACGTGAACGAGTATAAATGAATTTCACAAAAAGAAAAATTTTCAATTTTCACTACAAATTTGTATTAACATTCCTATGGCTTTCAAACATAAAGTTAGTCATTTTGCTTTGTTTAATTCTGAATTTGGTAGCTAATAATTTACTCGTAGAAGACACAATGTAGACCCGCACGCTTAACTATAACCGTCTTGCCTATTACTGTGACAAAGCTATGGTACAATACAAGCCGTGGTACATTATAATCGATTTCCGCTCTCAAGGCGAATGACCAAATTCTACTTCTGATGTCCATGGTATCTGGTAGCCTGCTTACATCGTGGTCCGCAAGGCCGTATTTAGAGGTCTGGAGACCTCGGGGAACACAGGAGTGAAGGCCCCCTGGCCCCAAATTATTTTCCAAATAAAATGAATATTTTATTCACACGGGTTTTACAATAAAAAAAATGTGTGAAACCACGTAGTTTCTCTTGGTATTTAACAAACTTACATAAATATAATCGGAGACAAGAATTATCTGAAATTAAATTTTAGTGTTAACATTAACTTTGAGTAATACAGCGAAAAAAATAATATCGAAGAAGAAGTAAAAGGTGTTTACTAGTGTTTACTTGACGGAATATGAATTTTTTTTTTTCCAAAGTCTAGTGAGAGGGCCCTCCATTTGTGGAGGCCTCGGAACTTTTGCCCCAGTTGCCCTCCCCTAAGTCCAGCCTTGGTAGTCCGTGAAATCTTATGGATACGCAACAATAAAAAAAAAACTAATATATACCAAATAAGTAATACCTATATGATCCTAAATGATGCGTATTCAGACCCTGAATGCTACATTTCTTAATAATCAAAACCGAATCTTGTAAATAGTTAGAATCACTAACCACCAGACCAAAGTTGCGATCAAATCAATAAGGTTTCCATATTTCGTTAAATCCGAACATTATGGATTGATTGAACCATAATAAAAATTAGAAGAACATTTCATTTAAATATTTTTATCTCTAATGAAGTAACAAAAATAAAGTCAATACTTGAACATTATCAACTCATCGAGTACGTACAAATTTTTCTTTATTTCTTTATTAGTAATTTGTTATAAGCTGCCCTGTCTTTTATTCGATAGAATTCTACAGTTATATTTTTAGGAATTCAGCGAAGGTTTATGTCCTAGTGATAGACATAGGCTCTCTTCCATCTGCCGGGAACGTGTTATGAGCTTCTTCGGACACATCATGCGGTCTCCCAGACATGAATTAGAGAAGCTCATAATTACGGGTCGCATAGAGGGCAAGCGCGCCGTGGGCAGAACACCAGCCAGATGGTCAGATCTAGCAAGAGAAGCACTCGGTGGTAGTCTGTACCATGCAGTCCATGCCACCCATGATCGAGCACATTGGAAGTACGTCGCATGTGGTCGCGATCCTCAGTAGTGAGGTAACGATATAGAAGAGAAGATAGACATAAATAGTTGGCGCGCGAACAGGTAACAAAGTGGGTATTTTTCAAACAATATTAGTCACATCGGAACGTGGCTGAATTATCGAGAGTTTTTTTTTTTTATTGTTTAGATGGGTGGACGAGCTCACAGCCCACCTGGTGTTAAGTGGTTACTGGAGCCCATAGACATCTACAACGTAAATGCGCCACCCACCTCGAGATACAAGTTCTAAGGTCTCAGTATACTTACAACGGCTGCCCCACCCTTCAAACCGAAACGCATTACTGCTTCACGGCAGAAATAGGCAGGGCGGTGGTACCTACCCGCGCGGACTCACAACAGGTCCTACCGCCAGTAAATTTAAAAAAGTTACGAAAATGTTTATAGCATAGCAAACATCGCGACAGCGCCCTATGAAAATTACAAGCTCTTGAAAATCCGAGCTGCGGAACTGAAATCAAAAGGTACTCGGAGCGCATTAAAAAGTAATAAGCATCAGGTACAGCGGAATGGGGTCAGCATTTGTCCGTCCGTGTATTCGTAACCGTGCATGCATAATACAGAATTAATATGAACTTGCTTTAACTTATATCTATGAACTAGCGGCAGCTGTCGTAGAGCAGAAGGAATGTGGCCAAACTCTAAATCGCATCAAGGATACTATCATAAGCTTTCATAACCATTTAATCATTCATTCATTTAACTGCCGTCTGGTGTAGTGTTAAGTGACATGATCACTACACAAGGGGGCCGCGGGTTCGAATCGAATATGATAAATATAAAATGTCTTTTCCAGGGTTATGGATGTATATTAGATATATGTATGTGTATAATAAAAATCTTACATTAATTTCCGTTATCTGGTACCTGTAACACAAGACTAAGTTCTTTACGAACTTAGGACGGGACCAGTTAACGTGACGTGATTGTTAGTAAATATTTATTTATTTTATATATATAGGTATTATTATATTCAGAACGACATTCAGATGGGCCCCAAACTTAGATTCTTTTTTTTTTTTTTTTTTTTTTTTTTTTTTTTTTTTTTTTTTTTTTTTTTTTTTTTTTTTTTTTTTTTTTTTATGATTGAAAGTTTACTGGTGGCCCGAAGGCCTTTCCAGTTTCACCAGGACAGGTGGGCGAGCAAAGGCTCAGCCAAGAGGGGTGGGATTTGCTAACAACTGCCCGAGCGCCTCCGAAGGAGACCTAACAACTCAAGAGCAATTGTTTCGCGAATGAATCTACTACCGGATCGGAATCGCGACCCGCTGAGAAGATCCGGCGAGAAACTCAGCGGGCTGATGCATGGGTTAGGTTGCACGTCGACCTCTTTGTCGAGTTCGACGAGTACGGTTACCGGGGTCCCTAAGCCTGCCCCTAGTATTAGAGCTGAAGGCATCTAATGCAAAGGTTATTGGATCTGATGGATCCGTAAGGACGTGTCTAGGGCGTCGACGGTGACTGGCTCCTGCATGATCAGGATTCGGGGAGTAGTCAGCGGCGGCAACGATAAGGCGATTATCATGACGCATAGCCTTATCGAAGTATCGTTCCGACGCTGACTTCATGTATTTCCGAATTGATTCGAGGCCCAGGTCGTCGTGTAGGTCAACGTTCCTCACGAACCACGGAGCCCCGACAGCTAACCTGCAAAAGCGGGATTGTAGGGATTGGAGGGTGTCTATGTGTGTGCGGGCCGCGTGAGCGAACACCACACTCGCGTAAGTCATGACGGGCCTTATGCAAGTTTTGTAAAGTGTCACCTTGTTCCGAAGGGACATTTTACTCCGCTTACAGATCATGGGGTAGAGTCTACCGAGAATAAACGCGGCACGGTCACGGACTGATTTTATATGCGGGCGGAATGTTATCGATGCATCCAGGGTAACGCCCAGGTACTTGACCTTCCTGGCCCAGGGTATGGGTTGTCTAAAGAGAGTAATCGGGGGTACTTAGATTCTATTAAGGATATGAGACTGATACAAACTTATATGAAGAATTGGGACCGTGGTAAATAAAATAAGACTATTCCTTTTTTGCACTTTTATTGTTCTTTTCTCAAATTTTCTATAATCTAATAATTAAAAATTATCTGACACCTTTGACACGCCTTACTCATTCAATCATCTTCGCCATCTTACTTTTCTCTTTTTTACAGTTTTCTCTCACTCACACTAAAGCTCCGTTCCACACTCTTTTCATACGTTCCGTTCTTACCAATCCTACATATATAGGTTTTTTTTTTATTGCTTATATGGATGGACGAGCTCACAGCCCACATGATGTTAAGTGGTTACTGGAGCCCATAGACATCTACATCGTAAATGCGCTATCCACCTTGAAATATAAGTTCGAAGGTCTCAAGTATGGTTACAACGGCTGCCCCACCCTACAAACCGAAACGCATTACTGCTTCACGGCAGAAATAGGCAGGGTGATGGTACCTACCCGTACGGACTCACAAGAGGTCCTACCACCAGTAAAAAACGTCTAAATATATGCCCACATAGATATGAAACAACCAAGGAAAAAGCAAACTTATTCATCATACGAATTCCCGATGCGGGAATCAAACCCGTGACCTTCGAACCATCAGCTAGAGCCGCTAAAACTACTGCATCAACGGGTAGTTCGAAATATTCAATAGAGCAATGTAACATATTCGTCCTTATAAAAGATTCAGGCGGCGGCGTGAATATGCCCCTCGCAAAATTATCGGTTAACACGCGTATTATGTCTACAAATTAATTATTTATTTGCCAATCAGCGGTTTCGCGCATAACGTTAAATTAATTAATTATCTTCTATTCTATCAGCCCATGGACGTCCACTGCTGGACATAGGCCTCCCCCAAGCCTCGCAAAAAAAACACAAAGACCGGTCCTGCGCTGCCTGCATCCAGCGGGTCCCCGCGAACCTCAATAGGTCGTCGGCCCACCTTGTGGGAGGCCTACCCACGCTACGTCTTCCAGTACGCGGTCGCCACTCAAGAAACTTCTGGCCCTAACGGCCATCTGTTCCGCGAGCAATGTGTCCTGCCCACTGCCACTTCAGTGTCGCTATCCTTTGGGCTATGTCGGTTACCATGGTTTTCCTGCGAATCTCCTAATTTCTGATTTGATCTCGCAGGGAAACTCCGAGCATAGCCCTCTCCATTGCTCTTTGGGTGACCTTGAGCCTTTAATTAATAGCTTTTTCATTAAGCCAATGCATTCGAACTAAAATACTCGGAAATTCTGAAATTGAACAAAAAAAAAAAAACTTTTTTTGCCTCCAACTAAATTGAAAAATGCTTCTGACACTGAAGTGTGGATGTCGACTTTCATGTTTTTCTTTTAGGGTACCGTAACACATAATTTGGATTTCGCCCCCAATTACACGCACTTTATGCAACTTGTAAGCGCTTATATTTTTTTAACAAATGCTTTTGATTGGCCCTTCGTATGACAATGCAAATACGACATATGAATAACAATAAAATTAAATTAAATATACGATTAGCGTTCACATAATTTTATTTACCCGCGTAAAAATATGAGGCGAACCAAATCGGTTGAACAATTGTAAAGATTCGCGTATAAAAATGCATATTCTTTCTTAAGAGAGCCGACATGCTTCCCCGTGATTTTCCTTATTTGCATTACGAAAGAGATATCTCATGAAGCGTGATAAGCTGTATAAAATATCAAGTCAATACGTGATGTTCGAATTCGCCAGTGACATCTATGAGGCATTTCTCTATTCAGGGCATAATGTTTTAACCAAAACCTCTTTCATTCAAAAATCGTTCCTACAGAACCCTTAACAAAATATTTGGAACCGGCACCCAAAACGTGTAATTTTTTTCACGCTTATTTTTAGCAGAGCCAGAACTAAAAAAACGGCGAGAGCTCTGCTAGTTCCAAACTCGTTTTGTAGTTAAGAAAGAGACTGCAAATATTCCCGTCTTACTCTAAACCTATATTTCTTGAACATAGAACGAAACAAAATACTATATATTTTTTTCAAGGTTTACTTAATGTTGATATTGTTGGTTATCTAAATGTCCAACGTGTGTAAACAATTGTTTGAGAGGATATTCAAGAGAATTCATGACTAAGCTATTGCGACTATTCTAGTATAAATATTGGTGACAATTGTCCCACAAGATACACGTCATTCCGGATCCTCCCGATCCACTATCAGTGCTTTTAGGTATCTACCTCAAGCACCGGTCATCGTTATCGTCGAACCCATCGCTTGCGACGAAGGGCTCGACGAGTAAATTAACCCACAGACACAGCCCACTATGTTTCTCGCCGGATCTTCGCAGTGGGTCGCCTTTCCGATCCTGTGGTAGATTCTGCGAAGCACTGGTCTTGCTAGGGCCAATGTTAACAAATTCGTCAGGTTAGAGCTCACCTACTCGCTCGGCGAATCCAGTATGAACCAGTATGAGGTCGCTAGAACAGGTATAAAAAATTTTTTTCAAGGGTAGATAGAACAGTTATAAAGATAAATTATGACAGTACCTACCTATAGAAAGAATCCGAAAACTGTAACAATGTATTTATATTTACAAACCTCCTTCATTACTCATGTTTCTCATTGCTGGGGGTCGTGGCAGCCTCCATCCATCACCGGTCTATCTATTTTTCGCGTAGACGAGCGACCGAGTTCACGACCCATGATTTTTTGACCTTCACCGTGAAGTCACCTTCTGACTTGAAGCTTAAGTCTCAACTGTGTGTTTAGTGACAGTTATTTAACATTCTCGATAGCGTAAAAGCTAACTCAAATTTGTGTAGAGTTGGAACGTTTGCCGATAGGAGCGCTGTTCCAATTGCATGCAAATTTGAGTTAACTTTAATGCTATCGATAACGTTAAAAAACTCGCACGGAGCACACTGAATAGTACTGTTATGCTGGTAAGAGTAACGCCATCTATCACCGAATAGTCGAACGAATATAGAAGTATCTAGTAGCATATAGAACGCTCGAGAAGTACAACGCCATCTATTGTCAGATAGGGAAACACAATACTCGACTTGTGTGGAATATTCTCGATCATTATAGGGATGTGGTATCAGCTATAAAAGCGTTGCAGGGATGGTACGCAGTCAGTTAGTAATCGGAACTACTCGAAGCGAAACAACGAACGGATCACCTGAAGCGAAGCGGAAGAAGCGAATTGAGAATTTTAAAGTGTTTGTGAAGCCTTTTAAGTGTTCTAAGTGTTGAATACAATTTTTAGTTGTACTTTGGTGGAAAATTTATTTATCCCGAACCCCAGCGCGTAGGTAACAGAACAAATGACTGTCTTACCCTTTAAACCGCAACGCATTGCACCTTCGCAACAGAAATAGACAGTGCGTGCGACCTCACAACACGCCCTAACACAAGTGAAAATACTAAAAACACAAACACACGTAACTTTTCCAAAATTATCTTAAGAAAATACAAGCTGTGCGTGAAACATTCAGAACTTTGGCCTAACAAACGAAAAACCGTTCGGTCGTTATTAATTACACGATGTTATTCCTCCGTCGAGGAAATCGTCCGTAGTAAGGTTAAAGCCTTCGTCAAACAGAACGCGTACTTAGCGCCGCGTACTTAACGTCGCGCTCTTCAAATTGACTAGATGAGTCCAACGCTCCTTGACGCAACGCATTCGCCAAATCATAGTGCCTTTCGATAGCAGTGTGAAAATTTAAAAGTATTAAGAAATCGAGTAATTCAGATGTGGCATTGTATAAGCATGGGTATTTTCTAACTACATATTTATATCATTTTTTCGGGCATTATCTAGTATTTTAATACACATTCACTCGGACGCTAAAATAAAATTTGTAAAAAATTACAACGCCTGACGTCAAAGCGTCCTAACGCCGCGACAGAGCGCTGCGTACTTATATCGCTGGGGCTCTGTTTGACAGTATGTTACCATAGTAGTACAAAACATCTCGGCGTCATAGCGCGGCGTCCGTTTACCGCTCTGACGCGCGCTAATTACGCGTTCTGTTTGACGAAGGCTTAAGTATGTTATAGTAGAAATCGATCCGGTGTGCTTAGTGCGAGTTTTTTAACGTGCTCGATAGCGTAAAAGTTAGCTCATATTTGTATGGAATGGGGTCGTTTGCGTGCGTTCGCCGCTAGGGGCGCTGTTCCAACTGCATACAAAATTGGGTTAACTTTAACGCTATCGAGAACGTTAAGAAACTCGTACTAAGCACACAGAAGATCCGAATGCTGCATCGTTGCATCGCTCGACATTTATACACCGGGCATTCTACCGATTTAAACACGGACTGAGGAAAAACAAAAACAATGGAAAAGAAGGAATTATAAAAATGAAATATCAATACATTACTGGTGGTAGGACCTCTTTTGAGTCCGCACGGGTAGGTACCAACACCCTATTTCTGCCGTGAAGCAGTAATGCGTTTCGGTTTGAAGGGCGGAGCAGCCGTTGTAACTATACTGAGACCTTAGAACTTATATCTCAAGGTGAGTGGCGAATTTACGTTGTAGATGTCTATGGGCTCCAGTAACCACTTAACACCAGGGCTGTGAGCTCGTCCAACCAACTAAATAAATAAAACCAAATTAATTCGGTCAGTGTCTTTGTTTAATATTCGCTTATTCACTTTCAAGTGTAAATTCTACAACGAAAGGATTGATCATTATTCCGCTGTCGTTGAAAAGTATCGGCTCACAGTAAATTATGATTGATATTCGAGATTACACCCGCTCGATAGGGCCCTTCGTCTCGCGAATGGTACAGGGATGATACAATACGAATTATTACATAATACTGATGTGCAAATAAAGGCTTTGAAACATTGTTCAGTTATTATCTATAATTTTTACACGCTTTATAATATTAGCTTCACGTGTATATATGTTTGTATGTTTGTAACTGACTCCTTTAGACGCGATTTTGACGCACTTTAAAAAGCCAGATTTCATTCAAACTTTGTAGATTTATCGAGGGCCGATGACAAAACACTAATTTGATAAGATTATTTCATTATTCAATTTGCAAAATTAGTTTTTTGCCAATTTATATAATTTTTATCTATAGTCAAAAAATTATAAAATTCAACTAAAAAATAGAAAACAAATTTTAAGATATTATTGAAATAATAATTCTTCTACTCATAGCTGTCAGAAATTTTTTTTTTAAATATAACATCGTGCACCCCACGCTCTTTTACAATAAAATATATATTTTTGCACTATTTTCAATTTAAATTTATTAAAATTTATTTTCTACTTTTTTAGTTGAATTTTATATAAAGCGTGTTTTTTAGTTTTTTTAAACTATTATTTATTAAGAGTTATTTTTATTTTTATTTTAGAGATTATTATTTTTTATTTCCCTTGTAGGCAGAGAGCATACTGCCCACCTGATGGTGAGTGGTTACCGTCGCTCATGGACGTCAGCAATACCAGGGGCAGAGCCAAGCCGCTGCCTACCGTTAGAGAGAAGAGAAGCTGAAGAGAAGGGAGCTGGAAGAAAAATTAACTGTCTATATTTTCGGTTCAGTTTGGGAATGAAAAATTTTTATAGACAGAGTTACTTTCGTACTAATAATAATACAAATTTCTTTTGACGCGTCCAATTTTAATGGAACAAAAAATCTTTATTTTTTATTTTTTCGTATGTACTTTTATTTGTTTTATTATTATTTAAATCATACAGAAAAACAATTAATTCTAAGAGGATGGAAATATCTCATGTGCTCCATCTAGATCCGATTGATTTGGAAAACACAAACCTTAAAATCCACGACAGCATAAAACATATACGTCACAGATCCTATAGAACTTTATTGTACCTCCCGATCGTTTATTATCTCGAATATGATTATTGTGGTCGAGCGCTATATTGCTTTATTAGTTCGAAATCGCATTATCGGCTCATGTATATCACTTTTTTTTAGATTGGGCAGACAATATACGTGTTCAGTTTCCCCAGATCCATCCGAAAGATGTCCAATTTGATTACTCGTACTCACGGCTCGCAGCTTAAGACATAAAGCTTAAATCTTTAAATTGTAGAGGGCATTAATTAAGATAACGTTCTCGAAAGGACAGTAAATAACTTGCCTGATATGAGCCGGTAAAGATTATTGATTTCCTATACGAAAAATCCATAAACGGAGCCCGTAATTATTGTAAGTTCATAGCCCGTGAGTAAGCAATGTATCGCTCGCGTGCAATTGAGTTTTCTTTCATTTAAATAGTGTAGCATTACGCGTAATTAATAATAAAAAATATTCAAAAGTGTTTTCAGTTCTGTGGTGTTGCAACTCACCACTTTTCGTTTTCAAGAATTTCGTTCGAATACCCTCTGCATTTTTGAAGTGAAACTTCTTTAGGCGCATGAGGGTAAAAATTTTTCAGAACTTCACGCAGGTATGCAACGGAAGTGACATCAAACTACTATTGAAATTAAGTACTTGTCACAAATGACAGTAGTAGTAGTTGTTGTAGTTTTCCAACTGAAAAGACAAATGTATCATACCATACAGCCTAATATTTTATAATTTTTTTGTGAAAAATGTTAATAGGAATTGAAATGAAATGAAAAGAAATTGGAACATTGATCAAATAGCATGAAATTAAATTAGTCAATTCAATTTGCAAAATATTAGTCATTTACAATTTAGAAATCTAAACATAATGTGACTGTCAACACTGAGGTTTGAGATTGATATTTGATAGACTTTTGGCGGGAACATATCTTCCTTTTTCCCATCCTCTAAGTCTCGGAAATCCAAAGTTTTAGATTTGTGTAAATATAAGCAAGACTTATAAATTAGTTCGCCAAAAAAGTTTCACTTCTGACATGTGTACTTTGTACGCATGCACTTTTTTTTAATTGATTTCTTTTACTTCAGATTTTGCATCCATATTACATTCATTAATATTTCATATAGTATACCAGAATTAAATAAAACCAATAACATTGATATGAATCTGCATTTGATATGACTTCATGAACATTATGAATAGTTATTAGCTCTCCTCCTCCTCCTTGCGTCGGTTTCTTCATTACTGAGGGTCGTGGTCATGGCCTTGAAACAGTTTAAATGTTTTTCTGTCCATGACTCTCTTGGGATGTAATTGTGGTGGGTTCCCACGTCCTTCCACATCAGTATTTCGAAGGGATTTAGTCCTTATTATTTATTAGCATATCACTAAAAAAAATTTCATATAATAATTTTCTAATTAAGTATATTTATCAACCCTAAACAGATTACGAAGGAGAGGGTTACAGGAACTGCCGATATCTACTTGACACAGCCATCGATTGTGGAGATAATGTTCAAGATCTCGCCAATATTCATAGCACCGTATGCCTTAAGTACTTGTGACATATTTGATAGGCAATAATTTGGCCGAATATTCGGTAAAGTTCACATTATTGCTTAAATGGACGAGCTCACAGCCCACCTGGTATTGAGTGGTTATCGGGGCCCATAAGCATCTACAACGTAAAAGCCGCTACCCATTTTGGGACATGAGTTCAAAGTTTTTACAGTACAACGACTGCCCCGCCCTGCAAACCGAAACGCATTACTGCTTCAGAACAGAAATAGGCACGGTAGAAATAGGCACGGTAGAAATAGGCACGGTAATGGCACCTATCCGTGCGGACTCACAAGACGTCCTATTACCAGTTTCAATCTTTATTGCTCCCGAAATCCGCAGTCGAACTACTTATTCATAATTCAATCTTCGCTTCTATACCAAACGGCCAAATATCTTAAACGCCGTCCTTTCTGCATTCCTTTGCTCCTTTCCATGCTCTTACGTGTATTCCTGACATCGGATCAGGAATACACCTAAGAGTTCCACTGTTGCTACTGCTTCTGTACCTTCTCATCCTAGAGGGACAACCCATAACCCCTGGACTGAATAGTAAACAGTCGCCGTCCCCTCCACCCGATCCACTTTTTTTTATTTTTTTTTATTGCCCTTGTAGGCAGACGAGCATACGGCCCACCTGATGGTGAGTGGTTACCGTCGCCCATGGACTTCAGCAATGCCAGGGGCAGAGCCAAGCCGCTGCCTACCGCTTAATACTCTCCACAAGCCTCGTTTGAAGAAGGACATATCATAGCGCTCGGGAAACACCGTGGAGGAGAGCTCATTCCATAGCCGGATGCACTGTGGATAACCGCAGTGGCTCCAGGTAGTATGGATGAACTCTACTCCGGTGGCGGGCGGTGCGATGGTAAAAACGAGATGCCGGTATCATCTCGAACAATTCCTCAGAGCACACCCCATGGAACATACGGTACAAAATACAGAGGGAACCGAAGTCCCTCCGCAGACCCAGAGGTTCCAAACGATCCGTGAGACCTGGATTATCGACAATCCGAACGGCCCTCCTCTGTATGGAGTCAAATGGAAGAAGCTGGTATTTGGGAGCCCCGGCCCAGAGATGGGAGCAGTACTCCACGCGAGGCCGGACTTGTGCTTTATAAAGCAAAAGCCTTTGTCCAGGCGTGAAGTACCGCTTCGCTCTGTTGAGGACTCCCAGCATTTTGGACGCCAACTTGGCTTTGCCTTCCAAATGACTCCGAAACTGGACATCGCTCGAAATGTCGACCCCAAGGGTCCCAATACTCTCGGAAGGTTGCAGGGATACTCCTTGGAATTCCGGCGCCATGACAAAGGGGTCCTTCTTCGCAGTGAACGCGCAAACTTGTGTCTTTAACGGATTGAATTGAACCAAGTTCAATTCTGCTTGGTTTGCACCAACAGTGCAGCAGCAACAGTGCAGCTGCTGCTGCACTGTTGGTGCTTTTAGGTATCTCAAGCATCAGTCATCGTTCTCTCTCCGGATCTTCTCAGTGGGTCGCGTTTCCGATACGGTGGTAGATTCTGCGGAGCACTGCTCTTGCTAGGATTAGTTTTTGCAACGTCATCAGGTTAGAGCCCCGTGAGCTCACCTACTCGCCTCGTTACGCGGACATAGACCCCAAGCTTACCAGCTCAGGTAGGCAAAACAAAAAGAGGAGCTATTCCAGAAATCAATAGCACGCAAGAGTTTGCATAACCATTCACTTCAACCATATACAAATCACTGTAAATCCTTTATTCGTCACAAAGGCAACGTCCATAACGTGAATCCAATTAAATAAACACACAAAACAATTTAGACCGGGCCCGAAGCTCTCACTTCATCTGTAGGTCACTGAGGACTGATTATAATTCGATTCCAAAGTTTTAATTAAAACATTGTTTGACGATGATGGGGCGTACGGCGATCGTATGACCGCCGTGTGATTGCTCCGGATTAAAATGTAAGCCCAAATGTCAACAGGCAATGTACCGGTTTTAAATTGACGGATTTAATAATTTTTTTATAAATCTTTTTGAAACCGGTACGCACCGTGCCAGAATTATGATTAAAAGTACTTTTAAAAAAATGTTTATATTAAAAATTAAATTGATAGGAACATCACATTACATTTTGCTACTAAAATAAAATTCGAGCAATTGTTAAATTATTAATAACTCATTAAAAATAATCTGTTTATTTTTTTATGGTTTAACTTTCTTAATCACACCCATGAATTATGACAACCTTGATCCCATAACTGTTCAATTTTCACATAAAAGCCATTTTATAAAATTTCGTGGAATAAATAGCTAAAGATACCCCACCCCACCCCTCATTTAATAAATACTACAGTTACTAGCATGACACTTATGAAGAAGTGATCCTGACTACAAATCGTAGATATTCAAATTTATTTCGTCTTATTGTTTATTTGTTTGGATTTCTCTCTCTTCTTCAACCCGTGCTCACCCAATGCTGTGTATAGGTATATTCTTCTCTTCTTAATTGAAAGACTGAATCCATTGGATCCTCTAGATCTACGGTATTGTGCTGTATGGATCACTTTTAATTTTCTTTAAGGAATCATTTAAGATTAAGCCTTCATTTAACACCACCACGAAACACAAAATTAAGGTCGATATTCGCGAAAAGGTTTTTTTTTTTATTGCTAAGATTGATGGACGAGCTCACAGCCCACCTGGTGTTAAGTGGTTACTGGAGCCCATAGACATTTACAACGTAAATGCGCCACCCACCTCGAGATATAAGTTCTAAGGTCTCAGTATAGTTACAACGGCAACCCCACCCTTCGAACCGAAACGCATTACTGCTTCACGGCGGAAATAGGCGGGGTGGTGGTACCTACCCGTGCGGACTCACAAGAGGTCCTACCATCAGTGAAAATGCAAACAGTATGCAAACAGTAACGTAAAGGGGATGGCCCATTTTCGGCCCAAAGCGGACAATAGATTATAGAAAAAATACTTAGTGCATTAATTTTGTCATAAATAAATATGCATTTACTTTCTTGCAAATAAACGCCACTATAGTTTACAATAAGTAGTTTAAAAAAAGTAACTCTATTGAAAAAACAAGGATTTTTATTTTTGCGGGAAAAATATTGCCAGCTTCAAATCCTTTTACGTATTAAGTAAACATTTTGAGTATATAAATAAAATATATAAATAAATCATTTTAAGTATTATCATTAATCAAACGATTTTAATGGATTTTATGCACATAAAATAACATCGAAGACATACCCATTGGACTTTAACTTGTAACTATACTTGAGACCTTAGAACTTATATCTCAAGGTGGGTGGCGCATTTACGTTGTAGATGTATGTGGGCTCGAGTAACCACTTAGCAACACCAGGGTGGCTGTGAGCTCGCCCACCCATCTAAGCAATAAAAAAAACTTTACTAGTATTGTTATTTAAATATGTACAACTAAAACAAAAACATAAAAAATAATGTGTACTCGTAAAAAAAAGATTAAGATATAAATCAACTATCGGTTATTAAAAAAAAAATCGATTTATGAATTTCATGTAATTATTTTTCTTTATACTGACAACACTGAATTTAATCTGAATGACTGACACTTCGCTTGCTGCTTGTGATGTTGTGCTTGCGTACAAAATGGATGTGTTTTGATTTTTCGTCGATTTATTTTACTTTTATCAATAACGTTTCATACTACGACTAAAAAACATTGTGTGAATTGTGGTTTTACCCTGACCGAGATTTAAAACCGTGTATATGCTCTCCTTTGCTATTTTTAGATGATACTAATTGTGTATGAAGATGAAGAAAATATAGATATTTAAAGAATTAAGTGTGTTTTTATACCCTATTGGATAAAAATACATTAGGAACATCTTAAACATTAAGAAAAGAAAAGTTCTTGAAGTATCTCACAATCCGACACTTATTTATATAGAAAATTAACCTCAAAACGAGTTTTTATTTTTATTATATTTTTTATAATAGTGGCGTCAATTTCAATATATTTTTTAGATATCCAATACATTTAAGAATTTGAATCAGTACATTTTTATAGTAATATTTGATGTCCATCTTGGGCCTAGCACACTATGGAGAGTGGGCATTCCCCTTTGGATCTTAGACGTCATCCCGACCTATCTTGGACTATTGATGAGTGCTTTCTCATCTTGAGGAGAAATAGCAAGTGGTGCCTAGATGCTAACAACTAAGAATATAAATCTCCTTAAATTTTGTTAATCGAAGTCCAAAGGCTTGGAGGTTAACGCCTTAAAGTACATGTGAGTCGACTATTATAAAAGCCGGCAATCTGACTTTTGAACAATGATTGGTAAATCAGAAAAACGAATTATTGACTTTGTATTCCATTGGCAGTCACAAAACTCTTCGGAACGACATCTTAGATAAATAACAGGTTAACTATTAACCTTTATTTAATGCAGGTTTTGAACCGTATTCTTTGAAGGAGACGATTATATTAAAATCAATCTGTATTGACATATCAATAATTTTTTTTTGTCCAAATGCACAGATTGCCACCTTTGATAATAGACGACTCATGTGTCCTTTGATTTTCTTCTCACCTATAGAATAAACGTACAACGTAGAAGCTTGGGAGGTGATTTGTAATTTTATTTAGGAGGACTCTTAGATACCGACTGAGCTCTCGCTATAGTGGTCTTTAAGTGGATGATAAAATGGGGGCGCTAAAAAATAATTTGTTCTCAAAATGGGCAATAGACAAAATAAGTTTGGGAACCCCTGCTCTAGATGTACAGTATTGTATTAATGGTTCACTTTAAATTTGCTTTAAAGAATCATATAAGAAACACAAAATTAAGGTGAATTTGTTACTGGTGATAGGACCTCTTGTGAGTCCGCACGGGTAGGTACCACCGCCCTGCCTATTTCTGCCGTGAAGCAGTAATGCGTTTCGGTTTGAAGGGTGAGGCAGCCGTTGTAACTATACTGAGACCTTACAACTTATATCTCAAGGTGGGTGGCGCATTTACGTTGTAGATGTCTATGGGCTCCAGTAACCACTTAACAACAGGTGGGCTGTGAGCTCGTCCACCCATCTAAGCAATAAAAAAAAAAAAAAAAAGATGTTAAAAACTAAGAATAAAAATCTCCTCATATTTTGCTAATCGTAATCCAAAGGTTTGGAGGTTAACACCTTCCTTTTTCGTCCAATTTATAATTGTACAGCAACATTATTCGCATTTTTCCTAGTCGCCGATAAATTTAAAACAAACTAGCGCACGGCAGTTCGTGAACATTAAAAACCCGTTAACACATATTCCCCTTTGTTTCGTAGTGTTTTGCGTATTTCTCAGTCATAAACATTGTATAAACGCGGAAATAATTCTATGACTGATTTGTTATGTTATTTACATATCTCTTTGTTTGAGCACCACGGCTGACATAGTTCTGATAATTAGTTAAGAATTTAAGTCCAAGTGCAGCGATATTTGAGTAATATCTATCGCATTTGCAATCACAAGTTACTTTAACTCGCAAACATGAAAGTTTCTAATTATATTGTCATAGTTACAATTCTGAATTAATCTAATCTAGTCTAAAAATAGCTGCATAAAATTTATATTTGGTACCACTGCCCTGCCTATTTCTGCCGTAAAGCAGTAATGCGTTTCGGCTTAAAGGTTGGGGCAGCCATTCACGTCAACCTCCTCGATCACTTTGTCGATTACGACGACCTGTCAAATTCAAATTCAAATTCAAAATCATTTATTTCAACTTAGATGTCAGTATGACACACTTGTTGAATGTCAAAATACAAATAACAATGTTAACTCTACCACCGGTTCCAAAAAAAGCCACAGTCCTGAGAAGAACCGGCGAAACAAACTCAGCGGGCTTTTTTTTTTTGTTTTTTCTCAAATATTTTCTTTTTTTTAAATAAATAGAAATATTCACAATAAAAGAAAAAACAAGTCAAAAAAATACAATTAAAAATAATAATAATAATAATGAAAAATGAAAAGGCCAGGAGCGAGCGCCTCATTCCCACGTAGTGCCATCTAGTAAATAATCCTTAACTTTATAATATGCCTTGTTGCACAAACGTTCCTTGACAGTTTTCTTAAATCTATGAACAGGTAGTAGTTGAACGTTTAGTGGGATCTTGTTGAAAAGCTGTACACCCAGCCCCCTAAAAGAGTTGCTTATTTTCTTAATTCGAGCCGCCGGCAACGCAAGCCTATGTTTGTTCCTAGTGTTCACATTGTGCAAATCGCAGACTCTGGGGAATTCTTCAATGTTTTTACGCACGTACAATAAATTTTCAAAAATGTTTTGGGACGCTAAAATTAGAATTTTGATTTCCTTAAACTTGTCCCTCAAGGATTCCCTCGGGTGCATATTATAAATAGCACGAATAGCCCTCTTCTGCAGGATGAAAATCGTTTCGACATCGGCAGCATTGCCCCATAGCAAAATGCCATAGGACATAACACTATGAAAATAACTAAAATAAACCAGGCGTGCCGTATCTTCATTAATATACATTCGTATTTTTTTTACCGCAAACGCTGCAGAACTAAGCCTACTAGCTAACTTGCATATGTGAGGACCCCACTGCAGCTTGGAATCAACTGTTATACCAAGAAAAACTGTCGAATCCACAAGCTCCAGTGTCTCTCCACTTACAGTAATATTAGTGTCAACTTGTCTAACATTAGGTGTGATAAATTTTATACATTTTGTTTTTTTGTTATTTAATAACAGATTATTAACACTAAACCAATGTACCACGCGCGAGATAGCATCATTCACATCGTCATAATCTTCCAAATGTCGTTTAATTTTAAACAATAATGATGTATCATCAGCGAATAATACGACCTCGTGACGGGTTTCAATAAACTTAGGTAAATCATTGATATATACAAGAAATAGGAAGGGACCCAATATGGAACCCTGAGGAACACCCATATTAAGTAAGACACCGGAAGATCTGGTTCCTTTAACGTCTACTTTTTGGATTTTTCCGGATAAATAAGATTTAATAAGTTCTAATGAAACGCCCCTAATACCATAATGGTGTAATTTCCTCAACAATGTATTATGCTCAACACAATCAAAAGCTTTAGATAAGTCGCAGAAAACCCCAAGGGCATTATGCGACTCTTCCCAAGCCTGAAAAATATTTTTAATGAGATCTACACCTGCATCAATAGTTGACCGACCTCTAGTGAATCCATATTGTTTGTTATGAAGCAGGTTATTGGAATTGAAGTGGTTCAAAAGTTGTTCCAGAATAATTTTTTCAAAAATTTTACTCAATGTAGGTAGTACTGAAATGGGCCTAAAGTTAGAGGGGTCAAAAGTACTACCAGATTTAAATAAAGGTATTATTTTACTATATTTCATTAGATCAGGAAACACACCACCATCAATACAGTCATTAAATATTGTAGCTCTCACACATTAAAAATTGTGTGAGAGTATATCGCACTGACTTAACCGACTTTATTAAAAGTTATAATGACATTTTGAATTATACTCTATGAGATAGGTACTTAATAATATAGTTCTAGTCATGACGAACTGACGAACAGATAACTGATTTCTGACATGGGCATCAATTAACTATTAAATGTTGAGATGTCATCAATTAAAAAGTGGAGAAGAGAGTTCATTGCGCTCAAAACCTACTCATGCGCAATTCTTAGGTTCTGAAGGAAATCATATCTCTTATTGTACTTAATTAACCATTGATTATAATCTAATATATCGCCTCTTCTGTTGTCTGATGGCTATTACGCTCCTTATAAATATCACTACGTGAATGACGCATGTAATCAACGTCAAAATACTGTAAAACCAACCGTAGTAGCCTCAAAATAAAGCCCAACCGCCAGTAAGCTTAGAGACACTACACGTTAGATTTGGTTGTACTATTTTATTCCTTTATCGAGGTCGTCAGTCGGTTAGCTTTAGGTCAGTTTGTCCGGTCACCGGTAGCCAAGTCCGTCGCTTGCGACGAAGGGCTCGGTGAGTAAATTAACCCACAAACACAGCCCACTAAGTTTCTCGCCGGATCTTCTCAGTGGGTCGCGTTTCCGATCCGGTGGTAGATTCTGCAAAGCACTGCTCTTGTTATGGCCAGTGCTAGCAACACCACCGGTTTGAGCCCCGAAAGCTACACCCTAGGGTAACGCTGATATAGCCACTCGAGACTATCAGCATTGGTATTTAAAAAAATATTAAGTTGTGTAATTCGATATGAAAACACGCAGCGTCTCACCCTTTACGACATAGATGTTACGCATAAAATAGAACAAAAAAATAACTATCTGCAGTCAAGGTTAGACCGCATGCGGGAGGTATGCAAAACGCATTGCAATCTGTGACAGCGATGAGCTCTTAAAGAGACGACGCGAAGGATTAGTCGCGTGTTAAAATTAATATAACGATGACAGTACTGGTTCGTTTATATTCAGTGACGTTTTTGTGTTTGTGGACAATTGTCGTAATCCAAGGGACTGATGTTGATAAATGTAAGTTTTTTTTCATAAATTTCTCGTCTTTTAATCGTCATTTTTTTAATGGCGCTGTACTAAACGCCTGCACGATACAAACACACTGATTATTTCGTTTACTAATTATCAAAAACGAAAAGAAATTAATATAGTTATTTTAATAAAAATATTGAATATAAAATTATTAAATAAAGACAAAACGAATTGGTGGGGTTTTTTCGTGATTGTATTTCGTTTGACGTTAGTACTTCAAAGGAGATTTTCAGTGTAGTATTTACTTAGAATGGGTGACAAGGTATAGGGCAAACTAAACTAGCATAAGCTATAATAGTATTGAGATTATTCATTAAGAGTATTATTATTATTAGCTATAAGAGTATTAAGCGGTAGGCAGCGGCTTGGCTCTGCTCCTGGCATTGCTGAACTCCATGGGCGACGGTAACCACTTACCATCAGGTGGGCCGTACGCTCGTCTGCCTACAAAGGCAATAAAAAATAATAATAATAATAATAGTATTTTTTTTTCTTTCATCCGCAATTTTACGATATCTATACTAATATATAAATCTACAGTATTTTTTACGGATGTTCCGTTATAACTACTGAACCCTGCATCAGATTGACTTGAAACTTGGTATCCGTGTAGAAAATACATGTACTTAATGGATAGGCTAATATTTATATGAGTGTTGGACTCCCTACACGAGTTGGGGGGGCGTTAATGATGAGAATCTTTGGGGAGGTGAGAAATAATAGTATTAATTTTAAATGCCCAGCGAAGCGGACAGGTACAGCTAGTCTTATAATGTTTTTGTATAATTTTTATGGCATTCCAACAGACGAGTTATCGGAGTTTATAAACGCCGCAATGTACCTACACAATATCTCACGAGATAGAAGTTTCATTTGCATTCCATGATGGCTGCCACTTTTGAAGGCAAACGCTTCGTGGCAGAAGAAGTCTTGATGGTGTGCCAGCTCCCTAAACCACCTGGCGTTAAGTGGATGGCGAAGCTCATAGACCTCAAAACGTGCCACCATCTTTTTATTTCTTTATCAATATTTTTTTTTGATTTAATAGAAAATTATAATCTACTTTTTAGTTCAGCTAACTACAAAAGCGTGTTTTTATAATGATCTTTCAAACTTTTCAAACAAAATCATTATTAATTTTTGTTTTTGAAGTTATACTTCTTTAAGCGCGTTATGAAAAATTGATGAGAGTGAAATTTTACGATGCGCGCGCACCGTGACACAAAATTAACAGAATGAAGTTGCCCACTAAATCGCTCATTACAATACGACCGACGTAACTTGGCGAGTCTGAATATAGTCGCAGGAGAACTTTCGCGCATGTACACTCGTAAAAAAAAGTGTTATTAACATTCATTTTTTAGTAATATAAATGACAAAATTATTATTTAATATAATTCATAATAAATATTATTAAATTATTAACGTTAAATATTTATTATTAATTATTTAATATTTCAAATAAAAAAGAAATAAAAAATTAATAAAAATAAAGTATAACTTCTTACGCGCGTACATAAGTACACGCATCCTTTTTTTTAATATATCATACGAAGCTAATTCAAACGGGACTTCAACACAGGCAATGTCGCATCGCTCGATACGAGCACACGAAGCGTCTTATCATTTAGGCCACGACGATTTCAAATTTGTATTATTCTAAACAAGAAACTATTAAGGCGTGTTTATGCTATCATTTTTGTTCGCAGGCTCGAAGGGAAAAGGACCACTGCCCGCATCAGTGGAATTAGTTGGGTGCGAGAAACCAAGATGCAAGCTCCGTCGGGGTCAAATCGCTACTTTGAACCTAAAGTTCAACGCCCGTTGGTGTTAAATCAGCTTAATTATGACCTCATTGTCAAGTAGCAGCTGCCCATTTCTTCCACGTCTTTCATTTTCATCCGTAAAACAAAAATAATTAATTTTTTTGAATACGTTTTTATTCACTGCTGGTAGGACCTGTTGTGAGTCCGCACGGGTAGGTACCACCACCCTGCCTATTTCTACCGTGAAGCAGTAATGCGTTTCGGTTTGAAGGGTAGGGCAGCCGTTGTAACTGTACTGAGACCTTAGAACTGATCTCAAGTTGAATAACGCATTTACGATGTAGATGTCTATGGGCTCCAGTAACCACTTAAAACCAGGTGGGCTGTGAGCTCGTCCACCAATCTAAGTAATAAAAAAAAAAAATTCACCTGTATCATCCATCTAATCTTTAAGTTATTTTGATCAACTTCGAGACGCCAGATTGACCTGAAAATTTGTACACGCATCAAGGATCGATGTCACTATAAACTACTAATTGCTGGTGGTTACTAACTATAATTTGTTATTAAGTTCATTGAACGAAAAGTAAATAAAAATGATGTCTTGCTTAAAGAAACGAAAAGTAGATACAGAGGGTCCCCAGTTTCATGAAAAATGGACTGAAGAATTCTTTTTTATCTTGCATAATGGTTTTTTTTTTTTTTTTTTTTGGTCAGGAGGAAATCGCCGGACTTCCGCCCTTTTCTGGGGATACTGGGCGGGGTATGTCAGAGTCGAACTGACTAAAACCTCCTGTCGCTCAACAACCAACGTCCAAACCTCGCATGAGACAGAACTCATGACAAGGCAAAGGGGGGAAAGTGAAGCGTTTAGTGCGGAGCACATCTCTCCCATCACCCTCCCCCTCGGGACGCCGGACTGGCGGTCGTCGGCGCCACGACCACCAGCCCTCTCGGTCGGCAGACTGTCCGAAGCCCGCCTAGATGGCGCCGGTTAGAGTGGGTTACCCTACGGAATACCCCGCTGGGCCAGAACCAGCGTGGGTCGAGGATAGCCGGCCTTCCATCACCCGGATGCTCTTGCGTAAAACGCGTGCAGAGCAGCTTGCACGTCGTCTTCTTAGGCCCCCCTCGCCGGTCCCCAGACCGACATGTGAGGGGACCCGAAACACTTAGAGGGCCAGGGCTTGGGCGAGATCCGCCTCCCTGGCCCCCGCTCGACGGCGGCGGGATTGTGCGTCTCTCACGCGCCCCGCCGCCTCCTTCTGCGAGATGGTGCACTCGCAGAAGTCGAGCATCGCCTTCCACGACTCGTCGTCGCCGAGCATCGATGCCACAACACTCGGCAACGACAAGTCGGTTCCTATTTTTGCGACGAGGACACGGCGCCACCCCTCCCATGCGGGGCAGGCGACGAGCGTATGCTCTGCCGTGTCCAAGTCGCAACCACAATGGTGGCACTCTGCCGTCGGCTCGGCTGTGATCCGGTGCAGGAACTCACCGAAACAACCATGCCCAGTGAGCACCTGCGTAAGCCGGAAAGTGAGGCGTCCTCTGTCACGATTCACCCAATCCACAAGGACCGGGCGAATCGCCTCGACGGTCCTACGACCAGCCGAAGGATCAGCCAGCCGTCTGGACCATGACTCCAGCACGGACCGCCGAGATTGGGCCCTCCGTGCTCTGACCACACTGGGGCTGGGACGCGCCACGCCCCGGGCACGAAGTTCAGCCCGCCACCTATAGTCAGCGGCGAGCGCCTCCGCTTCCAGAACCCAAGGCGGCGTCCCAGCCAGTACACACGCCGCCTCAAAGGAGATGGTGCGATAACCACGGATGACCCTGACCGCGATGTTGCATAATGGTAGGCCTATTTGTTTGCTGTGTAATAAACCTATTTCAGTGAGGAAAGAATCTATATATTAATACGTGAAGCAAAAACTTTGTATCCCTTTTTACGAAAATTGCGCGGACGGAGGAGTATGAAATTTTCCACACTTATAGAGAATATAGAGAAGAAGTGCACAATGCTAATATTTTTTTAAAATAATGCATAAAAGATACATTAAATCAATAAAGAAAACATTACACACACTACATACCATGTATTTGACGCACACACGCATGCATACTACTTATTGTCAAACTTTTGTTCTTGACATCTGTTGTCAAATTGAGAATAGATTAATTAATGTTTGTCTTTGTTAATATATTTTTATAGTGTAGCCTTGGCGAAATTTGTGATTATAGAAGTATAAAATACAATCATAATAGTGTACAAACTTACAATTCCAATTAATTATAGTCGAATTTCGACTACTGCGGGACCGCTAGTTCAATATAAAACGACATTAGTACTCAACTAATAATGCTACGCTGCACTCCCTGACAGGACAATTAAGAGCAGACAAAATCTAGAAGCTTACCGCATTATTTTTTTATTGCTTAGATGGATGGACGAGCTCATAGCCCACCTGGTGTTAAGTGGTTACTGGAGCCCATAGACATCTACAACATAAATACGCCACCCGCCTTGAGATATAAGTTCTAAAGATCTCAGTATAGTTACAACGGCTGCTCTAACCTTCAGACCGAAACGCATTACTGCTTCACGGCAGAAATGAGCAGGGCGGTGGTACCTACCCGCGCGGACTCACAAGAGGTCCTACCACCAGCAAATATGGAAAACCAGGAAGAAATGTTTCATAAACTTGATAATGTTTTGAAAGCTAGTTAGCTCAAAATTGGCAAAGACATTAAAACCATTTGCCGTAGGAGAATTTATCAAGGAGTGTAGTATTTTGTGTCCTGAAAAGAAAAATGAATTTGAAAAAATGATTTTGTCAAGACGAACTGTTGTTGTTCAAACTGTTGTTGTTGATAACGAGTTCACTGTTACTGAGGAATTGCTTGCTTTACAGCCGCTAAATGTAATCACTACAGGAGAGGATATTTTTATTGAAGTTCAAAAGGTATTCACAAGTTTTGGCTTGTAATAAATAGGTCTCGCGTTGTAGTAGGCCTTGCGTTGTAGTAAGTCGCGCGTTGTAGTAGGTCGCGCGTTGTAGTGGGTCCCGCGTTGTTACAGTAGATCGCGCGTTGTAGTAGGTCTCACGTTGTAATAGGTCTCGCGTTGTAGTAGGTCTCGCGTTGTAGTGGGTCTCGCGTTGTAGTAGGTCTCGCGTTGTAGTGGGTCGCGCGTTGTAGTGGGTCTCGCGCTGTATTCACGCCACCGCGCGCCCGTGTCATCACCTCGTAGTAGGTGATGCCCTTCTCTTTGGCGGCCGGCAGCAGCTCTACTACCACTGCAGCCGACCGCGGGGCGCGCGGTTTTCTCATAGCAGTTTTGCCCCTCGGCTCCGGCTCGGCTCTTGACGTGAAGCGGCGGCCGCAAAGTTGGGCTTGGGACGCGGCGCAGCAGACGTCGCCACCTTCAGGCCCGCGCCGCACTACCACGGTCCAGGCCTCGTCCATGTTGTTCGGGACCGGAGGCAGCGGGCGGGGCTGGGGAGTCAGAGCCACTGACTTACGTATTATTGTCACGTAGATCTTAGTATATCGACGCTTGAAAGGCAAACGTGACTAAGCGACAATAACTGCTTTGTACATAAATGATAGGCATTAACCACATTCGATGCACATAAAAAAATATATTTCTAGGTCTATTAAAATAATTTCAATCCTACAGCTAGATTCGTTAAAATATAACTTTTTTCAGGTATTTCAACTTTAAATTAGTCTACTGTAAAGTTCACGCATTGTCGCTTAGTCACGTTTGCCTTTCAAGCGTCGATATGTTTAATCTTAATTATCACGTTTTGTATACAATGATTAGACAGTAAGTAACTTAGGCACATACTGACTAATTAAGAATATTGTTATAGCTGTAGCAAAGTACGACTGCGTGCTGTCAATGTAGGCGTGAGAGCACGTAAGGTTAGCAAACAAAAAACTTAAGAAAAAAAAAACTTTTAAGATTTGACATGATGACCGTACTTCGTGAACAATATGTGGAACTTGAGCAACGTGGAAACAATAAGTACAAGTCGACTGATGGCTCATTCGCTACTAATCATATATAACACATAAACTAATTATAGATAAGCAAATCAAACAATCAACAAAAATCTTTACGGGCGTCGGCCACTAGATGGCTTCGCTTCGATTAGTTTCTCATGGCTCCTGTAGATGGCAGTAACATATTACCTGTCCTATATTTTATTTTTAATGAAGGATTTTGTAAACTTTCAGAAACCACTAACTGATAAAATTTACTCAATTTGTCTTTATCGAATAAAGACTTTTATGATTTATTATTTTTTAATATTCTGCGTTTAGTTACACAATAATTAAATGTCTTAACTTTAACAACGTATAAGTTTAAGAGCATCCGTTACAAGATGTCGCTAGTTTCCATACAAAAAAGTATTTGTCTTAAAGTATCGCAGTTTCAGGGACCTGTTACTGACATATTAGGTGCTAATCTATGCTACTGACCTCTCCTTCGGATGCACACACTAACGAAAATATGTATTTACGATTACAACTACAAACAAAGGCCACGCACGCTCGTACTTTGGAACAACTATACCAGTGCGCTTAGTGCGAGCTTTTTAACGTTATCGATAGCGTAAAACTTAACTCAAATTTGTATGGAGTCGGAACAGCGCCCCTAGCGGCAAACGTAGGCAAACGTTCAAACTCCATACAAATGTAAATTAACTTTTACGCTATCGAGAACGTTAAAAAATCTCACACTAAGCACAGTTATTTAATTTTCACTAAAAAATAAAAATATTGTCTTTTCCAGCTCACGCGATCCATTCTGACTCCATACAAATGTAAATTAACTTTTACGCTATCGAGAAAGTTAAAAAATCTCACACCAAGCACAATTATTTAATTTTCGCCAAAAAAATAAAAAGATTCTCTTTTCCAGCTCACGCCATCCGACACATGCACACGAAGGCCTCAGCCAAAGCGTACTTGGCCCTGTTCTTTCCAGTGACTTACAAACTAGAACTCGGGGACATGGAGAAGACTTGCCAATTCCTCACTAACACAAAATGTCCTATACCGTCCGGTCAAGAAGTGCACTTTTCACTCGAGATCCTAATAGAAGATGACTTTCCTAAGGTCAGCGCTCGAAATTTCATAATCTATCTATCTATATATATAAAAATGAATTGCTGTTCATTAGTCTCGCTAAAAATCGAGAACGGCTGGACCGATTTGGCTAATTTTGGTCTTGAATTATTTGTGGAAGTCCAGAGAAGGTTTAAAAGGTAAATAAATATGAAAATGCTCGGAATTAAATAAAAATCACAATTTTGTTTTTCCTTTGATGTGTCTCCCGTCGGACGGATTCCCCGGTCACCGTCCTCGTCGAACCCGTCGCTTGCGCCGAAGGGCTCGACGAGCGAATTAACCCATAGACACAGCCCTTTTTTTTTTTTGTCAGGAGGAAATCACCGGTCTTCCGCCCTCCACTGGGGATGGAGGGCGGGGCATGTCGGAGTTGAACCGACTAAAACCTCCTGTCGCTCAACAACCAGCATCCAAACCTCGCATGAGACAGAACTCATGAAAAGGCAAAGGGGGAAAAGTGAAGCGTTTAGTGCGGAGCACATCTCTCCCATCACCCTCCCCCTCGGGACGCCGGACTGGCGGTCGTCGGTGCCACGACCACCAGTCCTCTCGGTCGGCAATAGACACAGCCCACTGAGTTTCTCACCGGATCTTCTCAGTGGGTTCCCTTTCCGATCCGGTGGTAGATTCTGCGAAGCACTGCTCTTGCTAGGGTCAGTGTTAGCACCTCTCCAGTTTGAGCCCCGTGAGCCCACCTACAAACGTTAGGGCGAAACTGAAATAGCCTCTCAAAGCTAACAGCATAGGTAGGAAGAAAAAAGACGGATTCCTTTTGTTTGTTTTAAATTTATTTTAGGTCTTTTATTTATCGATTGAGGCACTACGAAGTCTGCCGGGTCAGCTAGTAGGTCATAATTTATGAAACACATGCCTCCCCGCGGAGACCTTGATAGTCTTAATCTCATCATTGGGTGAATACAATGACCGTCTAACCCATTAGGCCACGGACGATCTCCGACCTCATGTAATTAGGTGGCCATAGTATTTATTCTATGGTGTAAATGCCTTCGTAAATGTAAATGTTTTTTTTTATTGCTTAAATGGGTGGACGTGCTCACAGCCCACCTGGTGTTAAGTGGTTACTGGAGCCCATAGACATCTACAACGTAAATGCGCCACCCACCTTGAGATATAGGTTCTAAGGTCTCAAGTACCTATAGCTACAACGGCTGCCCCACCCTTCAAACCTGCTTCACGGCAGAAATAAGCAGGGCGGTGGTACCTACCCGCGCGGACTCACAAGAGGTCCTACCACCAGTAAAAAGCGGTTTCAAAAACATCAATTTACATTAAGTACCAGGAAATTGTGTAACACGAACGATTGACAAACATTTTTTATTGACAAGAGAATAAGAGACAAATGTAATCATATTGAAAAAAAAAGTCAATAATTTTACACTGAAATCGTAAATTCCATGTTCATCTTTTCAGAATCAACAATTGACAGTCGAGTTCATCATAGAAGACCAGGACAACAAACCTCTTATTTGTGCTGAACTACCAATTGTAATTGTATAGCTTAGAAATTATATTGCATTAATAAATCAATAAGAAAACGAAGATGTTTTAATCGAATGTTTAGTGCAAATATGAGTTTTTTAATTAGACTTCGTTGCGCGCCTGAGGGTAAATTTTTTACGGATGAAACGTAATCTATATATTAATACACGAAGCAAAAACTTTGTATCCCTTTTTACGAAAATTGCACGGACGGAGCAGTATGAAATTTTGCACACTTATAGAGAATATAGAGAAGAAGTGCACAATGCTAATATTTTTTTTAAATAATGCATAAAAGATACATTAAATCAATAAAGAAAACATTACACACACTACATACCATGTATTTGACGCACACACGCATGCATACTATTTATTGTCAAACTTTTGTTCTTGGCGTCTGTTGTCAAATTGAGAATAGAATAAATTTGTTTGCCTTTGTTAATATTTTTATAGTGTAGTCTTGGCGAAATTTGTGATTATAGAAGTATAAAATACAATCATAATAGTGTGCAAACTTACAATTCCAATTAATTATAGTCGAATTTCGACTACTGCGGGACCACTAGTAATAATAATAATATAAGAGACACAAAAATGTGGGACGTTTTTGTCCAAGAAGAGGGAGAGAGCGATCGAGACCGATTTGCCCACTGAGTTTCTCGCCGGATCTTCTCACTGGGCCGCGTTTCCGATCCGGTGGTAGATTCTGCGAATCATTGCTCTTGCTAGGGCCAGTGTTAGCAATACTTCCGGCTTGAGCCCCGAGAGCTCACCTACATGGTGGGATTAATGTCAATGCACCATTTCGGGAACCACTGTCCCATAGTGGTTGCTGCGGTCTGGAGTTGCCGAAGCAATAACGACTTCTTCTTACACGAGTAGTAGATAGCCGTGTCAAGATTCGAATTCATAGCATTCATGTCACAGCCAAATTATCTAAAATAGCTAATTAATAATATTCTTCTTTTTCTTCACTAGTGAAGAGCTTCCCCTAGTGGGATAAGCCCACTAGGTGGGGTCGGCACAGCTAATTTTTCTCTTTCATTCTCTTCTATCAGCCGTCAGCTCAACACTCACTCCTCTCTCTCTCTCTCTCTTATCGTCATTCACACACTCCATCTATGTCTTCTTCGATCGACCTCTTCCCCCTCTACTTTGCACTGCCAATTCCATACATCTCCTAGTCACATGCATCAAATAATATATTAACTCATAAATAAAATTATAATAGCTAAAGAGTGCAATTAATTTAAAGAAGTAAACAGTAACTCATACTTTTTTGAAAAAGAAGTTCATTAACTAATTGCAATGCTGAGCTTTGGCCTGTAAAAGTGTTTCTTATTAATAGAAGAGAAATACAAAAACTGTATAAGTGGGCATTTATTTATATTGTAAAAATTAAACAAAGCATTTCGGACGTAATATCAAACGAACATGCCCGCATGCTCAACTAGCGCCATCTAGTTTCGTTGCGTTATAAACATGTTCACTTAAGTGGTGTGTTTTGGTCGGGCTTGTTAGGGGCGGAGCGATCGTGATTGGAACTCGGAGGCACAAAACAGGTACATCCCGTTCATCCACGATCCTGAATTCGATTGTAACTGAAGTACCCTGAAAGGAAATGGTTATCAACATCTAGAAAGTATTTTGCATTCGTCAGCTAACTAAAATTTGAACACACGAAGCAAGATAAAGTACTGTTACGCTGGTAAGAGTAACGCCATCTATCGCCGAATAGTCGAACGAATATATATCGAATAATATCGAAGGAAGGATACAGAATACTCGAGAATTACAGCGCCATCTATTAACAGATAGCGGAAACTACGACTAGAGATGTGTAGAATATTCCCGATCACCTGAAGCGAAGCAGAACAAGCGAATTGAGAGTTTTAAGGTGTCTGTGAAGTGTTTAAGTGTTTTAAGTGTTGAATACAGTTTTTTTTAGTTGTACTTTAGTGAAATTTTATTTATCCCTAGCCCCAGCGTCTAACAGTACAATGCAATGCGATTATGAAATTGGCTTGCACTTCTTTAGAATCCAATCTCTATTATCACCATGAGTTTTCGGGCATTACTGCCGCGAAGAAATTATTGATTTCCGGTTCGAAGGGTGGAAGTTTGAACATCTACTACATAAAACGATAAGACTTCGGACGGGTGTCTCTTTGTGGGGTGGCAGCATTCTTGTGGTGAAATGATGAGGCCGGGTAACTATCTAATATGGATCAGGAGCTTCTTTAGACTTTTAGAGGAAATAATAATCTCTAATGTATTGTAGTTAGACAATGGTCATCCGAAATTTGAATTTTTTTTTATTGCTTAGATGGGTTGACGAGCTCACAGCCCACCTGGTGTCAAGTGGTTACTGGAGCCCATAGCCATCCTCAACGTAAATGCGCCACCCACCTTGAGATATAAGTTCTAAGGTCTCAAGTATAGTTACAACGGCTGCCCCACCCTTCAAACCGAAACGCATTACTGCTTCACGGCAGAAATAGGCAGGGTGGTGGTACCCACCCGCGCGGACTCACAAGAGGTCCTACCACCAGTAAAAATAAAATAGTTATGAAAAACCAAGTGCAGCTTCTGAGAGTTCTGGTTAGTTCGCTTAAAATTTCCGGGACAACGTTTTGAAAGTATCATCTTCACCTGAGGGAAGAACGGCTCGATGAACATTTTCAACGTGTAGGTCGCAACCTCGCCAGCCAGCAGCGGACAGTAGGTGTTTGTGAGGAAGTTGCAGGTGATGGCGTGTTCGCCAAGATCATATGGGACCGGCACGTTGTGGATCCCGATGTTTATGTAGGCCGTGGCTAACGTTTTCATATTGCGGATAACGCGAGCTGTCAGAGAAAAGATTGTAAATGTGTATTTCTATGTTTTTTTTTTATTGTCCTTGTAGGCAGCCGAGTATACGGCCCACCTGATGGTGAGTGGTTACCGTCGCCCATGGACTTCAGCAATGCCAGGGGCAGAGCCAAGCCGCTGCCTACCGATTTGTTGACGACGGCTTAGTATGAGTAGAGTTACTCGTCCACGCGTAGCTGAAATAGCTCCTAAGCTGTCAGCGAATAGTTGGGAGAAAAAAACAATTTCCTGATTGCAGTTCGGCTGAGCAGACGAGTTCACAACCGGTCTTAGATGCGACGTGTACTATTCACCGTTAAAAAAAAATGTGTGTGTGTGCAAGTCACACACGGTAGAAGTGAAACTTATAAATAAGATATAGATATACTGACTATCCCACTACACAGGAGCATACATATTTTATGGACAATGTTTAGTAGACGATAGTGGGGATGCTACGAAAATCGCACAAAGAGGAGACCGAGAGCGTCTAATGTGTTCTATCTCATTCTCTCGCCGGCTGAATCCTATACATTTATGTGTTGGTGTCTCTATGGACTTATTTTTTCGTTTCATCAAGTTTGAAATCACAACGATTCTAAAGAAGTTTCACTTCAAAAACATAACGTTTTTTTTCATACCAATTTGTCAAATCCATTCGCGCAATTAGGGGAAATTTTGATTTTTTAGATATAAATAAAAGAAAATTAAAGATGCTTTGCTGATGCTACTTTTGTGGGATGTACTTACGTGCTTGGAATATGATGTCAATAACGCAGTCCTGCAGCTGTGGCAGAGAGCACGGCGGCTCCGAACATCCGTGGATGTACGTGTTTATCGGAAGGTCTCCTTCGTTTCTAATACCTTAAACATATTAGTAAACATATATGTAGTTAGAAATGACAAAACATCAAAACATAATAATCTATATAGGACTTCTGGGTATTTTTTTTATTGCTTAGATTGGTGGCCGCTAGTTCAATCAGATTAAGACGACTTTGGACTCCAGCATTGATGTCGCTATCCACTGCGCGGAGGACAGGAATGAATGGAAGAACACAGTCCTAATAAAAGTGCTCCGTAAAGGTCACGACCCTCAGCACTGAGGAGTACGGCGCACAGAGGAGGAGATGGGGGCCGAGCTCACGGCCCACCTGGTTTTAAGTGGATATTGAAGCCCATAGACATCTACAACGTAAATGCCGCCACCCACCTTGAGACATCAGTTGTAAATCTCAGTTTTACAGTACAACGGCTGCTCCACTCTTCAAACTGGAACGCATTACTGCTTCACGGCAGAAATAGGCGGAGTGGTGATACCTACCCGTGCGGACTCGCAAGACTTTCTACCACATAGAACACACTACACACTCTGAAGGCAATAAATAGAACACTACCCGACGGTAAGTGGTTCATCTAATTTCTACCAGTTAAAGCTCAAAAGAGACCGTTTAAAATTACTGTAACAGATGAGGATATCGACATGAAGGAAGTATTTTGCCATTTGATTATGAACTATATTAAGATTTGGTTTATTGCTCATTTTCAAATATCTCTCAAGACCGCCGTGTGATCCACTAAATTCGTCTATGTACTCTTGTGGCGCTCAATCGGTCGTTCAAAATAGAATTCATATTAACATACTAGTGGTAGGACCTCTTGTGAGTCCGCACGGGTAGGTACCACCACTCTGCCTATTTCTGCCGTGAAGCAGTAATGCGTTTCGGTTTGAAGTGTGGGGCAGCCGTTGTAACTATACTTGAGACCTTAGAACTTATATCTCATAGTGGGTAACGCATTTACGTTGTGGATGTCTATGGGCTCCAGTAACCACTTAACACCAGGTATGCTGTGAGCTCGTCATCATCATCATCAACAGCCCACAGTCGTCCACTGCTGGACATAGGCCTCTCCCAATCCACACCACTGAGCCCGGTTACGGCTCTCCTCGTCCACTTCTTGTGAGCTCGTCCACCCATCTAAGCAATAAAAAAATATTTAAATAATTCATCGCTGTGGCAACGTGTGGTTATTTGTGGCGTAGAAAACGTGATATTATCTGTGAAACTTACATTGACTAACCCCTGTGGTCTGTCCACTGACAAGCGTTACACAAACACCCACCAATAAAAACAGAAGCGACATTCTTATTGTAGTTTTAAAATTAAATTTAAACTTTTAATTAAGTACTTGGCACGTTTATCGATTTGTCCATTTTATAACAACAACAACGACCCTTTTATACAAAACATTATCGATTTTTGATAAATAATTCTTCCAATCACGTAAATTGGTAAGTCATTCATTGAACATCTGCATTTCGATATAATCCTTAGACGATAGCTTAAGGAGGTCCTTGCCGGGCTTGGGCAAGGACAGGCGAACACTTTCACGAACTTTAAAGTACTTTAAAGTTTTATGACAAGTCGTTGTGGCCTAAAGGATAAGACGTCCGGTGCATTCGTATGTAGCGATGCACCGGTATTCGAATCCCGCAGGCGGGTACCAATTTTTCTAATGAAATACGTACTCAACAAATGTTCACGATTGTCTTCCACGGTGAAGGAATAACATCGTGTAATAAAAATGAAACCCGCAAAATTATAATTTGCGTAATCACTGGTAGTAGGACCTCTTGGGAGTCCGCACGGGTAGGTACCACCACCCCGCCTATTTCCGCCGTGAAGCAGTAATGCGTTTCGGTTCGAAGGGTGGGGTAGCCGTTGTAACTATACTGAGATCTTAGAACTTATATCTCGAGGTGGGTGGCGCACTTACGTTATAGATGTCTATGGGCTCTCAAAACATCTCGAGAGGCTTGGTCTCAACAAAAAGTCGGTGGTGGCGCAGATGCAAAAAGCAGTCTTTGTGGACAATGCCCGTATAGTTCGCCGGTTTCTCGCCCAATAGTCCCTAACGCTCCGGCCGATTGTTGCCCACCTCGCCGGAGTGTGTCCTGCCGTCTTCTCAGGCGAGCCAGTGTTTAATACACATAATAATAATAATTACATTTATTTACTCAAATTTATAATACAAATAACTTTTCAATTAATCTATATATATAAAAATTACTGTTCGTTAGTCTCGCTAAAACTCGAGAACGGCTGGACCGATTTGGCTAATTTTGGTATTGAATTATTTGAGGAAGTCCAGGGAAGGTTTAAAAGGTAGATAAATATGAAAATGCTCGGAATTAAATAAAAATAACAATTTTGTTTTTCTTTTGATGTGTCCCCCGTCGAACGGAATCCTTTTGTTTGTTTTAAGTTTATTTTATACAATAGCTTAGGTATTTTATTTATCGATTGAGGCACTACGAAGTCTGCCGGGTCAGCTAGTATGACATAAAAATTCTAATTCTAAACAATATTACAATATATTATACTGAGATATATATATATATATATATTAGTAGGTAAGTAAGAGGGAACTTAACAGGGGCAGTCGTCAGTCAGAATGTATTTATAATTTTAACTTATGCTATTTTTTTAAGAAAACATTTTCTTAAAACACTAAATTAGTATAGATAGATGTAAAAGAATTCTGTAAATTTGAAAAGGAATTTTGTTTTTACGATCGAAAATAAAACAACAATCTCTATTGACTAAGTAGTAAGCTACGTCAGTACATGGAATCCGTCAGGTGTGCACGAACAGATGGTGGTTGAGATAAGGACCTGCGATAACGGATTCTATTGAATTTTTGTTATGGAATTGAAGATAATGTTGATGGAATAAAATTTTAAAATGATAAAATATTACGATCTGAGACTAAAAACTGGCTACCAAGACGAAATCTAATGACTAACTAACTATTAGCTCCTTACATATTATATAAAATTGGGATTTAGTACGGGAGGAATAAGTTTTTTTTTTTTGTAAAATATATTTAATTCGTTGCGGCTGGCCATCGGCGAAACCAAAAAACAGAGCATGAGCACTCTCCTGGAATCGCTTGATGATGCTCCCTGCGGGCGTCCATACATAATGGTTCACAGAAAACTGCAGCCGTGGGCGCTCCCGGTGACCGAGCGGCTTTCAGCTTCGGCAGTTGTGAGAAATTGTTACATCGTTATTCCTGCCCGCAGCAGGGACAAATTTCTCTCTGGATTTTCTCAGTGGGTCGCGTTTCCGATCCGATGGTAGATTCTGCGAAGTACTGCTCTTGCTAGGGCCAGTGTTAGCAACACTCCGGCTTGAGCCCCGTGAGCTGACCTACACGTTAGGACGAAGCTGAAATAACCTCTCAAGGCTATCAGCAAAGAAGAGAAAAAAACGTGGTCGTTGCTAACATTACTCAAGTTTTTCAAAATACTCAACATGTCACTTTGTGACTTCTGTAGCGTAGATAATACACATATTATTGAAGGTCTGTAGGTAGTAAGTAACAACTAAACACCAAATATGCTATCTCAGTGCGTGTACATTTAAATAATATAATAGAAAGCTCAACATTCTCCACATTTGACATTCATCATCCATATGGAGGGTAGAGGTAAGGAGAAAAATCTGTGTGAAAAAGTGTTCTTTAAAATCTGCTAAATTAGGGTGGCGCTACAGTAGCAACCGGGTAAATTTAAAAAAAAGGTGCTAAAAGTTATTAGAATAAGATAGAGAAATAAAAAAAGACGAAAGAACTGTAAGTACTACAAAATCACAAAGAGTATGTTATTTTAAAGAAGCTTTAAGCTGATAAGAAAATACAATCGATGTCTCCAGGTTTTAATCAGTGAACAATTGCTCAATTTATATCATACCCTGTGCCTAGGCTAGCGCCATTCTGGAGGATTTTTGAACTGTTACTCAGTGCTAAAAGTGATACACTTTTTCAAGCTTCTCCCATATGAGGCGGTCCTCCTCACCTCTACCCTCCATAATCATCTACTAAAGCTCACACTATGGATAATACACTTAATGCTCACACAAGAGTGACGTACGTTGGATAATAATGCTTGTTAAATGGTCGACGTCAGATAGGAAGGGAAAGGAGTTTCGTTATAAAAAAAAAACAGACTCATGATCCTTGAGTCGTCTTCGTTTTTTTTCTTAGCTGTGTGGTCAATCTTCCGGTCCACCTAGTGTTAAATGGTTACCGAAGCCTAAATACAGCAACAATGACGATCACTCCATCTGCTAGAAGCACGTACAACGCCGTTGATTAGAATATTGAAAATGTTTATCTCTTTAGCTACTAGATGGCGCTATTATGAAATAAAATTTAAACACAATTTAGAGATTACTGAATATTTTTTTAATGTTGCACTGCTATCAACATAATGCCAACAAAAGAAAAAAAAATACTAAAACAGAAAGTGCTCAAGACATGTTGAAAATAAAATTATATCGCGGGGTGAAGAGCTACTTGAGTCAACTGACAATTTTGCGAGTTTACAGGAGAGCCATTGAAAGTTTAAAATTTGGAAAAAAATACCATAACAAAAACTTCTTTATCTATTTCAATGGAATAAACTTAATTGAAGTTCATTTAAAAACATAAACTGTTGATGCTAATACCAAATAAAACGCACCTCTAATAAAATTACAAAGATAAAGGTCTCTTAAAGCGAAATGTCTTTTAAACTTACACCCATCGATATATCAAATTATAATTTGCGTAATTAGCTCGGCACTAGTCAACGTGGCGTGATTGATAGTAAAAAAAAAAAACTCTTCGTCGGGATCGACGAGTTCGATGAGTACGGTGACAGGATTCAGGGGGATCCTATAAGACATGCTTCGAGCGACGGCGGCTTAGCGTTGCCCCGTCACCAGGGTAGGATAATTGGAGCCTTTTTTTTCTCAGATCGGTGGACGAGCTCACGGGGGAGGGGTTACCGGAGCCCGTAGACATCTACAACGTAAATGCCGCCACCCATCTTGAGATAAGAGTTCTAAGGTCTCAGTACAGTTACAACGGCTGCCCCACCCCCAAACCGAAACGCATTACTGCTTCACGGCAGAAATAAGCAGGGGGAAGCCTATGACCTACCCGCGCGGACTCACAAGAGGACCTACCACCAGTAATTACGCAAATTATAATTTTGCGGGTTTGGTTTTTATTACACAACTACCTGTACCCGTAGGCTTCGCTGGGCATTTGAAATTATAATAGCATTATTATTTCTCACCCCCACAAAGATTCTCATCATTAACGCCCCCGCAACTAGTGTAGGGAGTCCAACACTCATATAAATATTAGCCTATCCATTAAGTACATGTACATGGATACTAAGTTTCAAGTCAGTCGGATGCATGGTTCAGTAGTTATAACGGAGCATCCGTAAAAACCACTGTAGATTTATATATTAGTTATTACGTTATACGTTATTCGTTCACCGTGGAAGTCAATCGTGAACTTTGTTAAGTACATATTTCATTAGAAAAATTGGTAGCCGCCGGCGGGATGCGAACACCGTTGCATCGCTAGATACGAATGCCCTGGACGCCTTATCCTTTATGCCACGACGACGCCTCTTGTGTGTCCGCACGGGTAGGTTTCCACTTCGATAAAGCGGCACGACACGAGAACCCTCTCATCGTGGCCGCCGGTAACTACATTCCCGATCCTGCGGACAGAATGGAAAGCAGTCGACGTCGCCCAAAACACGTCATCTCGGATCCTCCCGATCCACTAACGGTGCTTTTAGGTACTTCAAGCACAGGTCACCGTTCTCGTCGAACCCGTCGCTTGCGACGAAGGGCTCGACGAGTAAATTAACTCTCAGACACAGCCCACTGAGTTTCTCGCCAGATCTTCTCAGTGGGTCGCGTTTCCGATCCGGTGGTAGATTCTGCGAAGCACGGCTCTTGCTAGGGTTCGTGTTAGCATCGTCATCAGGTTTGAGCCCCGTGAGCTCACCTACAAACGTTAGGGCGAAGCTGAAATAGCCTCTCAAGGCTATCAGCATAGGTAGAAAAAAAAAAAACGGGTAGGTATAACCGTATAAACGGTTATTCTTTACCTGGTGACCTAGCACTGAACCACTGACTTTTGTAACACAGGTTTTCCTAGCATAAAAGTCAGGGAATATTGTTAATGTATACCTCATAAAAAAGCCATGTATATTATTATACTAGTGTTAAGTATTTTTGTACGTTGTTGTATTTTAAGAGGCTTGAATAAATATTATTATTATTATTATTATTATCACCACCCCACCAATGCGTTTTGGTTTGAAGGATGGAGCAGCCGTTGTAACTATACTTGAGACCTTAGGACATATCTCGAGGTGAGTGGCGCATTTACGTCGTACATGTCTATGGGCTCCAGTAACCACTTAACAACAGGGCTGTGAGCTCGTCCACCCATCTAAGCAATAAAAAAAAACACGGAAAGATTTCGCGTAATAAATACCCTACGGTTTTATTTGATAATCGACTTACGAACACAAAAAAAGATATGCCTACAATAATTATAAATCTATTCAAAACTTTATCAGGAACTAGTTAATTTAAATAATGGCTGACTTTGATTCCGATACATTCTCGATTGTTATATCACCGTTAAAATCACTAATGTAGACATTAGATAAGATAAAACGTATAACTAAGCTCGACCTAACCTGCTTAAGCTATCGTCTAAGGATTATATCGGAGCGCAGGTGTTCAATGAATCAATTACCAATTTACGTGATTGGAGGAATTATTTATCAAAAATCGATAATGATTTCTATAAAACCGTTGTTTCAATGGACACATCGATAAACGTGCCAAGTAATTAAAAGTTTAAATTTAATTTTAAATCTACAATAAGAATGTCGCTTCTGTTTTTATTGTTCGGTGTTTGTGTAACGCTTGTCAGTGGACAGACCACAGGGGTTAGTCAATGTAAGTTTCCCAGATAATATTACGTTTTCTACGCAACAAATTACCACACGTTGCCACAGCGACGAATCCTGACATGTTTCAAAGACATAATATAATAATATTTTATGAATACTATTTTGAACGACCGATTGAGCGCCACAAGGGTACATAGACGAATTTAGCGGATCACACGACGGTCTTGAGAGATGTTTGAAAATGAGCAATGAATCAAATATTTTTAGAGTTCATAATCAAATGACAAAATAGTTCCTTCATGTCAATATCCTCATCTGTTACAGTAATTTTAAACGGTGTCTTTTGAGCTCTAGCCCGTAGAAATTAGGTGCACCACTTAACACTGGATAGTCTTCTGCGTTTACACTGTAGTACCGACAACACTCTTTTGCTGGTGTTAGAACGTCTTAAGGGTCCGCACGGGTAGGTATCACCACCCCGCCTATTTCTGCCGTAAAGCAATAATTCGTTTCGGTTTGAAGGGTGGGGCAGCCGTTGTACTCTACAACTGACATTTAGAACTCATTTCTTAAGGTTGGTGCTGGCATTAACGTTGTAATTATCAATGAGATACCACCTATCCAAATAAGCCATACTCTACACACAAGAGCTCTGTTCTCGTGGCTGGTGGATTGATTCTATAAATCTATCCACCAGCAGTTTCTATAAACATACAAATTCCTCAACAAAATCCTTCCGAAAGAACATAATGTACAGAACACAGAAACAATCTGGCTCCCCGTCGAGCCATGTGTGTATTTACTTTAAAAGATATAGATAAAAGATAATAAATATAGTAAAATAATAAATTTAATTGTGTTTGTAAAATGTTGCTACCGACGAAGATTTACAGCAGTGTTTCAACGTCAAAATCATATTTTTTTTGGTTATCACGATAATAGCCAACTTACCTAGTAACTATACTGAGACCTTAGAACTCATATCTCAAGGTGGGTGGCAGCATTTACGTTGTAGATGTCTATGAGCTCCGCTAACCAGTTAAAACCAGGTGGGCTGTGAGCTCGTCCACCCAAGCAATAAAAAAAATCTAGAAGTCCTGTATAGACTACAAGCCGACCCGGCAGACTTCGTTGTGCCTCAATCGATAAATAAAAGATCTAAACTTTTGTGTAAAATAAACTTAAAACAAACAAAAGGAATCCGTCCGACGGGGGAAACATCAAAGGGAAAATAATTTTTAATAAAATTATTTAATTCCGAGCATTTTCATATTTATCTATCTTTTAAGCCTTCTCTGAACTTCCATAAATAATTCAAGACCAAAATTATCCAAATCGGTCCAGCCGTTCTCAAGTTTTAGCGAGACTGACGAACAGCAATACATTTTTATTTAAATAGATTATTACTAGCTCGATTTTAGTATTTCATTTTGATGTTCTTTTCATTTCTAACTATATGTTTACTAATGTGTTTAAGGTATTAGAAACGAGGGAGACCTTCCGATAAACACGTACATCCACGGATGTTCGGAGCCGCCGTGCTCTCTGCCACAGCTACAGGACTGCGTTATTGACATCGTATTCCAAGCACGTAAGTGCATCCCAAAGAAGTATATATTATTATTGTACGAAAAGAAATATAAAGAGTTAAAAGTCGAAGTCTCAGAGGTCAGGATTTTTTGATGATGAATGGTACCCGTCACACATGGACGTCAGCAATGTGGGACCGCTAAGCATCTCTGACCACCGCTGAGGACTCCTATTAACAATGATCTAATTAGTGCTTTTTTTTCCTACCTGTGCTGATAGCCTTGAGAAGCTATTTCAGCGTAACCTTAACTAGTAGGCGAGCTCGCGGGGCTCAAACCTGACGACGTTGCTAACACGAACCCTAGCAAGAGTCGTGCTTCGTAGAATCTACCACCGGATCGGAAACACGACCCACTTAGAAGATCCGGCGAGAAACTCAGTGGGCTGTGTCTGTGGGTTAATTTACTCGTCGAGCCCTTCGTCGCAAGCAACGGGTTCAACGGGAACGATGACCGGTGCTTGAGGTACCTAAAAGCACCATTAGTGAATAGGGAGGACCCGAATTGACGTGTTTTGGGCGATGTCGACCGCTTTCAATTCTGTCCGCAGGATCGGGAATGACGCGTGGACGCGAAACTGTACTCACACTAAGCCATCTTCAATCAAAAACACGAAATACACATTAACAATATTTTTTCAATAAATTACTTTTCTCTGACAGCTCGCGTTCTTCGCAATATGAAAACGTTAGTCACGGCCTACATGAACCTGGGAGTCATCAATCTGCCGATCCCGTACGATCTTGGCGAACACGCCATCACCTGCAACTTCCTCACAAACACCTACTGCCCGCTGCTGGCAGGCGAGGTTGCGACCTACACGTTGAGAATGTTCATCGAGCCGTTCTTCCCTCAGGTGAAGATGATACTTTCAAAACGTTGTCCCGGGGATTTTAAGCGAACTAATAAGAATTCTCTGAAACTACGCTTGGTTTTAAATAACTGTTTTATTTTTATTCAAATTTCAGACGACCATTGTCTAACTACAATACATTAAAGTTTCTTATTTCCTTTAAAAGCCTAAAGAAGCTCCTGATCCGTCTGGTATTAGATAGTTACCCGGCCTTATCGAATTCACCACCAGAATGCTGCCACCCCACTAAAAAACAGCCGTCCGAGTCTTACTGTTTTATGTAGTAGATGTTCAAACTTCCACCCTTCGAACCGGAAATCAATAATTTCTACGCGGCAGTAATGCTCGAAAACTCATGGTGACAATAGTGATTTTATTCTAAAGAAGTGCTAGCCAGTTTATTATTTTTTTTCCTACCTAAACTGATAGCCTTGAGAGGCTATTTCAGATTAACCTAACATGCTAACAACTAGGTAAGCTCACGGGGCTTAAACCTAATCACGTTGCATAGTATTTTATCTTGATTCGTGTTAAAATTTGAGGAACCTACCTAGCTAACGATAGCAAAGAATGAATGCAATATTTTCTAGATTTTAATGTGCATTTCCTTTCAGGGTACTGCGGTTACAGTCGAATTCAGGGTCGTGGATGAACGGAATGTACCCGTTTTGTGCCTCCGAGTTCCAATCACGATCGCTCCGCCCTTAACAGGCCCGACCAAAACACACCACCTAAGAATTGAACATGTTTACAACGCAACGAAACTAGATGACGCTAGTGTTCAACATGCTGACATTTTCGTTTGATATTACGTCCTAAATACTATATTGCATAATACTATATGCCAATTTTTAGATTAAATAATAAATGCCTATAAAACCAATTTTTGTATTTCTTCTATTAATAAGAAACACTTTTACAGTGCACAGCTCAATCGTAATTGGTGAACTTCTTTTAAAAAAAGTATGAATTGATATTAGGTATTATTTACTTCCATAAATTAATTGCACTCTTTATTTAAGCTATTAAAATGTAATTTATATTTAGCAAATTTAGCTATGATATGAATGCTGTGAACTCGAATCTCATTAATATTCAATTTGACATCATTACATAGGTACGATTACATTGCCGAACTTCACGAGCGACAGAATTCTTTTTTATTGCTTAGAAGGGTGGACGAGCTCACAGCCCACCTGGTGTTAAGTGGTTACCGGAGCCCATAGATATCTACAATGTAAATGCGCCACCCACCTTGAGATATAAGTTCTAAGATCTCAAGTATAGTTACAACGGTTGCCCCACCCTTCAAACCGAAACGCATTACTGCTTCACGGCAGAAATAGGCGGGGTGGTGGTACCTACCCGCGCAGACTCTCAGAGGTCCTACCGCCAGTGAGAGAGAATTTGTTTTCATTACGATGCACTGAACTCTAGCTCCCCATTCGACAGAATTTTTAATTAATGTTATCTACGTGTTCGCTCATTGATAAAAACTCGGCAATTATCAAGACAATTCACCACTACCCCTAAAGATTTATATTAAAAATGTATGAGTATTAATTTTCAAAATGATTTTTTATTGCTATAACATTATTAGCTGCTCCCATAGACACAGCCCACTGAGTACTACACGGTAGGCAGCGGCTTGGCTGGCTTTGTCTCTGGCATTGCTGAAGTCCATGGGCGACGGTAACCACTCGTCATCACGTGAGCTGTATGCTCGTCTGCCTACAAGTGCAATAAAACAAAAAAAGTGTCTCGCCGGATCTTCTCAGTGGGTCGCGTTTCTAATCCAGTGTAGATTCTGCGAAGCACTGCTCTTGCTAAGACTAGTGTTAGCAATATCTGAGACCGAGTCTCCTGAGATTAGAAATGCAACATCGCTACGTTTTTCCAGATGTAGCCACTTTAATGATAAAAAAAATAAAAAATGATCAGAATACATTTATTAGAAAGTAATCAAATGGCATATTTTACATCCTGCCTATAAATATAGCTACAAAATGATTTTTTTTTTGCTATTCAGTGTTTCTAATCATTTTCTTGTCCAAAACATCCAATTTCAATTTTAAATCGAGACAAATAAAACTTTTCGTGGATGACACATAAAACACAAAATGAAAAACTAAACTATTAAAATTTAAACAAACAAAAATCCTCGTCTTGAGAACAAAAAAAAAAAACAAAAAGACAGTTCCTTATTCTATAAATGCTTGCAAAATTAAATAATATGCTAAATGTTTTTTTTTTGTTTAATTAAACTTAAACTAATTTCACAATCACAGACTCTGCCCTAAAATGAAGGACCCAATAAAGTCCTCGTATTTAGAATAATTACTGGAAAGTAGTAAAATGTTTTACTCTCTATTTTATATAAATAATATCACTTAATTATAACAGTTCTCTGCTCTAATACTATGAAAAAGTCCTTTGGCAGTTGATTGTCAACAAAATGGCCTCTCAATTTCGAATGTCCTTGAGGACGACCTTAGGGTCGACTTTTATGATTTCTCTGAGCTTTTTAACGGTAAACGGCATGAGGCTGTTGCAGAACGACATCATGGTGGTCACGTTGGCGTACTGGTCCGCGGGGGGAGGCTTCGAGCCATAGAACGAGTACTGCTGGTCTCCGACTCCGGGCGGTTTGGTTGTCGATTTCCTAGCGACAGCGTTGACTCTGGGTAGTTTGGTCGTAGATTTCCTGGCGACGCGCTTCGGTGGCGGCTGGGCAGACTCTTCGCTGGTTTTGCGTTTGAGCGTCTCGACCTCCTCGTTAGGCGGGAGGGAGGAGGTCGTCGTGTATTTTAACTTGAGGGTGCTGTGCACGGCGCTGTGGTGCGACCTCAGATCCATCAGGAACCGGAAGCGTTTGTTGCAGTAGTCGCAGTGATGAGTGTCCCTAGAATCGCATTGCAGCTTAAAGTAGGCATAGTTGATAATAGTGGCTCCAGCGTGGGCTGCGGAGTAGTGCTCCTGTAGCGAACCCACGTCCTTACGCAGGGCCAGACAGATGCCACACTTTACGACCACATCTCCCTTCTTGGCGAACTGCCCCTCCGCATTATCATGCAAATGCGTCTCCGAGTCCTTTTCCAGGACAGTCTTCTCGCAAATCAGACAAATCAATTTGTTGGCTTCGTCGGCAATCGTCTTCTTACCGTATACCTTCAAGTTCAAATTGAGGGGCGGTCGATCTGGTACCTGTATGGAGCTAATGCTGTGCTTTTGTCCCGGGTGCGCCTGGTCCAGGTGAGCGAGGAGGGCGGGGCGGTGTCCCGTGTAGTCGCAGTACCCGCACGAGTAGGGCTTCAGCCCGTAGTGACGTAGCGTGTGCTCCCGCAACGCCTTCGAGTATTTAGTGGAGTAGCTGCAGTGCTTACAGGATTTCGGTTTGTTTTTATTCGGCATTTTAGGCTCGTCTATGATGAGCTTCTCTTCGTCGCTGTCCTGGGGCGCGGGCGGGGTCTGCTCGGGCGTCGGCACGCGTTCCTCGTACCTCACCACCAGCAGCGAGTTCTCGTCCGGCTCCATTAGTTGCAGGGCGGTTTTCGTTTCGTCGCTAGGGCCGGGAGCGGGGGTGCTTTGGTGCAGGAAGACCTTCTGAGTGGCGATGACGTGCGCGACCCACTCCCTGCGCATGGCGGGGTCCCTGGCCGCCTCCACGGGCCGCGCGGCCTGACCCGCGTGACTCTTGCAGTGGAACTGAGCCTCGTGGTAGGTCTGGAAGTGCGACGCGCAGTGACTGCAACACCATCTGTAAACACATCCAATAGGCTCTATAGTTTTAAAAGGCTAAGCTTTTGTTTATCGGCAAGTAGCATCAAAATACCGTTCAGCGATTTTGCGTATACAAAAGCATATATTCGATGCGCAAAAAATATATATTTCTAGGTCTATTAAAATCATTTCAATCCTACAGCTAGATTCATTAAAATTATTATTTTTTCAAGTTAAATTAGTCTACTGTAAAGTTCACCCATTTTCGCTTAGTCACGTTTGCCTTTCAAGCGTCGATGTGTCTTTTTAAGGGATTTTATGACCTGCTAATTAAGACCTTTAAGTTATGTCTTATTTTAATTTATATTCTTATTTTTATGAAGATGATTAATTTGAGACATTAATCAACTGGAATGAAGTTAAATGAAATGAGATGAGATGATATGGAATGAAATATAATCTCAGTAAAATGGTGGTCATTTACTGAGATTTTTTCAGTGGACTTTTTGAAGGATCCCGAGAAGTTACGTCCACCGGCCTTGTTTTATTTTTTCACATTTGTGCACTTTCACAGATATTAAACAGTTAATAAACCACCGTTATTAAACATTTAAACTTGAAGAAACACTAAATAGACAAAATAAAACAAATCACACAACTTGACTCCTCGCGTTCCCGCCAAAAAGTCTACAAAAGCATTTACATAAGAAATTAAGCAATGCCCGTGCGCCACTTACCGTATCTTGGACAGTTCGCCCTCCAGATGCTCCCGCATGGTGGCTTCCTCCCTCACCGTGTAGTTGCACTTCGGACATCGGTACTGCATCTCAGACGGAGTACAAAAGCTACCAAACGTTTTCTCTAGATCTTCAACGGTGTATTTCTTTACAGAGTCCTCGGTCTCCAAGGCTTTCTCAGCAGCATCCGCGGGCGGCGCGGCCAGAGGTCTCGGCTCGGCCCTCGGTACCAGTACCTTCTGCTGTTTCAAATTCTCTTTGTTGCGCTCGATGAGGTCCGTTTGGTATTCCAAGTGACCTTGGACCCAGTTCTCGATATTGGCGTTCTTCGGTAGTTGTATTGGTTCCTGATAGTGGCTCCTGTGTTCGGAGGTCATGTGGTCGTTCAGACCAAGCTTGTGGAACGCCTTGTAAGAGCACAATCCGCATCCCCATCTAAAAAATGATTTAACCAATTATAGCATATATCATTTTAGTTTTTTTATACAATGTAAATGCTGCCAATCGCCATGAGATATGAGACCAAAGTCACAGTAGTATATGACTGTCCTTACAAACGCACGAATGCGTGGCAGAAATAGGTAGGGGTCACCACCGTCAGATTAGAGGAAAACTTGGGGACGAGAAGTGTGGGAGGGGTAAGGTAATTATTGTGAAGGACATTGCTACGACTAATGAGTTCCATGTATGTGGTGATAGGACCTCTTGTGAGTCCGCACGAGTAGGTACCACCGCCCTGCCTATTTCTGTCGTGAAGCAGTAATGCGTTTCGGTTTGAAGGGTGGGACAGCCGTTGTAACTGTACTGAGACCTTAGAACTTATATCTCGAGGTGGGTGGCGCATTTACGTTGTAGATGTCTATGGGCTCCAGTAACCACTTCACACCAGGTGGGCTGTGAGCTCGTCCACCCATGTAAGAAAAAGAAAAAAAAAATGTGGTAGTTGCAACCGCGAGTTCAGTAATACTATGTCACTTACTTTCTATACTTCAACTCTTCGAATAAATGCGACTGCATTGCTTCTCTGGTATCTTCAAAGACAACTCGGCAGAGAGAGCACTTGTATTTGATGCCATTCGGCTCACTGAACTGGCCGTATATCTTGCACAGTTGGTCCATAGATTCGATCTCGTCATTTGAGTCTTCGGTTATTTCTTGTTTGACAATGTTCAGGTCTACGGCTGGTCGCGGCGGCTCTAGTCCTGTCGGCGGCGGAGTTGACGTCACACCAACCTCACTTTTTATTTCGGGTTCGCATACGCCCATTCTCTCTTGCTGCTTCCTCCACCTGGGAGTGCCGTCGGCGTCATCCGGCAACGAGCCCTCCCTATAAAAGTAATAGAACACGTCCGTTTCCTTGGTAGGGTGGGCATTGCTCTGATGCTTTACGATATTCTCAACGTCTGACGTCCGGAAAGGGCAGTAACAACACTTAAACTGCATCTTGGACTGGTGCAGCTTCGAGCAGTGCTCCACGATTTCTGGTCGCAGCATACATTTGAACTGACAGAGGCCGCACTGCCAGGCCTTGAGGTCCATAGTAGGTGCCACGGCTGGGGGCATTATCGCACCGGACGTTACTGACGACTCCTCTCTGACAGTTATAATATGCGCGTTTTTGTGACTGTCCAAATGTTTCTCGAGCACCTGCCGCTTGAAGTGATAGTACGAGCAGGAGGAGCACGCGTACAGCGTCGCTTCGTGCATCTTCAAGTGGCCGATGACACGCGCCGACGTCAGCGGCTTGGTGGTATCTAAGTACTGGAACGGGGGGCAGTGGGCGCAGAGGTAGTCCGTGCACTCCGGATGCAGCGCCTCCCAATGGCGCCTCAGCATGTCCTCGTCCAGCGATATGTACGTGCAGTCCTTAGCGCCGCACACGTAGCGCTGTCGCTCCGGGACGTACTTGGGGTAGCGGGTCGCCGCTTCGACCGGTATAGTGACGCTGACCGAGTCCTGCCGATTCACTTTGTCGGGGGTGCGGTTGAGCGTGGAGCTGGACGCGAGGTTCACCATCCTGTCGAAGTGCTTCTCGTTGGTCTCCAAGTGCGGCACCGGGTTGACGGGCTGGGTCTCCGGCACGCACTGCCGCTCGGCGTGCAGCTGCAAGTGCCGCACCATGTTCAGCCGCACCTTGGTGCTGAACTCGCACAGCGAACAGAACACGAAGCTGTCGAGTATGGGGTTTATTGGCAATCGACCCACGTCCTGAGGGCCGAAACGTTTCGTTTTGTTCGCGTCGACCGAGAGCTTCCTCTTTGAAGGTACTCTGTCTGCCACCACCATAGCCCCGTGCGGCCGGACCGTGTAAACCTGAACGAGCCCTTGTCTGATAACCTCGACCACGTATTTTTCAGTGTTGTGGTGTAATCTCACGTGCTTCTTTGTAGTGACCATGGTCAGGAATCTCTGATTACATATCCCACACATGTAAGTTTTCGAAGAACCCATAGCGTGTAGTCTGTGATGTATGTCGTAGTGGGAGATAATGTCCTGAACACTAGAGAGCACTTTCGTGCATCTCTTGTGTGGACACGGAACATCCTTGAGTTTGGCGTTCGTTCCGCACGCTATAGCGTGACTCCTGAACCCGGCCATAGTCCGAAACAGGGATTTGCAGTACGGACACCGACATAGTTCTGCTTTTGGGACCTTCACGTAGTCTTCCTCGGCACTAGAGTCGGCGTTGGAGGCCGTCGATAGCGAGCGACTCCTGATGCTTTCGATCGATGACCGTCGGGGCGACGTCTCAGCGGCGGTGTGCGAAGTGTCCTCCTCCTCGTCACTATCCAAGCAGTAGATGACTTCAGCGTCCTTGGAGGACGTCGGGGACGGTTCGTCCTGAGGTTCCGTTTTGAGTGTAGGTGGAACCACTGGTGGTGCTGGTGATGCTGGTCCAGCAATAGGCGGCTCGAGTGAACCGTCAGCATTTTCACTGAGTGAACACGATACTGGACCGGCGACTTGAGCTTGTTCATACTGTTCCGAATTTGTGTCGGTGAGATTATCGGTCTCATCGTTCCTAACATCTTCTCGTGATGGTTGCGACTGTGTAACGGAATCAATGTGCGTGATGAGTTTCTCCAAGTCCAAAGATCTCTCTGCTTCTCTGACGGGATCTTCTGGGGGACCTGGCGTGACAGTCTCTGTGGGTATCTTGAATTTACCTTGGCTCATATTTGCTAACGGAAGAACCCTGTATCCATTCGAGCCATCCTGAAATATCAACAAAGATCGTCTTTAAAGAGTTTTCACCCTTACCGAAGCAACAATAACAATAAGTTAATATTTATATATAAATAAGACATACGTATTTGTACAATGAATATATTTATAAGAATAGATTATAATAATACAATATTGTTCGTGTACCCACATTATCGATTTTACGATTTACATATACATATTTACTGGTGGTAGGACCTCTTGTGAGTCCACGCGGGTAGGTACCACCGCCCTGACTATTTCTGCCGTGAAGCAGTAATGCGTTTCGGTTTGAAGGGTGGGGGAGCCGCTGTAAGTCGATTTTTGTTAAAGCATGTCTATTTACAATCATTTGTTTAATTAAGTCACTAGTGATTTACTAATTAACGTCTAAGCTATACAAATAGGGACGTACTTTATTTGTGATCACTCGTAGGTAAGCTTGCGGTTGCTTGAAGGGATGTTTTCCCGACGAGTGCGACATAATGTCGGTTTCCGAATCAGCTCCGTAGACGCACCACGCGCACTGATACATTCCCATATTGTGAACTTTCATGTGCTGCACCAATTGAGCCACCGTTGTGACCAGCTCACTGCAAATCTAAATGAAAAAAAAAAGGACATATGAGTCGACTATTATCAAAGCCGGCTATGTGACTTTTGGACAATTATTGGTAAATCAGAAAAACGAATTATTGACTTTGTATTCCATTGGCAGTCACAAAACTCTTCTGATCGACATCTTAGATAAATAACAGGTTAAGTATTAACCTTTATTTAATGCAGGTTTTGAACCGTATTCTTTGAAGGAGACGATTATATTCAAATCAATCTGTATTGACATATCAATAACATTTTTTTGTCCAAATGCACAGATTGCCACCTTTGATAATAGACGACTCATATAATATGATACGCCACCCACCTTGAGATATAAGTTCTAGGGTCTCAGTATAGTTACGACGGCTGCCCCTCCCTTCAAACCGAAACGCATTACTGTGTAACGGCCGAAATAGGAAGGGTGGTGGTACCTACCCGCGAGGACCTCTTGTCCTACCGCTGATTATCCTCTAGAAACCTCGTTTCGAGACTAGTCAAGACAGTTCGATTAGCAAACAGTTCCTTAATGTAATAACAATTATTTACAATATATTAGTGGTATTAGCTTAGTTGCTAAAAATAATGTGATAATTTAAAAATAATCATAATCTTTTATGGAAATAAAATACGCACCCCACACGAGTAAGGAGCCGTGTGCTGTTCATATAAGTGGTCACAAAACTTTGCCGCAGTATACGTTCGGAAGCTGCACGTAGTCTTAACGTCACCTGAAATGAACGAATACCCAATTTTCATTTCCCACTTCTTTTTTTTTAAGGGATTTTATGATCTGGTAACTAAGACCTTTAGGTCATGTCTTATTTTAATTTATAATCTTATTTTTATGAAAAATGATAATATGGAGGGAAATGAAATGAAGATGATTAATTTGAGACATTAATCAACTGGGATGAAATTAAATGAAATGATATGGGAAATATAATCTCAGTAAAACGGTAGTCATTTACTGAGATTTTTTCAGTTGACTTTTTGGAGGCTCCCGAGAAGTTACGTCTAGCGGTTTTGTTTCATTTTCCCGCATTTGTGCACTTTCACAGATATTAAACAGTTAATAAACCACCGTTATTACACATTTAAATCTGAAGAAACACTAAATAGACAAAATAAAACAAATCACACAACTTCACTCCTCGCGTTCCCGCCAAAAAGTCATTTCCCACTTCATTCGCATTACGTAACGTAATTAGTACAACTATTTACTAACCTATCGTCTCGGAATGGCCACATAAATAGAAGGAAACGGCTTCTTCGCGTGAAAGCAGATTGGACGAGTCTTCGGCAATCGGCGAGACGTTTGCAGAGTGTAGGATGTTCCCATTCTTTGTTGCATCTTTGTGGGCTTTCGCAATGTGCGCGGCCACGGATTGACTAGCCGCCGCCCTGTAGAAGCACAACGCGCAACAGTACTGACAAGCGCCGTGCGACTTGAACACGTGCATCACTAAATCGATCCCGTTCTTCGACGTGTTGAAATCGCAGTAGGAGCAACACAACGCGTTCTCGCCACCCATCCGCTGGTGGGTAGACGCGTGCATCAACGCCTCCTCAACGTTATCGGAGGCGAACGAACAAAAACGACCAGCGCATTTGTATATTTTAATCAGCTTGCCCCTATCCATCATCGCTTCCAACACGACACGGTGTTTTTTCGTCATAATCTCCGCCTGCCATTCTTCGTACTCCACGACTGGCGTTTTCGGAATATCTTTAATATTTTTTATCGGATAATTAGGACTGAAATGAGGTAACGGAACACTTTTATCGCCCAAACTCATGACATTCTCAATTATGGGCAGCGGTGATTTGCATTGCGTATCCTCGATCGGACCCGACATCAGCTGCGCTAGAGGTCGCACGTTTATGTAAGGTTTAGGAACGGCAGAAATAGTTTCCGTTTGTGTTAGAAGACTATCCGATGATTCAGATTGGGTAGATTTATCAGGAGCTTCTTCGCATACAGGAAAATCATCTGCATGTTTATCTAAGAAATGTTGTAGACAATCCTTGAATTGGTGCACACCTTGCGACGTAACGATTACTTTGCACATGAAACAATAACCATCCCATGGCTCTTTATGTTTCAACTGAACGTGCTTTTTCAATGAGATTAAAAGGGGTATTTTGTAATGATTGTTTCCGTTAATGCAGCAAACGTATTCTTTAGCTCCCGATTCTTTGTAGCTAATCTTGAAATGGGGAGTGACGACTATATCCGCAGAAGGCATGTCGAGCTGTGAATCCGTAACAACAGGCGAAGAGCTCGGAACACCATCCACCGCAGGCGTTGCCGAAATTTCACCAAAGTTCGAAAGTTCACCGTCAACGTTGTCTTTCTCTTTTTTTATTTTGATATTCTCCAAAGACTCAACAGCATCCTCGCTCTCAAATCTTATTTTTGACTGGATACCACCGGACATTTTCGTTTTTTGCTTACGCGCAGATTGAACGGTCCCTAAAGATGGGGATGGTATCGCGCTGTCCTCAATGGTAACGTTGCTGTTCTCGTCGTCATTGCCTCTATCTTCCTTCCTTGAGACCTCAAAACTTTGATTCGAACGAGTGCTTCTTAAAACACGATTCGGTTGACCGTTTTGATTTGCTCCGCTTTCTAACGTCGTCAATTGTTTCAAGAGTTCAGAAAACGCCTTATTAGAGAGCAATGCGAGATTCACAGTGAAGACTTCAGTGTGCTCATCATTGTGACGTAGTACTACATGAATCTTCAAATTCTCTATAGATATCTGTGTGAAATTGCATTTACTACAAACGTATCCAATAAGCTGGCCTTTGTTCTCTGTGGGCGGTGGCGGAATATCCAATTGGAATGAACAAGGCTTATCGACACATTCAGAACATGGTAACTTATATTCTCCGGTGTGCATACTAACAATGTGCCAGAAAAACGCTTCTAAATTAGCCTTCGGCTTAGCGAACTCCCTGGAACAAAATCTGCATACATACTTACTAGTTTCGATTTGTTTAATTATTTGGAAATTAATTCGTGCACACTGTTCTATTGCCTTCTTTGTAGTCAATGGATCCATTCTGGACAAGGGGATTTCAGTATGCGGATGCTGTTTTTTATAATGGCACACGATATCATCACCGGAATACTCGCACAAACGGCAAGAGTAAATAGTCAACTTGCTCTGAAAACAGTATGATGTATCGGTAAAGCACTCTTTGTCCATTACATTAGTAGCTTTTCGAATTACAGCAGTTTCATTATGAAGTGTTTTATCTGTTTGTTTTTCATCCAACTTTGGTTTCTTATTTTTTTTCTTTTGGAGACTCGATGCTGAAACATTACGCCGTTTACGTATGATTTTCTTTTTAATCTCACCAAGGGCCTCAGTGCTGCCAAAACTTTGAGATGAGCTATCGGAGCTAGGATCGCTTCCAGAGTCTTCATCATCACTGCCCTTAAAGGTACTTGATTCTAAGGAATCTGATTCAAATGCATATGGATCTAAATTTTCCCGTTTCTGAACAAATTTTGTCTTGGACTTTGGTCCAAATGTCTTGATTTTCCTTGATTTAGTTTCGTCTTCGTTTATTTTTGGTTTTGGCTTTGGTCCTGGTTTTTTTCTTGTCGGTTTTTCAACGGGTTGTTCTTCATCTTTCGCATCTTTAAGCTTTCGTGGCACTAATGATTTCGAAGCTTGCAGATCATCGTTAGAGTTGGTTTGTTTTTCGTCAACTAATTTTGCTAGACGACACATTCTGAGGCCGGTTGCATTCAGAACATCGTCGCTAGTAAACATCTCTTTTATGTCTTCACGCAGTTTTAACAGTTCTCGTGAAGGCTTCTTTAATTTAGACTTTGTTACTTCAGTTTTTACTGGGATCGATTTAGTCACTCGTTTTTTCCATTTCCATTTCCTACTTAGTTTTCTCTTGCCTTTCTTTCCTGCGATTTTTTTCTTAACAGAGACATTTTCTGTCGTTTCAATACTTTCTTTTTTCGTAAGAGCTTCAGATTCATTTTCTTTATCTTTCTCGCTTAATATTTCTGTACATTGTGCAGTGGGGGTTTCATTTATTTTTGGCACATTTACAATCTCATCATTTTTTATTTCAGCACTATGTTCTGTCACAGATGTTGCATCAAGGACATTTTTTTCTTTGTTAAAGTCTCGACCCACTTCAACAGCGTCCTCTGATTCTTTTTTCACTGTGTTTTTGTTGGGCTCATCCTCTTTCGTGTCTTCATCGGATACTATTTGGCTTATTTTTTCAAGTTTCTTTTTTATCTTTTCGTTTTCAGCTGAATCATCGTCTAACATAGTCAGCAATTCCTTTATCTTGGATTTATCTTGTAAAAGGGTCAGAATACTACCAAGAGAGTCAATGGGCGGTACAGTGTCTTTTAGTTTTTGATTAGACTCTACAGAGCTTTTGGAATTGATTTCAATATGTGACGACGATACGTCTGAATTGTCATCGACGTGGACTTCATTAGTGCTATCAGGTAGGCTTTGTTCTTTAGAAGTGTGCAAATTTTCAGTATTTGGATTATCAGACGTAGAACAAACATTGCTTATGTCACTTTCATCTGGTTGACCATTTGTGTTTCGTGGTGCCATTTTAGAAATATCTTCTTCAACTTCTGTAGTGGAAACGATTGCATCTCTGCTAGCATTATCGTCCTCTTTTAAAGTGACATTTAGTTCATTTTTTTCTACTACTACTGTACTGTGGTTTTTTGGGGATAACAGAAAACTATTAGTTTCTTTATTTATTGTACTACATTCATTTTTACTTGAAATCATGGAAGACTGTTCATATTCATCAGGTTTTTGTATTGAATCAAGATCTTCGGCATTTTCACTATCTTTGTTTGAAGTGGTCAATTCATTTTCATTTTCACATACTGAAGTTTTCTTCAAATCTCTTCGTATTACCTCGTCAATGTCCTCAAATGACCGATCTACAATTTGATTAGAGTCAGTAATATTATCTAGCATATTCTCGAAAATAATGTCTTCAGTGAAATCAACAGTATCTTCATTTTTAGGAGTATAAATTTCATTACAGGAATTAGCTATTAAAACATTAATACTATCAATAACAAAATCTGACGTAATGTTTTCTGTATTGAGATCCAAGATTTCTGAACCAAATCCAGTGCTAGAATTATCTGTAACGTTATTGGGTTCTTTGATATGTTTAAAATTTTCATCGCGATTTTTGGACTGAATGCATTCATTATCATGTTTTTCTGATATAGTTGTTTCCGATTCAGGAGCAGAATTATCAACAAGGGCCTGCTTTAAATCTTTTGACTGGACTTCTTCTTTAAGATCACTTTCATCTTTAAGATCTTCTTTTTTAATATTTTTCTTTCGAGACCTCGTTATTATCATGTCAGTCATCTGAGTATCTTTGCTTGATGTACTATCCTCAGAATCACTAACTTTTAGATCTTTAGAAAAAGATGAGTCTTTAACCTTTTGTTTCAGAGTAACTTCCTCTTTTTTAGACGTTTCAGTGTCTTTTTTGGCAATATCGCTTTTATTTCCTTTGTTTTCATTACTTAACGTCTCGTTTTCCTCTGGAACTCTTTTAATTTTGGGAATCTTATAATTTTTTACACCATATCCAGAACCCAAGACTGCACCCTTCGCAATATTATCGCTAGAATACACAATTCCATAGGTATTTTTGTATCGGTTCTCATTCCGTAATTTATTTTTGTAGTCTTTATCATCACGACGCATTCTTGGGTCCCTACGATTTTTTGTAGGAGAGTAAGGCAGGCTGCCACTTTTTGACTTTCCTCGGCGATCTTCGTAAGAATCTTTTTTACTACGTAACACTCTTTCTGGTGTAGTCTTGGGAGAAACTTCTTTTTCACTTTTTCGAGCCTCAATTATTTCTGTTTTTTGGCATTGTTTTAATTCAATCTTCTTTTTAAATTGTTCGAAATGATCTTTCATTTCTTGGAAAGTTTTACTAGGACCGTCGCGTCCTGTTGTGTCGCGACCGACACTGGAAGCTCTTCTAAATCGGTCTTTTTTCGTATCAATAGACTGAGTTGGAAACAAATTTTTAGTAACATTGTGGGATTTAACAGAACGAATTAATGATTTATCACCACGCAAGTCGCGTCCCGACGTCGTTGAATACGCTCCTAAATCTCGACCAACACTTGCCGCACGTTTTCTACGTGAATCAAAAGACGACTCGTTAATTTGTAATCCTTTTTTCGACATAAATTCTTGGAAAGATGCATTCACACTTGTATCAATAGTAAACGATCGCCCTGAATAAGACTTTATAGCCATTACATTATCAGAAGAATTAAAATCGATATTTCTTTGATTATCTTTCATGTGATGCCTTCCAGTCTTTTGTTCGCTGTTAAAATCAGTTCTAGATTCTCTTTCGGTAGATTTTGCTCGACTATTAGATGCATATAAATTGCCATTGCGATTTTTAGAATAAAAGCCATCATGATCTCTTGAAAATTCACCACTTTCTCGCCGTGAGTAGGACGAACGATACGGTTGATCATAAATTAAATTTGAATATCTGTTTCGGTCATTTCTTAACGAATTCTGATCTCTATCATGTCTGTAAGATTCTGCCCCATCGTAATGTCTGTAAGATTCTGCCCCATCGTATGACATTTTGTATGAATTATAAGATCTTTCATGATAAAATCCTCTATCCTTATACCCTCGTTCCCTGTCATTATATTTAGAATTTGTATCTTGCATCCATTGTTTTCTATTTAGTCTGGGGTCTTTAGAAAATGTTTTATTGAAGTCACTTTGAACATATTCAGATCTACCGAATAAATTACTATGTGACGCATCAGAGCGATTAAAAGGGTAGCTTTTATTCGGAGGACAATCAGTCCTACCAAACGAGTGAGTTGGCGTCATTGGGCAATCAACCCTACCAAATGTAGTATTAGGCGTAGAAGGGCACTCTAATCGAACAAACGGATGCCCTGGCTTTATGAGAGGCTCAGGCCTGCCAAATGAATGAATTGGAGTTTGAGGACATTCGTTATTACCGAAATAGTGAGCGGGAGTCCCTGGACATTCAAGTCGGCCAAACGGATGACTTGGGGTCGTAGGGCATTCCAATCTATTAAGGTCAGAACCTAATGGATTGATCGGGTCTAACTTCCTAAAATTATTGACATTAGGACCATCATGTCGTCCGAATAAAGATAATAATGGTCGAGGGCTTTCCATTCTATTTTCTGGATTATATTTTGGATTTCCGCTTTTCTTGTACTTATCATGGTTATAAGAAATACTGTAACTAGAATCCTTTTGTGAATTGCTCCCTCTGGAATCCTCATCCCGTTTACTGAACACTTCATCGTTCTCGGCCCAGCGAGATTTACGTCTATTTGTACCGTTGCCCCAAAGGTTATGTGTACCATTGGATTGTCCTCTTGAGTCATTGCCTTCGTAGAATCCAAATGAAGAGGCGTATACGTGTTTACGACTAGAATCACTATCTCCAGATTCAAATGGCTGGTAATTAGGAGTCATTTCATAAGTTCTAGAATTTGGAGTCATACTGGGGTTTCTATTTGGTGTACTTGGAAGTAAATTGTGTACGACGTTTGGATATGGTCCTTGTTGTTTGTCGGAATTTACAGAATTAGGACTATCTTTTATTGTTTGGTTAATTTCATCCCAAGTTCTAGAATCGGTGGATGTCTTCTCATTGCTGGTTAGTTTTATATCACTGTGTTGAGAAGTAGCTAGCTTGCAATTGATATTTGATGTATTTGGACTTATCAAAGGAAGTTCTCGCATATCAATGTCCCATTGAGTACTTTCATGATTTACTACCTTCACGGGATCACTGGGTATTATTATAGGCTGGGTTTGGTCCAAATTTAAGTCGATTTCGTTATCTGGAGATTTTGGTGCGAGATCACTGTAAATTTCATCAGTTGTTATTTCACTAGGTTCTTCCTCTTCTTCGGAACTTATATTATCAACCAATGATTTCACTGGTAGTTGGAATCTTTCGCATTCTTTATCAGTCAATTTAAGGCTTTGTTTTCTATTACTTTCCTCTTTCGACATGAACAGTCGACTATCTTGCAAAGAAACGAATGGTGATGGAATCGACTTTTCTTTGTACTTCTCAATCGATATGCGTTTTCTAGGCATTAAGTCTCCGTTTTTTGAAACTTTTATGAGTTTCGGTTGATGTAAGGACGGGGTTTCAATTTCAGGACTTTGTATATTCATACTTTCACTTAATATCTCATTTTTCAGCGCTTGAAGAATGTCTATTTGAGACACGACATCTTTGTCAGCAATAGCTTCTTCTACACTTGGTTCATTTAATAGAGGTATTTGCACTGCATCATCTTGTCGATCAAGAGTCGCTGATACTATTGCTGATGAATTGTTTTCAGTGTTTGCAATGTTCACACAGTCCTTGTTCGAAATATATTCGGTTTCGCCTCTGGAACTGCTCTTAATTTCTTCAGTTTCTTCATCATTCAAAGGTTTGTAGAAATTAGCTCTAAATGATTTTGTAGATTCTAAAATTGTATTGGTAAGATTATCTGATTTTTTACATAATTCATCTTTTAAATGAATTATTTCAATGTCCTTTTGATCTGAATCATTATTTCGTAAATCAACAATTGTAGAGCGTTTAGAACTATCGCTTATAGAAACGTCTTTGAGATTGGCAATATTTTGAAAAGTTTCATGTTTGTTATCCCTTTTATGGTTATTTTTAACAGTCTCTTGTATAGTATTAAAATCGTCTCCATCGTCAGCAGTTATAATCTGACTAACAGGTTTGTTTAGAGAACTAGATTCTTCTTTTATAAGTTCTTTTACGTATTCACTTTCTTTTAAAAGTTTTTGGGAAATTTCGTTTTTACGTTCTTCAAGCAATTGTTTTTCGGTTTCATTCGCGCTGTATATTTGAAAATCGGAAGAGTCTACTGCTTTTTCAGCCTCTTCATTTTGTTTTGATTTTTCATCTAAAGCAGAATTAAAAACCAAACAAATTTGAATTTTTCGGGGTTCTTCTTTTGAAGTAGTTGTATGACTGTCAGTCTTTTTATTTTCATCAACAATAACCACGCTACCATATATGTTTTCTATAGCTTCGCTCTCACTATCGGATAGCTCACCCTCTTCTATTTCTTCTTGTCGTTTCTCTTTTATTTTTTTATTTTTATATGACTTTAATATTAAGTCTGATATGTCATCATTCCCACCGGTTTGCTTTAACTCACCTAGGATTTGAGTCCTAAGTTCTCTCAACGTTTTAATATCAACATCTCCGTCACTGCAATTAATAATCCTTGATAAAATATCTTTGGTATTTAAAGAATTGAGACTTTCTTGAGGAACTTTCAAAGTTATGTTGAAATCTTTCAAATTTTTATTTCTGATACTTCCTTTAGGCGACTTACTTCGGTCACTCTTTTTATTGACTGGTGAATGTGGTCTCTTCGGCGATCTGCGTGGAGACCTTCGTGTGTACATCGCGTTTTCTTTATTTAGAGATTTATCATTTCTTCTCCGTGGACTAGAATCAGGTGATACCAATATTCGAGTATATTTTTTTTTGCTTTTTGACATATGTGGTGACATAGACTTGTTTTCTTGAGAAGTAGTAGGAGATGGAGAATGTTTATTTGGTCGTCTTTGGAAAAGAGCTGGTTCTTTACTTCCTGGTGTACAGACTTCTTCAATTTCACTAGCTCTTGCTATTTCCGGTAGGGTGTCAGTATCCTTTAAAAGTTTACTCGATAGTGTTTTGAGTTTAGATCTTGCGGAATCAAAATTCTCTTTAGACGAATTAGGAGACTGTGATTCTGGAAGCTTTTCCTTTGGCACGGAAGCTTTCTAAAATTATAATTTCGTTTTAGGAAAACATTCAACAAATCTTTATCTAGATAAAAAAAAACTTACAAAACAACTCACCTGTTCCACTTTTGAGTACAGATTAATCAAAACCTGTTCACATTTTAACAAGTTTTCCATCTTCATCCTGCAAATATTGTGGGATTAATTAACTATATACAATAAATTTTATAAAATTGGTGCTTTTATAAACGGAATTACCGTAAGTAAATGATAATATAAATTTGAACTTTTTGTTTAAAATGAAGCAATAACCGCATGACAATTGAAGCCTAATTATAAACTACACCAAACCTTTTGTTTTTATCCATTAAAAGGTCCCTCAGCGACCTTATTTTGTCCAACTGAGCTTGTCTAGGATTCGCGGACAGGGCATTCGTGCTTTCGAGCCTTTTAATCATGCTCTCCAGAAACGGAATGTACTTCTTCATCTCCGCGAATTTCTTCTCGTAAGCCGAAGCCATTTCGCCGACTGCAACAACAATACCTTTTAGAATATTCTAACAGTGCCTATAACATATCAGTCTTGTTTGATTCAAAGAACTCAAAAATGTTTCAAATTTTACAATGTTACAGTACCGCCAATTTCAATAACAAAAGTTGTAGACAATAAAACAACACTCGATAATAGCATTGATGTATTGGTCATTATTAATATCTAATGTAATCAAAGAAAACTCTTCAAATTAATTATGGTCATGCAAAGCAATATGCTTATTTATGGTAATGCTTTCTTATGAGTAATGTGGTTTTTCTTAATTGACTACCTTGTAAGCAATTACGTTATTCAATACATATCACCGATTTATTTGTCGTATCAACGTTGAGGATCCTGAATTTGTGCTAGGATTATTTTTGAAATGTCTCTATTAGAATGTTCTTAAAACGAGGAGAATTTTAAAACGTATAAATAACTCGAGATTAAACTATGTATTTCATTTCTTTGTGTCATTCACATCACACTCATTTCTAAGATTATGAATTTATTTGTGTGTTAAAGAAAGTCGGTAATTCTATTCCAGTTAATATTGTCCACTCCATTCATGAGCCCATATCAAACCCTACTCAGTATAGGCGTTTTTTTTTAATTGTAAACACAACAAACATATCTCTATAAGAAATACAGATAATTATATAGCTTAATAATAGTTTAATAAAAACAAATTTCTTTGGTTTTCGCGGGTTATAAACATAATTAAAAAGACTTATACGAAATTTAATCCTGTGTTTTTTGTTTTCAATTTACTTTTTCCTATTTTCGAATGCTTTAATTTTCGCGGCCAATTCACCGCGGCTTATACATGTTAGCCTTACATAATTATATTTATAAATATCAAGCATAATCGAGGGGTGAAAGGACTCAAGTTCAAGCGACATTTTTCTTAATACCCCATCGAGGTGCCTTTTATTTAATAATAATTATAAAAAATTTGATGTCTTTAATTGAACTTCAATTATGTTTATTCCATGCAAATAGCTGAAGTATTTTTTGTCAATTTTTTCCAAATTTAAAAATGGTTATCCTGTAAAGTTGCAAAAATGTCGCTTAAACCAAATAGCCTTTTACTCCACGATACGCTTACAAACCTGCGTCTGTCAAGTGAATGAACAGTATTATCAATGTTGTAAAACAAAGCACTCTTTTTATGTTCAGAGTTCGTCGTACTAATGACGGATGTGTATGAGCAAATGTTTATTACGCTTTTAAAATTATAATACATAATATGTTGGTTTTAGCTTTCGTTAGCCATTTTGATGTCGCGTTCCTGAGTCTGTCGATACTAAGACAAATTCTTTAGACGAGCTTTCAAACCAATATGAAAGTTTTGAAAATACTCAAAAACGATTTTAATCATAGGTTTAAACAGTGACAGCGGTATTTTAGAGAGCTTCACGGGCAACTTTAATAAGTTACTCAAGGTTTTTTCCTTGTGAATGTTCCACTTTTTTTTTATTGCTAAATCGGTGGACGAGCTCACAGCCCACCTGGTGTTAAGTGGTTACTGGAGCCCACAGACATTTACAACGTAAATGCGCCACCCACCTTGAAATCTAAGTTGTAAGGTCTCAGTATAGTTACAACGGCTGCCCCACCCTTCAAGCCGAAACGCTTTACTGCTTACGGCAGAAATAGGCGAGGTGGTGGTACCTACCCGCGCGGACTCACATGAGGTCCTACCACCAGTACCACAGTGACGAGTTCGTTACATCGATTAAGAGTAGCACAGTTCCGTCCTATAGTATCACTTCTGTTGCGGTTTTATAAAGTTTACATATTTTACTTTGTTACGAAGAGACAGGAGGACATGCTCAACATTAATATGCTGTAGAGGGCAAACCAGAACCCATAAGTGGTACAAAATCATATCAAACCCTTTTTTATTACTTAGATGGGTGGACGAGCTCAGCTTTGATTTGTGGGAGAGGGGGGGTCAAAGTACAATTGAAATAACGACTGTCATAAAACTCAAAACAAAACTCATGATTGAGGACGACAACAAGATATTATCTACCAGTAATTGCGCAACATAATTAAATATGATAAGGTTTTGTTATTGAGCGATTCTATGCCTTCGCCATTCAAGATTTTAGCAAACGCTACATAATTATGTATTCAGAAAGGAAAAAACACCCACCCTAAATTCTTATTACGGTATGTTCGTATTAAATAGTTTCCAAAATATTGGTACCTTATCAAACTCAGTTCACGGAATTATTGTGTTACAAAAATGCCTTGATGAATAAGTCTCCAATTAGCCTGTCTCGTACAGTCAATCGAGAAACACAATCATAATAAGGGTACACTTCAAGCAACATCGAGTGGGCCGTATGCTCGTCTGCCTACAAAGGCAATAAAAAAAAAAAAAACATCGGAAAAAGCGGCATAACACCAACACAAAAATATACTACCGATAGCTTGCGAAATTACGAAAGACACTGTATTATTACATGCGCTAATCGATAAACACACTCTCCAAACGTACATATCCGCCAGCTGTTAAAGGCACACATTATTGTTGTCACACAATAATAGTGACAAGTTATTTGTGTTAAAATACATTATAACCTCAGAGGAACAGGCAAACACACGAACCGAACGTCACAGGCTCACGTGTTAAGAAAGTAAAAATTAAACAAAGGTACACAGACAGCAAGTCAAAAATTTTCCATATTCAGTACACAATGGAAGAACAAGTATCAATTCACAGCAAAGAGATTAAAATTGTCCTAAAGGATCCATTAGATCTTTGCATTAGACGCCTTTAGCTCTAACATGAAGAGTAGGCTTAGGGACTCCGGTAGCCGACAGAGTTCGACGTGCAACCTAAACACCAGCAAGCTGAGCTTCTCGCCCGATCTTCTCAGCGAGTCGCGATTCCGACTCGATACTAGAGCCATTCGCGAAGAAGCTGCTCTTGAGTTGTTAGGTCCTCTTTGCAGGTGCTCGGGCAGCTGTTAGCAAATCCCGCCCCTCGTGGCTGAGCCTTTGCTCACCCACCTGCCGTGGTTAGACTGGAAAGGCCTCCGGGTCACCAGTAATCGCATAGTCACAAAAAAAACCCATTAAAGATGGTGAATACATGATTGAAATACTACAGCATTTCTTGCCTAGTCATAGCAATGCCTGGGTACAGGCAAACCACCGCTGCCTGTAACTAAGCACTACGTGCAGATCTTATGTGAAGAAGGATTTTTCATAGCGCTCAGAAAGTACCGTGGAGTTCCGTGGAGCCCACTTTCTAAGCGGTTATCCGAATAGTTTTTCATGTTTCTCTCTAGACAAATTGTACGAGCGTCTCCTTTACAAGCGGCTTTGACTTCAATACTGATCAATCCGCGCCGATTCATCCCTCGGTGCTGTTGGAGGCTACTAGTAACAGTCAAACCATACGCACTTTATTCGTTAAAGACTTATCGAAGAGTTGGACGTGACACTAAGCCTAGAGCGTCGGCCCTCTGAGTTTCTCATTAGATCTTCCCAGTGAAACGCGACTCCGATAAGGTAGTAGGATCGATTCACGAAGCAATTTTCTGACTTCTGAGGCCTTGAGGTACTCAATTATTAGAAAACTTCTCCCCTCCCGTCTGAGCACTTGCTCTCGCACGCTTTGTCTTGTGTGAATTTTTGCAAAACACTTTACTGTAAAGTTTCAGAAAACCCTTTATTTCTGTGGAAATAAATTAAAAACTAACCAAGCTTAGCTCCATGTCTATAATTAATAGCAATTTTTCAATATTCCATCATAGTTCAAAAATTACAACAAGTGATTTTTTAAGCGAGGATGCATATTTATAGCCTATTCACTTACAAAAAAATTTATGTATTTAATAATGTAATGTATTTTTTTTAAATTTTTATCACCGTATCTATCACTAGTTTTATAGTAGTCTTATTTAAAAAGTTATCACCGTTTCTATCACTAGTTTTATAGTCTTAATTATGTATGCCACCCCACTAATTTTCTCGTAATTCGGGTACCCCCTTTGTATAGCAATCTTTAAGTTTTTTAAAGACATTAAGTGCCAAAAAATTTAAAACAATGGACGTAATCGAGCATACTTATGTCTGTATCAGCATCAGTCAAATTTCGCGGTATTTACGAGAATGTGGAATTTCACGTTCCTTCCATTAACAATTGGTTTTCAATGCGGTTATTGGGAGAAAACCAATTTAAATATTAATTCGTCTATTCATCTCGACTTCCGGCTACATACAGTTCTCACAAAATAAAACGGTGAAGAACTGCAAGTGGATGTGATCAAATTATATGTTCGTTAGGCGAGGTAGGTATTTATAGAATAGTCCGTTTTGCGGCCTCTAAGCTATGGTTTTAATTAATTTAATGGGCAGATGAGCTAACGGCACACTGTTTATCGGTATTCAGGACCATCTTAACTTAAAAACCACCACCCATCTTGGGATATGAGGTGGAGCTCTCAACAATTATATTGTAATACCGACTGTCCCACCATCAATAAGTTGTCGAACAAATTTAATTAAGATCGATGTCAATTGAGAAGTTAACTAAATTAACAAAAGAAATAGCTAGGATACTAGATTTCTAAGTTAGATTATTATATCTATTAAAAAGTATCTTTACATGTATTTCTGCAGGAGACAAGTATACCTACAACGAATTACTGCTGGAAATTCAAGAACCTAAACTGGGATCAATGATTTTACGCTTCGCCTTTTTGCCAAAATCTATGGCATCAACCTATTTTAATCTATTTTTATTATATTTTATTTTATTTAACTAAAATTAACTTCTTAACAGAATACGTATCATTCTTAACCTTATTGCCAACTATCACAAGTAATTACTTAGATTCATCGAAGCTTGTATACTTCGCATTCCTATTGATATTTTCTCATAATTGGTAATATATTTTTACTTTAAAACAGAAAAAAATCACGTACACCAGTACGGGTATTAAAAATTAATTAACACAATAAAAAAAAAAATACAAAATTTATGTAACGGCAACGGCATATCATTCATTCCTAGCATACGTGAAGCTTACAAACAAAAAAATATATTATGCTTAAGTTTTTGAGGAATAAAGGGAACAGCAACATTGTTATTCTCGTATTCCTAATTTGAAGCAAATTGACGAGTGAAAAACAATACAGAGAAATGTACCTATATACATAAATATATATAAGTACCTAAAACAATATGATTGATCATTTTATTAATTACTTGAATGTTACTTTCTTTGACTGAGGACACTAGCGTCTCTTGAATACTGACACTGCAGAAAAGTGTCAAGAACCACAATCTTCCTTTGTTAAAAGAAAAAATGTATTATTACCCACAACAGATATCAAATCAGAAACCGTTTAATTTTCTCTTTAATCGGAAACAGATGAGCATACAGCCCTCTTGATCGTAAGTGGTCAGTCTAATCGGCATCGTCCAGACGCTACCTACCGTCGAGAACTCTTCAAACATCGTTTGAAGGCATCATGACGCTAGGTAATTCTTAAACAAGGCAGGTGTGAACTGGATAACCACGGTGGACGATCATAACGATTTAAGGGCATCAACTCTGCATCGATGGCGATCGTACGATAGACGAGTAGACGAGATATGTAATCTCAAATAAGTCTTAGACCAACCTCAATTGATTTTAGGATATCAATCACCAGTTTCAGAGCGTTTGCAACTCTTATTTGTAAGTAATTTATATAAAAGAGCCATGTTTTGTTACGTCCGCGAAGTATCTATATTGGATCACTTTTGCAAGGGCACTCAAATAACTTGGGACGTTTGTACCTAGATAGGTATATTTTAATATTTGACACATAACAAATAATTGCTTCTCATTAAAATGAAAAACAGAAAGATGACATTAATTCATTGTCAGGTATTGGAAAATTGCATTATTCAAGATAATTTGATATAAATAATTTTAAATAAATATAATAGATTAATGTTTGAAATCGAATTGAATTCTTACAAACCTACCTTTCACGCCAAGCTTAATACACTATCAACGAATACGTAACAATTTTTAAGTTGTTTTGTTTTCTAAGCACAATATTCATAAGCAATACACGATCCATTGAGAATATTATTTCTGCATAACAAGATGGACGCCGTTAGGAAATTCGATCGACTGTCGACTGTATGTTGTTCGTTGTTCCACTGAAGCGGCTTGCACTAAAATGTTGGTCGACAAAATGGCGACGCGCGCGACGCCACGTACCGGATATTGTCTTCCACGAATGTTGCATAAGTTGCTTTTAATATTAATTACTATTAGGCTTCGTTTACTAAATTACACCGGTATTAAAGATTTTTTTTTAATTGAATAAAAATATTATATTATTATTTAATTTTATAGCAACTTACTTTTTATAATTATTCATTTGAATACATTTGTCTTGAAAGTCAGCATCTGCCATTTTTTCTGATGATTCAGGAAGCAGGTTTGTTTTTTTGAAGTTTAATTCTATTATTATCAATAAAATAAAACACTGAACAAACACTTCTAACTTCGATTCAAATGTATTAAAAACTCGACATATCACACCGAAATCATACGTAAGTAGGTAAATTTTTTGATACCTATTGCACAAAATTGAATAGTGATCGTCGGGCAATCTCTGTACAAAGGTTATGTAAACGCTACATCAGACCTTTGTAGTATTACCTATTTAGTTTAAAAGTATGCAGGAAAATTCTTATTATAAGACGCCTGCACTCTGCACTTACATTATTCATAAGTACCTATAGGTTACTAGTACACAATGGTTAATAAATAGATAGCTAAATTTCAAGTTTCTTTTATTATCGTTGATTGTGCTTATACCTCGTACATTATAAACCTGTTTAGTACTTAGACTTTGTACAGGGTCGCTAGGTATCTATCGTATTAAAACAATTTCAAAACGTTTTCCACAAGTCCTATGTCTTCCACTGATTTATGATGTAAGTACCTAATTTGACTAGGTACTTATTAGGTACGATAATAAAATGATAATGTATATTTCCACCATTAATGTATCGAAATTTGTACACGTAATTAATACATTTTAGTAGTCGTTCTCATTTAAACGTTTTTCTGTTCATCGCGATACACACTTTCAAGTTTCGACACAATCGTCACGACACAATATGGAGAATCTACGCGATTTCAGACCGACGCCATTGCGCATGTTAATTTAACAACCCAATATATCAACCAACAGCACGATTTAAAAAGATGCACTAACCTGTAAAATATCTTTATGAATAAAATTTTATTAATGTTCCATAATATTCCTAGACGTTTCTATTCACAATATTTAAGGTGCCCATATTCAAGAGCCAAACGCTGGGAAAGGTATGATTTCTTTAACGGGTTTAAGTTTGGTTATTCTTTGTTCGTCTCAGCCGGGAGCGGATGGCGACTGCTAGGGGAACTGGCGTGGCGTGCACAAAGGCAAGGACAGCGACCCACGCCCCACCGGCCAAAGCACCGCTGCTGTCAGCCCGAATACTACACTTTACTAGTGCCTGCCTTGCCTGCTCAACACACTGAGTTGTATTTTATATTTCATTCGCACGGTGCGGTGGTTCTCGTCGAAACGTACTGCGCATCGATTATTCTCGAACGCCTAACCATTCGGCTCCAGTAACCGACACGGACGCACGTACACACTAAAGACGAAAATATTATTTTTCTATCTCTTTTATAATAATGCTTTCTGTAATGTTTTTAAAAACGATAACGAAGCGGATTCTGGCTGGTTGACAAATTTAATGTCGTTCCTAACAATACTATTTACCGTGTTTGTTATACATTAATGTATATACCTAGTGAGTATAATTAAAATATAGTTTGTGTGTTATAAAAAGATATGATATCATAGTGTGATTCAGTATCTTGAAGATAGTGGCTGGGCATTGTGTTTCGCGTAATAAAAAAATATATTTTAGTTTTATATCGGGAATAGTGTGAGCTATAGCACGAATATGGATAAAGAAGGCAAAAACCGACTGTATCTGTATGGAATACGTTTCAAAATTGACAGTGATTAAGACTTGTCTCGTGAATACGTGGTATTTAAACTGAAGTGTATAGTACTTACCGTATCATTGTTATTAACACTAACGGCAGATCTTGCAGTATCAAGCACTGTGGATCGAATAATCATAACATAAAAATCGATGACTTTCTCATTTCGTACATAATTAAAATAAAATAAAAAAACACGGCTGCCCTACCAAAAAAATCATTGCCTTCGGGAAGGTGTAAGGTTTCTTGTTTGATGTAAATGCGAATTCTGAAATTACATTTTATTTTTTACTAGCCGACTCGGCAGACTTCGTAGTGCCTCAATCGATAAATAAAATACCTAAGCTTTTGTATAAAATAAACTTAAAACAAACAAAAGGAATCCGTTCGACGGGGGACACATCAAAGCAAAAACAAAATTGTTATTTTTATTTAATTCCGAGCATTTTCATATTTATCTACCTTTTAAACTCTGGACTTCCACATATAATTCAAGACCAAAATTAGCCAAATCGATCCAGCCGTTCTCGAGTTTTAGCGAGACTAACGAACAGCAATTCATTGATATATAAAGATTACTTAGAAGGATTGACGAGCTCCAGTCACCTTGAGACATGAGTTCCAAGTCTCGGTTCTGTAGTATTTAAAATCTAACTCGAAATATGTATATCAGCTATACTTATTTGCCAGATCACCTATCTTAGAGATGATGGAGGTCAGACGGAAGATCTGTAACAATACTAATTTAAATTAAACTGAAACACAAAAAGACGGCTGTCGATAAATAATTTACTCGTATACACGAGAAATTATGTGAAATTAATATTTAATAGGTATATAGGACTAAGTTGGTGCGTCTGAATACCAATATAAAAACCTTTTTTTTTCTCTTTCTAATAGACAATAACAACTCGGAATATAACAATAGAGATTCTATTCTTCCTGTTGTGCTTACTATATATCTGTGACTGTAAATACAATCTCTGAAGCTTGTAAGTTGTACTTAATATTTAAAATAAAAACTATTTGGATCCAATAATTTTGAACTTGACATTTATATTATTATGTATATTTAATTTTGTTTGAATCCCACTCGCATTCTTCGGACAAGATAAGTAGAGATATTATTCGAAATATCAGATTTAGTCCATTTTAGCCAGATGAAAATACGACCCACGTAATGGTAAGTATTTTTTGTCGCTCGTGAACACTAAAGCCAGGGACAAAACAAAGCCGCTATCTACATCGATCGGTAGGCAGCGGCTTGGCTCTGCCCCTGGCATTGCTGAAGTCCATGGGTGACGGTAACCACTCACCATCAGGTGGGCCGTATGCTCGTCTGCCTACAAGGGCAATAAAAAAACTTAAACATGCCAAACTGTATTTTTTCATAGTAAATGTCTGCATCTCTGATAAAATGGGGACTAAGGGTCAAACATGATTTTGTTCGCATAAAAATTGTAGCTAGTATTGGAATCTGCTTACATACTTGGATGGATAGATTAGAATAGTATGAGTTTTATAATATACATACAATGCATACACAAAAATTCATTAAAATCGGCCCAGCCGATATGGATAACTTCAGTGACATACACACGTACAGTAAAATTATACATATAAAGATATTGATATAGGTAATTATTTCCCCTTCAATGTCTGTTCGGGTAAGATACTATACATTCGTATGTAATTATTCGACTACAACGGAGTATGCTGTGAAGGTATAACATCGGGTAATAAAAACAAATAGTGGTAAAGACGTATTAAGCTCGCAATAGTAGGTACCTCGTGCCTATATGTGCCGCCAAGCTACGTTATGATTCAAGGCTGGAAGCTCACCTATGTGTTTATCAGCCCACAGACTGTTGGACATAGGCCTCTCTCAAGGTTTCCCACGAGCGGCTCTACGCTCTCTGCATCCGATCCATAAGTGTATCTAGATTAATCAAAGCGAATATCAAATAATTTTTGGCCTATAGTAGAATTATTTTGTCCGTGCAGTTTGGATCATAAAACATGGCCCGGCTAGGGCGGTGAGCATGTTGCGCGGGCGCAACACCATTATCGATAAAAACGAATGAGTCATCGAAGGCAGGTACACGGCGGCGGGGTGGTATACGAAGGGTGGTGAGACATTGTTATGTTAGGAGTCATTTGTACTTTACCTGCAAATTATAGTAAATTATGTCGAAGAGAAATGTGTTTTTATGCATTCGTTCTCTGAATTTCTTTAGTGACACAATCAATGGCTACTCCTTTGTTTTGTATCAGAACGACAGAATTTATTCAAAATAATCTTTGCACTTCAACAATGTGTTAAAATTTTTCACTGAAATAAAAATAGATCCCGAAAAGTTACAAAGTGTTAATTTCTGCCGTTCTCGTTAACTTGCTGTGGCGATTAGTAATTTTTTCTTTCATTTTTATCAATAACCCACAAAATGACAAAACTAAATATACTATCGATAACGCTTATCGACAACAATAATGCACATCACTATGCCCGTCCATAAGGCTCGTGAGTGGAAGAGAGAGCGAAATACTCGCTTCACCGCTTCGATTTTTTATGAACTGCACGGACAAAATAATTATAGTTAAACGAGTACCGAAGCTCGCTGCTAACCTCCCGGCAAAATTTAAGTTTCAATTGTAACGGTACAACGTATATACCATAGATATTGGATAGTGGTTGGTTGGATAGTTTTACTAGTGGTAGGACCTCTTGTGAGTCCGCAGAGGTGAGAGAGGTGTTTGGGCGTCTTGTGAGCTCGCTTTGACGTCACCACCGTCCTGAATGTTTCTGCCACGGAGCAGTAAGACGTATGTCAGCATCCTGCCGTTTCTGTTGCGAAGCCATCTATCTTTTCACTGGTGGTAGGACCTCTTGTGAGTCCGCACGGGTAGATAACACCGCTCCGCCTATTTCTGTCGTGAAGCAGTAATGCGTTGTAAATGTCTATGGCCTCCAATAACCACTTAATACCAAGTGGGCTGTGAGTTCGTCCTAGCAATGAAAAAAAAATGTATTTACGATTCAAGGGTCGTTTTTCATTGCATTCATGGGAGAACGAGCTAATGGTTCCGCTGTTGGGGTTACCGGAGTTCACGGCAATGATTAGATATATGAATGCCGTCGCCCAGCTTGAAGCCTTTCTGTAGTATTGAATAGCGGCTGTTCCACCCTTCAAATCATGATTCCTATGCGACAGAAATAAGCAGGACCGTTTTTCTTAAAACACGCCCAAATACGCAAATTAATTTATTTATTTTTAGTTTCTCATGTGTCAACAGAAAACGGACATTACATACACGTCTACCTTAGCGAGGTGGAGGGACCGTAAATTCGTCTGTTGAATTAAGTATTAAAAAAGCCTTTTTTCAATTACGGGGGTGTTTAATTAAACATACATGGTTTATTTCTTTGCTTCTTTCCGTCGGCTATATTATCTACCTAACGTTTAATCAACTTTAATTTTAATAAAACATATCTGTTATTATCCGCTTTTTAGTCAATATTCAAATAAATTTCAGATGTTTTGTTCGTTCAATAATATGCTTTTTTTTCGTATGCCTTCTCTGTGCTATTCGAGAAAACCTCTCGAAGGTTGCGGTAATAGATTTTTTTAAATCTTAATTTTATCTTCGCCCACTTTTTCTTTAAAAGTCGAATAACATTTTCTCGATCCAATAATACAATTAGTTTCATGTCGGAATGTATATCCATACAATAGTCAACTGCGCTATCAGACAGATTGTTTAGACGTAAATACTAGTTGGTTAACAACGATAAAATGTGTTGCTTAAAAATTATCAGTATCGTTTTCACTGCGCATGCTCAGTTAACTTTCGGCATTGAGCTACGCCGAGTAATCGAGGGCCTCCCGCCCACCTACCTCACCTCACACCCCTCACCCTAATTTGCCTTTCGTTTTGAGCTACATTTGCCACTTACGGCCTTGTAAATGCCAGTCGCCAGTCGCCACGGCGCACGGCGTCACTACAGTACTGTGTTCTATAGATTATACAGTTCATATTTTTGCGTGCTTAGTGCGAGTTTTTTAACGTTCTCGATAGCGTAAAAGTTACCTCAAATTAGTATGGAATTGGAACGTTTGCCTACGTTTACCCCTAGGGGCACTGTGCCAACTGCATACAAATTTGAGTTAACTTTTACGCTATCCAGAACGTTAAAAACTAACACTAAGCACACTGGTGATAAGATAAGCGACTAACATTATACTGTTTGTGACCAACATTGCCCACTTTAATCAATACTATTCACTAGTGTACTAGTAATAAAACTGGCTAGTAGTCGTTAGCTGGGTGACGGTAATATTTAAACAACAAATATTTACATAGATAAGAGAATTGTGATTTGTAGATATGTAATTTGTTTTAAAGAAGTTAATGTTTTACGAAATCATTGTTATGGCACATATACATACATGGGCTTGGGTATATTAATATTGAACTATAAAAATCTATAGTAGATTTACGTTTCAAAACTACTTCAAGAGCACCGGTCAGTGTCCTCGCCGAACCCGACACTTGCGTCGAAGGGCTCGATGAGTAAATTAACCCACAGACAGCCCACTGAGGTGCTCTCCGGATTTTCTCAATAGGTCGTGTTTCCAATCCGGTGGTAGATTCAGCGAAGCACTGCTCTTGCTAGGGCCAGTGTTAGCAACACTCCCGGTTTGAGCCCCGTGAGCTCACCTAAACGTCAAGGCGAAGCTGCAATAGCCTCTCAAGCCTATCAGCATAGGTAGGAATATAAATATAACGTTTCAAATGAGTTTCTTTAGTTTATGATAAAAATAAAACATTTATTAGTTGAATCTCGTTGGTGGACAGTTTAATCTTTGCTATCAACAATTTAGCGTTTTCCTATCTAAATCTAGTCTGCCAGTAATTTGAAATTACTCGAATTCTGTTTTTGTTTCTGTTACTAAAACTAGAATCGTCGTGGCCTAAAGGATAAGACGTCCGGTGCATTCGTGTTGAGCGATGCACCAGTGTTCGAATCTCAGGCGGGTACCAATTTTTCTCATGAAATACGTACTCAACAAATGCTCACGACTGATTTCTACGGTGAAGGAATAACATCGTGTAATAAACATCAAACCCGAAAATTTATAGTTTCCGTAATTAGTGGTGGTAGAACCTCTTATCAATCCGCACCGGTAGGTACCATCGCCCTGCCTATTTTTGCCGTGAAGCAGTAATGCATTTCGGTTTGAAAGGTGGGGCAGCCGTTTAACCATACTGAGACCTTAAAACTTATATCTCAAGATGGGTGGCGACGTTTACGTTGTAGATGTCTCTATGGGCTCCACTAGCTACTTAATACCGGTCGGCAATAGGTCGGCTATGAGCTCGTCCACCCACCTATGCAACAACAACAAAATCGTGATAAATTAGGGAAATAAGCAAAATAATTTCTCTTCGGCTCCTTATACAATTATGCTGCAAATTTTCGGATACTACTTATTTGCTGACAATTTTAAACTCACATTTTTTTAACATGCTTACAATTTTATTTTAGTATTCAAAACTAATATGTAATCAGAAAAGAATATTAGTTTTCGGAGAACTGTTATCTAATTTAGAGAACCTTACTCTCTGCAATAGTAGGTACCGCTAACAAAGGCATGATTTGATATAAGACATCAGCTCATAGTCCGCTCGATGTTAAGACTTACCGCAAACTTAAAACAACATAACACGAACCCCACAGTCTTTCATAAAAACAGTCCAGTGTGCTTAGTCCTTTAATCTTAAAAAATTACTCAAATTGGTATGCAAAACGTTCCAACCCTATACAAATTCGAGTAAACTTTTACGCTATCGAGAACGTATCACTAAGCACACGGTATTCGGATCATCTCGTCCACTTCTTAATATTTAAAATGCAGCGGTATAAGGAAATTCATTACTTTTTTTGAAATCGCAATCAAATCAAATAAGCTACTATTGTAACGTATAATTTTAATATTACTCTAACTTAATATTGCTAAGCATAAATACTTACTATGTTAGTAAGATACTAATGCGTTTTTTTCCTACCTATGCTGATAGCCTTGAGAGGCTATCTCAGCTTCGCCTTGACGTGTAGGTGAGCTCACGGGGCTCAAGCCGGGAGTGTTGCTAACGACGGCCCTAGCAAGAGCAGTGCTTCGCAGAATCTTACTGGTGGTAGGACTTCTTGTGAGTCCGCGCGAGTAGGTACCACCGCCCTGCCTATTTCTACCGTGAAGCAGTAATGCGTTTCGGTTTGAAGGGTAGGGCAGCCGTTGTAACTATACTGAGACCTTAGAACTTATACCTCAAGGTGGGTAGCGCATTTACATTGTAGATGCTTATGGGCTCCAGTAACCACTTAACACCAGGTGGGCTGTGAGCTCGTCCACCCATCTAAGCAACAAAAAAAATAAAAAATCCACCACCGGAGTGGAAACGCGACCCACTGAGAAGATCCGGCAAGAAACTCAGCGGGCTAAAATTTTAATCAGTCCTGTTTACGGGTTTAGATATATTTGGAGGTGTACGACAAAGGGCAGATCTTCCCCCAAGCGGGAGTAGTTGCTCGGTAGATCGACGGTCCATAATTCCGTGGAACAAAAACGAAGTATACAAAACTGAATATGAAGCGGCTTGGCTCTGCCCCTGGCATTGGTGAAGTCTATGGGCGACGGTAACCACTCACCATCGGGTGGGCCGTATGGTCGTCTGCCTACAATGGCAACAGAAAAAAAAAGAATCTCACGGTACCAGTGATGACGCTTGTATTAGGATCGCTGGGCGATGATTAATTAGTCTTTGTAAAATCCCGACATTCAAAAGAGAAGGTAGGATATTCACGGTTTCAACTCTTCAAACTGAAAACATTAACTTGTCTTCCAATTTTTAAAACAACTTTATTTTCCTTCCCACGCTTAGACCTTAGCCTTGAGAGGCCTATGCCAGCGTAACCGAGCGAGATTTAAGACATTTCTGTAGAAAACAACTAAAATCGTTAACTAAATGATATATGCGATTCTTACCTTGATAGATCCCAGACGAGGCCGCGCGATCCGCTGCCCGCGCTAGGTACCAAAGTCATCGACGCGAACAAATAAAACACAACGCACACAACTTTAAATTTGTTTTTAATCAATAATTTAAAGCTTACAGGAGACATATTCTTTTTGTGTTTCGAACGAACGAACGCGGATAGCCGCTCGTTCGTATTCAGGGATCAAGTGAACTGAAATTACAACCACAACGTTCGAACTACGCAAGTGTACCTGGAAACAGCTCGCATCTAATGCGCCGCTCGCGTCGTCCTTCGTAGCGAAAATCAACCAAGAACAAAAAAAAAAAAAAACAAAAAAAAAGAAGACAAACAAACAAAAGAACACAATCAATTCATGATTTCTAAAAAGAGTATTTTCAAATCCATTTCAAAACCTCGGTATCGCAAAACGTTAAAAACATATCCGCCCGACGACGCGCGGCTCTCGTCAAAACGCTCGCCGCTTATCGATTGCACGCCTAACGCTGTCCTAATTCACAGGCGTGCGCGTTTTTTAAATACATAACACAAATCGCTTGATATTTAGCGGGACGAGACACGGGGGGCGTTCGCGTAGGCGCTGTGGCCCAGCCGCGCTTAGCTAATTGACAACACCCCCTCCCAACCTACCTCGCTCCCTTCCTCCCCCGGAAACACGCCGACCGGTCGAAACGAGAAAAAAATTAACGTTCACAGCTTCGTTAATTCCAAATGAGCGTTTCGTAAAAATCCATAAAAAATATATCACGAGAATTTGAACACAAGCACGTAGGTAGTTAAGTTGAGTTTACCTTACGCTTGTGCGGCGGATACGCGCGTCACACGAGCCGCCCTAAGCGAAACGGTAGCTATCTGTCGCCTCTCATCTCGCAAATGTATAAGGACATAATATTCATCTTTATTTTTTCTATATATATATATTCAACATAAATCTTTCTCCTCCCGACAAATGACTCGGTAACAAATGCTTAGAAACACAACCGTGGACATACAAAAACGTATATTTGACGAAGTCGGAGCTAAGATTCTCGTCTGCGTTAAAATTTTTAACCGCTCAGTTAAAACACGTCGCTAATTTTCAGCAGTCAACTTCGAAAAACAATTGCTTGCATCAAAATCTTATTCCCTTGATCAATATTTAAAAAAAAAATTATACACCATAGACTATATTAGCTCCAAAGTCGGCATTTTATCTCAGACGTTATTAGCTCGACCGACCGAGTATCCCGCAGTCAGGTGACGAAACACAGATTTCACCGACCCGATATATTTACAGGAAGGGACTCAAACCCGTCGAAAACTAAACGTATTTCACGAAAAAACACAAACCCGGACATATTTCCCGGTGTACAGTCGGACGTTTCGAATTCCCGGGATTACATAGAGAACAAAACAAAAAAATACCGGTCTAAAATCAGGTCGCCCCGGACGAGGCAGCCGACAGATTCGACAAATAATAACGTTTATCCTAGAACAATAACACACCTCAAAGCCGAATACGAGACGCGCTAGAAATGAATACACCAAAAAGTTTTATTGAACACCCGTCAGTCGGCTGCCAGTCAGTCAATTGCATAGACGATTTTTTTTTTTTTTAAATTCCCTAGGCCCACGTTTAATCGATTCAATATACATACAATTTTGTTGAGCTCTCTATATACATTTAGTTTCGTAGGAGCTTAAATACGGAAGCTCGAATTGAGCGGAAACGCTATCAAATTTTCCTCCTATTTTCTTGTTTGTCAATTCGATTATTTATATATATATATATTTTTTTTTCTAACGGAGAACACATTAATGATTGTATTTGTACTATCAAAACATTTAAACATTCTTTTCGATATCGATATATAAATCGATTACAATCGTTCTCGGTTGTTTATAAAATCGATGTTCAGTATCGATATTTGGATCGGTGTGAGTGACTATGAACTGAATATTTTCAGTGGTATTTTTATGAAAATTTCGTTTTGTTTATTAATTTATCATAATCATTTTTAAATTCGTCGACTTTATTGTATGTTTAAAGAAGAAAAGAAAAATACCACTGAATTACATTTGACTGGATTGTTTTTTTTTAAATATTCAGATAAAAAAAACACGACATTAAATAAGACACGAACCGCGCTTGAGATTTATTTTAAATTATTGCTTCATCTTTCTCTTCGACATATCGATTCACTCAAAAACCTCAATCAACAGTCAACCAAATGGTGGTTTTACAATATAATATTTAAGGAACCACTCATTTTTCACCAAATTACAATTTCTATTTATTCATTTGACTATTCGTGATGCGAGCACATTCATATCGGACTCGGAACGTTACAAATTTCCGTTTGACATTACAATTTTAAGACAGTCACGTCAATGACTCTGTTATTGCTAATGTATTTTTTTTTTTGGCTTGGGACGGTACTAGTGTGAGTTCGTTTAAAAGCTAGAAAAGGAAACGGTTAAATTTGGACGCGATTTGTGTGTAACGCGGTAACCATGGTAACCGGTTTCCGAACGATGCCGCTTCCGGAAAACCAGTTAGGGTTGCCATACTCTCATATTTATACTTGATATTTATTCAATGTGATTAATAAAAAATATATTCAATATAACCGAATAGCTCATTAAAATTTTTAGTAGAGGCTAAATTAAAAAAAAAAAACAGTTTGATTCGAAAAAAAAACCGCCAAAAAGTTCTCAATTCGTGACCGACGAGACATCAATACGTACATTTAATCTATCTAATAATGTTTAACATTTAACAAGTTTTATAGTTTAAGTACATTTCTTAAATTTATATTTATGTATTATTATTTTTTTTAAATAGTATTTCGATGATTACAAACAATTAATTGTACGATCAGTCTCGTTGTACTAGTCTGAATTTTTTTATTGTGTTTTCAAATTTTCATCGACAATTCCAAGCTTTTAAACACACTGAACACTATCGAGCGGACACCCGTACCTCAAAATGCACATTACGTCATTTGAAAAACATTATTCTCAATCACGGGGATGTTTACAAATTCCGAAAAAAAAATAATACATTACTCAATTTAAAAACATTTCTTGTCAGGGACGTTAATTCTTAGCTTTTAGCGTTCGGCGGGAGCTTTTGAAAGCGTACAAGAAAAATCGATAGGTGAACAACAACAAAACGTTAAGTCTTTAAATTGAGCAAAAATTTCGATAATTTCAACATCCCTATTCTCGACGATAACAGTGGGAGGGAGAACGTTCCGTGACGTCATCACTTCTAGACTGTTCACGCTGACAAAGGACCCCTTAAATTCGTTAATGACGTAGCACGAATAGACTAATCCGAGTGGCCGCCCATTGGTCAATCACAGCCATTATTATTTACGCTTCCTATGTTTCACCATTAATAAGCCCTCATTCGCACGGGCGTTTTAAAAACGTCGCGTTAAAACTCGGCGTTGGCGCTTTTATAACTTTCTCGATGTGACGTGTAATCCGTAACGCACAACGCTTGGCGCTCAAAATGCAATACTGCGGGATAAAAAAGCGCTGACATATGAACATACACTAGGAAATGAATGTTCTATTTGAACGATTTTTTAACGAGCGCTAAAAAAAACTCTAGTGCGAATGAGACCTAAGGCTGTATTCAATTCAATTAATGGCATTTACAATATCAAATTGAACCGAATCAACTGTAATGCTACGGTCGTCAATCTTCGTAATCGTCCATAGTTTTATCGTAATGCGAGACGACACACATCACATGTCTTTCTGTTCATTTTTAGTCTTTCCAATCTTTCCGTAGCTTCTCAAAGTTTGTTATACTAAAAAGGCGGTATTTCTTCCGTAGCCGTTTACTTTTGATAGTCGAAAAATAATAATAATAATCGTAGTGTAAAAATTAGTAAACGTTGTTGGATTGAGAAACAATTCGATTCTGTGAACTCACCCGTATAGAATACAGCAGCACAATTTTCTTATATGACATTAAACACTAAACGCATTGTTGTTTTGACATACGATAAACATTTCAATATTCGGCAATTTTTGTGTGTTCAAAAGTGAACGATCTTGCTTTGTTACGATACAGTATTAAACGTTTTAGAGATCAACAAAAAAGGTCGTCAATTATCTAGTCGCAACCTAAGTCCGCTGTTATATTCTAATACTAGTGTGCTTAGTGTTCGTTTTTTAACGATCTCGATAGCGTAAAAGTTAACTCAAATTTGTATGCAGCTAAAACAGCGCCTCTAGCGGCAAACGTAGGTAAACGTTTCAACCCCATACAGATTAGAGTAAACTTTTTTTTAACGTTCTCGATAGCGTAAAAGTTAACTCAAATTTGTATGCTGTTAAAACAACGCCTCTAGCGGCCAACGTTACAACTCCATACAAATTTAAATTTTACGCTATTGAGAGCGTTAAAAACGCTACAAAGCTGCAACGTTTGCCTACGTTTGCCGCTAGGGGCGCTGTTCCAAATGCATACAAATTAGAGTTAACTTTTACGCTATCGAGAACGTTAAAAAACTCGCACTGAGCATACAGAGCAGTGATGTTTACGACGGAGAGCCGTGTGGTGTGGTTCAGTTGTTTCGATGTATTGCAGGGCGGGTTCAGTTGCGCGCGGGAGGGGTTGGCGCGTGGTGTCGCTCCAGCTCCTCCAGCGAGAGCGCGTTGGGCACGTGCACGGAGGGCAGCTTCCCGGCCGAGGCACGTGCCAGCAACTCCGGGGAGAACCACCGCGCCAGCTGGTTGTCGCCGCCCGCCGCGCCGCCCCCACCCAGCTCTGGACATACACGAACAATGTTCAAACTGATTTACTCGATCGCATATTGCTTTTTTTTTCCTACTTAAGCTGAGAGGCTATATCAGCGTAACCTTAACTAGTAGGTGAGCTCACGGGGCTCAAACCTGACGACGTTGCTAACACGAACCCTAGCAAGAGCCGTGCTTCGCAGAATCTACCACCGGATCGGAAACGCGACCCACTGAGAAGACACTAAGAAGTAAAAAAACTCGCACTAAACGCAAGGAATACCAACAGTAACTGTGTGCCAAGTAATCGGATACTCTATCAATGTTAATACTACTGTAATGTAATTACTGGTGGTAGGACCTCCACCACCCTGCCTATTTCTGCCGCGAAGCAGTAATGCGTTTCGGTTTGAAGGGTGGGGCAGCCGTTGTAACTATATTTGGGACCTTAGAACTTATATCTCAAGGTGGGTGGCGCATTTGCGTGGTAAATGTCTATGGGCTCACCTAAGCAATAAAAAAAAAGTGTTAAGTAGTGAATATAATACATACCATTCATGCTTCGCTGGTGCGACTGAACGAGCAGCTGATGCAGAGTGGTTCCACCGGACATACCTCGGTTCATGTTATTAATGTTATTATACTGAAAATACAATTAGTATTATTCATTAGTTTATTTACCAAAATTATCATACTATTCAACTAAATTTAATTTAACATTTTTATTATAGTATAGTCATAAAAAGTAGATACAATCACAAAGTATCGTGATGACAAAACAATCAATTGGAAATTGAATATAAAGATTTTCCTACATTCCATTTCGTTGCACGTATGTATACATTACGTACAAGTTAAACCAACAGTAACAATGAAGTAACCATTCATGATATGCTTTTTTTTTCTACCTATGCTGATAGCCTTGAGAGGCTATTTCAGCTTCGCCCTAACGTTTGTAGGTGAGCTCACGGGGCTCAACCGGAGAGTTGCTAACACTGACCCTAGCAAGAGCAGTGCTTCGCAGAATCTACCACCGGATCGGGAACGCGACCCACTGAGAAGATCCGGCGAGAAACTAGTGGTCTGTGTCTATGGGTTAGTTCGCTCGTCGAGCCCTTCGTCGCAAGCGACGGGTTCGACGAGGACGGTGACCGATGATACGCAATGACGTGACATGTGTTGTCCCAGCTATCGATTTATTTATTTCTTTTTTATTGCTTTGATGGTTGGACGACCTCACGGACCACCTGGTGTTAAGTGGTCACCGGAGCCCATAGACATCTACAACGTAAATGCCGCCACACACCTTGAGTTATGAGTTCTGAAGTCTCAGTACAGTACAACGGCTGCCCAACCCTTCAAACCGAAACGCATTACTGTTTCACGGCAAAAACAGGCAGAGTGGTGGTACCTACCCGTGCGGACAGACAAGACGTCCTACCAGCAGTAAATTTATACCAGTTATTTTTATTTTCTTTTTTAATAGCCCGATAACGAGACCTTTAAGGCAGTCTCATTTTTTCTTCAAAAATTCTATTTTAACATAAAAATAATATGGAGCGAAATGAAATTAAGTTGATTAATTCGAGACTAATGAATTGGGATAAAATTTTATTAAATGAAACTAAATAAGATGGAATCTCGTGATCTATGATGGCTACCCGCTATGCTAGGATCAAACGAATGTAATTTTTTTTTTTTTTTTTTTTTTTTTATTGCTTAGATGAGTGGACGAGCTCACAGCCCACCTGGTGTTAAGTGGTTACTGGAGCCCATAGACATCTACAACGTAAATGCGCCACCCACCTTGAGATATAAGTTCTAAGGTCTCAATTATAGTTACAACGGCTGCCCCACCCTTCAAACCGAAACGCATTACTGCTTCACGGCAGAAATAGGCAGGGTGGTGGTACCTACCCGTGCGGACTCACAAGAGGTCCTACCGCCAGTAATTACGCAAATTATAATTTTGCGGGTTTCATTTTTATTACACGATGTTATTCCTTCACCGTGGAAATCAATCGTGAACATTTGTTGAGTACGTATTTCATTACAAAAATTGGTACCCGCCAGCGGGATTCGAACACCGGTGCATCGCTAAACACGAATGCACCGGACGTCTTATCCGTTAGGCCACGACGACTTGTGGCCTAACGGTGATGAGTTCTCACCGTATTGGGTCCTTGCTGTCTTTGCTGCTGAAGGGGAAACTGACGGACGCCGCCGGGCATTTGCTGTGAACACATGTAGATGTTAAATCAATAACAAGTCTGTCATAACAGTTTTTGCATATACAGATACCGCACCGATGTGTGTGTAAGTAATATGGGAGTTTCAATTGTGAATTTGCTAATTGATAATCGCAAAGGAGTATTTAAAGAAGTATACAAAAGAGTATATTAAAGAGTATTCTTAAACTAATTACAGAGGTGTAATAAAAATGTATTTTTTGTCTGTTTGTTGCATTCAATACAATTTTAAAGAAGTCGACGTCTGAGGTATCTCATTCTAACAACTGAATTTTGTAATTCACTATAATAACATTCAAAATTTGTCTATAGATCATTCTGAAATTTGCAATAAAATGAACTTATTATATACACTTTTTTGTTATCATATCGACCAGACTTACCTTAGTAATTGATATAGTCTATGAGCATTTGTTATCAATTTCAATTAAATTAGTATACCATACTAATAATAAATGATAGTTTAAAAAACTAGGGGTGCTGCATGGGGTGCATGGTATCAGCAGTTATAAATATTTTATGAACAGATATGAGTAGAAGGGTTATTTTGATAATATGCTGAAAAGCACCCCACGCTTTTTTACAATAAAATCATTACAAATTTATTTTCTATTTTTTTGTTGGATTTTCTAATAAAAGCGTATTTTTGTAGTTTTTTTTATTTATTTTTCATTTTTTAGTTGAATTTCAATTTTTCAATATATTTTTTCAATTTTTTTTTTTAATATTGAATGGTCTTTTTTATGATTGAAGGATTACTGGTGGCACGGAGGCCTTTCCAGTTTCACCAGGACAGGCATTGAATTGTCATCGGTCCTTAATAATTATACCAAATTTCGAGTTAATGCGACGTTTTGAAGGGGGTCAAAATCATGTTCAAAGATTCCGTTACATACTAACATATTAAACATACATACGTCTGAAGCTAATAAAAGGGTATTAAAAATCAAAAATTCATGGGTAGATAATTCGAAACGTACCTGCTGTTGGTTCATATAGTGTTGGTAATCGTTCGACACAGGATTGTAGTTCATAGGAACGGGGCCGCTTTGGTTCCCCTGAAAATTATTAATAATTGATTCAAAACTTTCACAAGAATACAAAACTAAGCGATTGCTTGTTCGGTTGTTTTTATTACACTCGATACGCGGAAGACATTGAGGTTGAAATTTTGAAGTACATAGCACACACAAAGTTTTGGTATTAAGTTTTCATCTTTGACTATCCCAGCGGATGACCTGGCACCAAACTGAGATCATCTTTATATATATATAATTCTACTGTACGTGTGTATGTCACTGAATTCCTCCTAAATGGCTGAAACGATTTGAGCGATTTTTTTGTATGCGTTTGGGTGGCGCCCTGGATGGTTTAGATTCACAAATCATCCCGGCAGATGGCGCTGCAGTCGGTAGTACTTATATAGGTTTTTAATAAATATTGATTGCCTAATAAACAACCAGATATAGAGCAAACAAACTTGTTTAGCACACTAATGTTTGCCGTTGTGGGAATCGAACCCAAGCCCTCGGCCCGCAGTCGGAGCAGTAATTATTGTGCCGCTGAGTGCATAAACAAGTAGGATACCTTGACAATGGGTCGTCCCTGCGGTATCTTGTTGGACTGCCACTGTTTAGGGCTCGGCGAGTCGGATTCCTTCTCAGCTGTCATCTTACGTAGCACCTTGAAAAAAAAAACCTTTAAATGATTAAACTCAAATCAAATATGTAATATAAATATTTTGTAATATTTACTGTGTACATATGCGTACATATTCGGAACTTATAAGGGAATATAGAGAAAGAGTGCAGAATGTTAATTTTTTTTTAAATTATGCATAAAAAATCTTTTTCTTTTTTTATTACACACACTACAATGTATTTGACACACACACGCATGTATACTATTTGTTTATTGTAAAACTTCTCTCATCGCTTATAGTCTGTGGTCAAATTGAGGATAGATATAAATATTGTTTGTATTTATTAATATTTGTCTACACTGTAGTTTTAGCGAAATCTGTGAACATATATAATAGTCTTTGACAATAGAATCATAATCAATCTATACTAATATATAAATCTACAGTGGATGTTCCGTTATAACTACTGAACTATGCATCCGATTGACTTGAAACTTGGTATCCATGTAGAGAATACATGTACTTAATGGATAGGCTAATATTTATAGGAGTGTTGGACTGCCTAATAATAATGATAATAAATAATAATGTTAATTTTAAATCCCCCAGAGAAGCGGGCGAGTACGGCTAGTAGTGTACAAACTTATAATTTCAATGAACTATAGTCGAATTTTGTGTTTGTTATTGCCTTTGTACACGTGTACTTTGTGCTTGTAACACGAGCATACAGCCCACCTGATGGTGAGTAGTTACCGTCGCCCATGGACTTCAGCAATGTCAGGGGCAGAGCCAAGCCAATGCCTACGGTAAGCATAGGAGTAACCTAGTACTTTTTTTTAAATTGCTTAGATGGGTGGACGAGCTCACAGCCCACCTGGTGTTAAGCAGCTACTAGAGCCCATAGACATCTACAACGTAAGTGCGCCACCCACCTTGAGATATAAGTTCTAAGGTCTCAGTATAGCTACAACGGCTGCCTCACCCTTCAAACCGAAACGCATTATTGCTTCACGGCCGAAATAGGCGCGGTGGTGGTACCCACCCGTGCGGACTCCCAAGAGGTCTTACCGCCAGTACATTTGGAAGATTACTAAGAAATCGTTAGGCTTACGGATGTCGGCGTGAAGGAAATCGGCGTCGACTGCTTGACGTGCTGCTGCTGCTGTTGCTGCTGGAGCTGCTGCATCTCGTGTCGGCGGCGGTAGTTCTCGCGCTGCTCCTCCAGCTTCTTTTTGATGAGCGCGCTGTGCATGATGGACTGCGTGTGCGCGGCCAGCTCGCGCGGGGACGGGATGCGCGCGGGGCCGCTCGCTGCGTAGTTCGTTAATAGTTAGTACGAGTTGCGAAGTGGAACTTCTTGCATGAGGGTAATTTTGAAGTGAAACTTCTAATGCGACTTCCAACAAGGTTGTGTTAAATGTTCAACGCTACCATACTAGAAAGAGAAATGGAGATCGAGAAAAAATACACGCTATTAATTGGATGTTTCGTTCAATAGTGAAATATTAGAACTTTAAATGGCAATTCTAGCACATAACGTCTTGTACTACAGTAAACGCAGATCTTTTTTATTTATCTATATTATCATTAGTCTCAGTTATATACAGTGTGTAAACAGTGAGTTAAATCTATAAATAATGTGACTTGTGTGTGACTTCTGACATGTGTACTTTGTTCGCACGCACTTTTTTTTTCGTAAGCTATTACCCAAAATCCTTGTGTAAAATGAATTAAAGCAAAAATCCATATCAAAACAAATTGATTCCATTTTTTCGTTCGATATAGTTTCAAATCGCAATTTTTCGTTTCAAACATTTTCAAACTAATTTAGTACTACTCATCGATAATTAAAATATAGCTCTACAAATATTGTACCTGTGTGATGTACCGTCAGCGTGTTCGGACTGGTCGCCATTATTGGGGACACACAGAACGCTGCGTCCATCGGGAGGAAATTTACACAATGCATATTAGTGTTCGCGCTCAGTCCGATCGAAATTCGACTCTAATTACCGACGCTTGAAGATCGAATTTGTACTAACTGTTTCGTCATCGACTCAGTCCGATCGAAATTCGTTAACGTTTGAATTCTGAACATGTTCTCGCATTGTTGTTGTCTACGAGCAACAGTGATTACTGCGACCGTACGCTCATCAGACTTAAAAATAAAACAATAGCGCTCTGTTCCAGGTCGCACGTCACATCCGTTTCTGATGTTCTCACAGTCCAAAGCTTGTTATATTTTTTGCTAATTTTCGCTGACGTCACGAACAGGCTTGCGTCATCAGTGGCGGATTTGCAGTCTCGGCCGCCCTAGGCCCCAAGCCATCAGCCACCCCTTTCTCAGATACCCCATATAGACTACATAATTAATTTACTTTATTGCCAACTTTTATCTAAATAGATTAAAAAATTTAGGAAAAATTTTTAGTTTAAAAAACAGAAGAGTTTTTAAGGATGCGGCATAGATTGCACCATGCAGTGCAGTCCGCCCGCCATATAAGTTTTTTGACACGATCGGGGCTGCCCCTAAATCTGGCCGCCCTAGGCCTTACCGGGCCTTAGGGTAAATCCGCCACTGTGCGTCATCATCATCACAGACGTCTAGTGTTGCCAGTTCCACCGGCGACTGCGTACCTTGGTGCGGCAGGGGCGACAGGCGCAGCGGCTGGTGCGGCGGGGGGGCGAGGTGCGCGCCGCACGGGAGGGGGGAACTCATCTGCGCGACCAACAAAATCAACATTGAAAACATTACTACAACCATTTTTTTTATTGCTTAGATGGGTGGACGAGCTCACAGCCCACCTGGTGTTAGGTGGTTACTGGAGCCCATAGACAACGTAAATGCGCCGCCCACCTTCAAGATATAAGTTCTAAAGACTCAGTATAGTTACAACGGCTGCCCTAATCTTCAAACCGAAACGCATTACGGCTTTACGGCAGAAATAGGCAGGGTGGTGGTACCTACCCGTGCGGGCTCATAAGAGCTCCTACCACCAGAAAATATGCAAATTTTAAACCTCAGTAAAATTATACGAATTTCTAACAGTGGAAAGTAGTTTGTTACTACACCACTAGAGTTTATTAGTGTTATTTATTTCATGCCAATCTAATAAAGCCCTAATTTATGTCAAGCTGGTTTTATAGGAGCACCATACCATGATCTGGTGTATATACAGCAAGCAAATTACAGTGCAGTGTACTCCGGTACCTGTCTTTTTTGGTGATGCAAACGTAGGATGGTGAGAAGTATCTCGCGGTGTCTGCTCTGCAGGCCCGGGTTGCTGAGCTGCTGCATCAGGTGCTGGACCGTGATCTCGCCAGCTTTTAAGCCTATAACAATTAAATATTAGTGTTTCCTTCAAGCTAGTAGTAAGTAGGGCGTAATTTCAATACAGACAGATACCACTGTTCTGCCTGTTTCTACCGCGGAGCAGGTATGTATTTTTGTTTGTAGATTAGATTTTTTATGCTATTTAGAGTGTAATTGAAGACCTGAGTGGATGAAGGGGTTAAGTACAGATTTTTGAGTTTTAGAAGGTGTTATGTGCCTATAAACCATATTAGACTATAAAACTTCGTGTTTAAAGGCTATTTTTAGAAATTGAATTTGATGAAGGAGTTTTGTACTAAGAAAAATTACAAGTAACAAAAGTTTGTTGCTCATTTTCTCAAAGTTAACAAATACATAATATCATATCCCCTTCGTCCACTCAAGTCTTCAATTATTAAGGGGTTGAGGATAAAGTTATTAGATATTACAACCCTTAAGGATATTTTATGATCCTCCTAAACTTGTACTCTTCATCTGCAATCATTTATAAGTTTCAAGCATCTCCGTCCGAGTAAACATCAAACAAAGGTTGTCAACCTCTATTTAATAACCATAATGTCTCCATTATCGGGTACAGTTCCAATCTCGATACGAGGTTATTATATTTATATTATTAACATTTTCTACTACGGCTGTTTGATTTTAAAAATTTGTGAACCTTTCGAATTCCGAGACATTCATATATTATGGTGACAACTACCGTTTATTTTTCTCTAAATAATATTTCTAGACTTTTACGTTTCATTTCACGCAGTGTCTTGAGGTTTGAGGCTGTTTAATCAATGTACCTTTTGCCAAAAAAATAAAAAAATGCTAAATTAAAAAAAACACTACACTGAGAATGTCTAATGTGTTCTATCTAATTCTCTCGCCGGTTGAATCCTATACATTTGTGTTTGTGTCTCTATGGACTTATTTTTTCGTTTCATCGAGTTCGAAATGACAACGATTCTAAAGAAGTTTCACTTCAAAAACCGTAAGAGTTGTTTTAATGACGTCTACGGTTCGTGAGAACACCAAGCTCGTTGCTCGACGAGGTTCCGGTACTGACCGTGCACGATCGCCTGAGCTTCGGGCCTCTGTAGCAGCTCGCGGTCCGAGGGCGTGATGACGGCTCCGTGGGCCGGCAGGTCCGGCGGCTGCTGCGGTCGCTGTTAACAAACATCACAACCATCAACAACAGTTTAATCACAGGAACCCGGACGAAGAAGAGGAAGAGGCAGACCTAAGAAATGGATGGATTGCGTGAAAGACGATATGTAATGTATGAAATGAGATAAGAAACAGCAAATTATTTTTTTTATATAATATCTAAATATATCAGTAATGATAACGAAGTGTGGCCGCTTTTTAGTATTAATAGTCCACTTAACATCCCCAAGTATTATCAATTACATACTTCCAAACTTTTCTTCTTCTTGTCCTTTATCCCATCCACGACGCGGAATGGGCGCAGCATGTCCTCTTTTTCCATTGAAGCCTATCCGTACGTCACCTCTGCGCTCAGAGCCCTCTCTCGCATATAGATATCGTCTTTCACGCAATCCATTAGTATTTTTAGGACACCCCTCCTCTTACGTTACCATCTGCTTATACATTACTTCTAAAGTACATATTTATTATAAAACATAATTATTGATTATTACTCACCATGGTATGGGCGGGATGCTCGTCAGTATTGGTCAGCTGAAATGAAATAATATTAAAATTTTGAAACGAATTAGTTGAGTTTTGTTGCAACGCGGAATTTTGGTTCGATAATGATGGAATCATCACAAAAAAAAAAGCTTTAAAATTAACAGTTAAAACTAAATACCTGTTGGACTTGTAAGAGCTTGTATAGGAGCTCTTGAGGTATATGCGGTTGTTGTTGTTGTTGTTGCTGAGCCTTCTGTTGTTGTTGCTGTTGCTGTTGTTGTTGTTGCTGCTGTTGCTGCTCCATGCTTTTATTCAGCATCTGTTTTAAATACATTTTTTTTTATTTCGTGATCACATTAACAATTCAGTTCTGAAGAGTTACAAATCTAAAATTCAGAGAAACTAATATAAGTAAGCAATATTGTTCAATTATTCATTATATTCTCTTCAGTACCTATAATTAAGTTAAAGAGAAAAAGTTCGATACAAAAACGCCTAACAGTACCTAGGTTATAGTATTTTGATAATAAAAAAATCACAATTAATATAATATAGTATTGGGTGTGAATGCGCACTTTCGAGTGCGTGCGTATGAGCGCGTGTGGGTGCGTGCACGTGTGCGTCCTTAATTTTGAGTGTGTAAGTTTGTGTAAGTGTGTGCATGTGAGTGCGTATTTCAGTTTGTGGAAATGAGTGTGTGCGCGTGAGTGCGTATTTGTTTGAGTAAGTCAGTGTGTGCGTGTGAGTGGATATTTCAGTTTGTGTAAGTGAATGTGTGCGTGTGAGTGCGTATTACAGTTTGTGTGAGTGTGTGCGTGCGAGTGCGTGCGTACGAGTGCGTGTGCGAGCGGGTGCGTGTGGTATACCTGCAGTAAGGTCATGGGTTGATGACGCGGAGGGTCGCCGGCTGCCACCGCGTGTCCGCCCGACACCTGCGCCAGCTGGAACAAACGTCGACACATCGTATATTACAAGTCGGACAATTGCAAAGCCAAAATTACATCAATACGGTTTAAGCCAACGAATGCAACTTTAGAAAGTAACATAAATATGCTTTCTAAGGTTTTACTTATAAACATCGTCGATCGTGTTTGAAATGCTAATGCAAAAGACTACCTACTATCAAATGTCGATATTAAATTGAAAATTTTTTTATACCTTAATTTAATATAATTTGATATTTGCTCTTGATTTTTATACCAAAATATTTATAGTTACCTCGTATTTAGGCAAAATTAAAATACGTTATACGAAACTCACGAGTCGTTTAAATGCAGTGAGATCGTGGTCGGGAACGTTGTGATGCTGTACCGGCTGCGGCCGAAGTCGAGCCTCCAACTCTTCGAGACTATGCACCTTGCCGCCAATCGATGTCGCCTCTGAAACATATTTACATATCACATATATTCTCCTCGCGTCGATAATCCTCAATGCTGAGGGTTGTGGCTTCCTCTAATCACTTCCTCCTGGATTATCCTGCGCCATTTCTTTTTTTTTATTACTTAGATGGGTGGACGAGCTTACAGCCCACTTGGTGTTAAGTGGTTACTGGAGCCCATAGACATGTACAACGTAAATGCGCCACCCACCTTGAGATATAAGTTCTAAGGTCTCAGTATAGTTACAACGGCTGCCCCACCCTTCAAACCGAAACGCATTACTGCTTCACGGCAGAAATAGGCAGAGTGGTGGTACCTACCCGTGCGGACTCACAAGAGGTCCTACCACTAGTAATGCACGCGCGCCGTTTTTTGTTATTAGTAGTAAGTTGAGAAGGTACCTGGGCGGGCGTCGTTGGCGCGCAGCAGCAGGTCGAGCAGCGAGGGGGGCGCGCGGGGCGGGGCGGCGGGCGCGATGGGCGCGAACACGGCCTCGCGCGGCGGCGGACTCTCCAGCTCTGCAACGCGACCAACCCCGCTCCACTATAACTACGATCTAAGACTACAAGTTTATAACACAGTACAATCTACTGGTGGTAGGACGTCTTGTGATTTTTTTTTCCTACCTAAGCTGATAGCCTTGAGAGGCTATATCAGCGTAGCCTTAACTAGTAGGGAGAGCTCACGTTCAAATACATGCAGGAACGGAACGGAACGGTATGGATGAATGTCAGATATGGAGCATGACTGAGTGAGAGAGACAGGAGATGTGGTTTAAGCATGACTGAGTGAGAGAGACAGGAGATGTGGTTGGAGCATGACTGAGTGAGAGAGAAAGGAGATGTCGTTGGAGCATGACTGAGTGAGAGAGAAAGGAGATGTCGTTGGAGCATGACTGAGTGAGAGAGACAGGAGATGTCGTTGGAGCATGACTGAGTGAGAAAGAGAGGAGGTGTCGTGTTAGAAAGTAAGAAAAACGGCGAATGAATGCGGAACACTTCGTTTTATTTCTTAAACGTGAGGATGGTAGTTACCGGACGCGGCGGCAAACAGGCGGGGTGTATCTCTAGAGACGTAAGACGTTTATATTTTAGTTACATAGATTAAGACGATTAAGACGAAATAAAAAATCAAGTTTGTATGAAGTCATCAACCGTTTCACTGGCCCAAACCTCAATAGAAAACCCCACATACAGTGTCAGCAGGGAAATGATACGCTTTTCACTAATCCACTTGTCCTTAGAAATAGATAGAAAAAAAAAAGATATTACCATCGACAATATTGTGGAGCAGTCTCTCGTAATGCTTGTCGTTTGTCGGACTCTCCCGTCTGAACCATTGACTAAAACGACTTCCGCCTTCGGTTTCGCTTCCGCCGTTCTAAAACGCACAAATGATTCGAATTAAATTTACATAAATATACAGACTTAGGATCCAGATTTAACATTGTTTTTAATTATTACTTCGCTAAAATATCATCCCCCCCCCTTCTCGTGGGTTTTGTAAAAGAGATTCCAGGGGATTCACCGGCGAATAGACAGCAGTTGTCCAAGTATTATATTAAGAAACTGCAATTATAATGCGCCGTATTGTAATGTATTCCTATTTTAAAATGAATTGGGTCACAGGCTTTACAATACGATCGAGGCATCAGACCTCACGTCTCAATATGAGTGTCGGCATTCACGTTGTGATGTCCAGGGGTCCGATGGACATGGACAACGACAATCCTAGGGGCCCAGGGTACTAACTCAATGATGTCACAACGATAGAAGCGAACGGAGTATAATGTATTTAAATGACCGGTTACCGTGAGTACATCAGGAATCGTGTCAAACTTGAGGAACTCGTCCAGGTTGAACTCCGGCTGGTCGTTGTTCTGATGAACGTCTTCCGTCTTCGACTCCACTCCTGAATCCTTGTCCTTAATTACATTAAAAAAAAAAATTATCACATGAAAAAATTTAAATGTACCCACCCTCCCTCCTCTAGTAATTTTTGGCGGGAACGCGAGGGAACGAAGTTGTGCGGATTGTTTTGTTTTGTCAGTTCATTGAATGTGCATAAGTATTGGGAAAATATAATAACAGTCGCCGGAGGAGGCCATTCGGGTTTAACAAAAAAAAAACCCACAAAGTCTCAGTAAATTCACTATCGTTTTACTGGAACGTAATTTTGTTACATCTAAAGATGTGTAGCTCCTGAGTGAGTAATCTAAAAGATATATATCACTCAAACCGATATAATGTATCACTAACTCTTCACGCTAATTTCGTTTCGACGTATGACTAATGTCAAGGAAAAATGTACATTATTTCTATAGGAGCAAAGTTTAACATAACTCATGTATTTTTGAATAAAATTTATATTTGCTTTATTCTTACATAAAAAGGTAGCCATTACATAATTTGCGAAGTTAATATTACGAATAATGCGATGCTATATCAAAAAAAAACATTTAACAAAGTTTCTTAATTTGTTTAGTTCTATGGTAAGCTGCATGTTGTAGATATTCAATGCTTTTTTTTAATGCTTACTTTTTTATAATTTTTTTTTTTTATATAACAAAAGAGTATTTATTTATAGTCAATTGTGCCCTAGTGTAAACAAGAAGAAGATGAACTACCCACATAAATCGACAGATATAGTTTCTTTGACTATACTGAGACCTTAGAACTTATTTCCCAAGGTGGGCGGTGGCATTTACGTTGTAGATGTCTATGGGCTCCAGTAACTACTTAACACTAGGTGGGCTGTGAGGTCGTCCACCCACTAACGAAATAAATAAAAAAAAAACAAATTTAATACATTCCCTATTTTAAGTACACCTATAATAGTATTTATGGTGTTCAATAAAGAAAGGCGAAATCGCATTTCTCTGAAAAAACAACAGGAAACAACATTTAATGCCCTTTCTTCAGGTTTAATTATTATTTCAATAATTCTTTATAACACACAAAACTTTCTTTCACAACATTCATTAAAACCGAAAGATATTTATTTAAACAACTGTCAATCGTCATAATAAGACAGATTGACAGTGACATCTAATAATTAACATTCAATCGTTCCGTAACTGATGTGATAACGCGGTAAATAAAATTTTAAGGAATACTACTAATTTTTTTTTTCGGCTGGCAACACTGACCGCTACTTGTCAATATTATTGTGCTCTCCCAATTATTATTTAAATTAAATAGTTATAAGTTCTTTATTGTACTTATAATTGTATAAAACATATACCTAAGTGATAATATAAGTTTATTGTTACGTAAAACATTTAATTAGTGCATTTTACTGCATAATTGTAAAAATTTTTATTTTTTATTTTTACGTGGGTACTATCAATTTCTGCAAATCCAAAATGATGACCAGAGGTACCAAAGCTCGTCAAGTTGATGACCAACTTCAAGTGGCTCTTCAACAACTGAAAACATCACGGGAACAGTGTCAACAACTGTTAAAAGAGAGAGAAGACAACGAAGTCGAAACACTCCAGGTAATTAAGAAAAATACTATGTTGAAAGGACAGTTGTCTCAGCTCTCCATTGAATACAATGAAGCTCTTGAGACTAACAAGAAATTACAAAATGTTGTAGACGGCTTCGATCAGTGCAGCGGTGAGTATGTTGAGTCGCTCCAACTCTCAGCTGAACTGAAAGTCAAACTTTCTCAGGCACATGATTGTATCTCTAATTTACAGTTAGAGATAACAAATCTAAAAGCCCAAAAAACACAGAGCCTGTACTCGGAACTGATCGAGAGTGAACCAGCTTCGGGAACAGTGATCACCACCTCTGAGTGTGACATACCTACAATAGATTTGACTGGTGGTGACTCCGATTGTACACATTCCTCTCGATTAATTCTTAGTAAGAAAAATGATAAGAGATACACTAAATTAAATAAGTTTATAAATAAAACGCAGCAACTATTGAAATCTAGAAAATCTATTAATTATATAAAGACTATATGCAAAGAACGAAATGCACTGCGTACAAAACTAATTATTTCACTTGAAAAATTACAATATGTTCATCACAATCATGAGTTAGAAATAGAAAAGTTAACCTCACAAATAAATTCATTGAAAACAGATTTGGACAGTGTTACTAAAAATTATGAATATGCCCAAAAGGACATATGTGAACATATATCGGTGATGGATAATCTGCTTGATTTATGTAATAATAATAAAGAGCGATTTGAATCTTTGACATTACAATATGCTAATTGCAAATGCCACTGCTCTATATCAGGTTCTCCACTACCAGACCATTCCAATAGTCAAAATCAATATTCTATTTCTACCTGTAAGCCCGTTGTAAACAATATAATTAAACCTTTGCTTACAACAAACATTATTAAAATATTCAGTGATGAACTAGGGAAAAATATGGGTGTAGCGCTTAATGATCTGTGTTCGGGACAATCTGTCATAAATTATTGTATGCCAGGGGCTTCATGTACCCACATCCTTAATAGAATTTTAAATGTGACTCATTGCCCAAACACAACAATAATTATAATGATTGGGAGAAGGGGAAATGCAGATATAAGAGATATAAAATATCAAATAAATCAATTATTAACACTACAGGTGAAAAAGATCATCATGTTTGCATTTCCATTTATTCAGAGTATGCCAGCGGAAAACAAAATGAGACATAGTATTAATGATTTTATGCAAACAATTTCAAATGTAAATAATTATTATGTCATGACACCATGCAAGTCACAAAATATATTTTACACTATTGACATTAATTGCATGATAAAAAATAAATGTATTAGTATGACAAAACCTAACAAATACTATTTAGGTAGCTACAATTTTAGACAAGTAGCAAACTCGCTACATTATTTTTTACACATTTATCTAGCCATGAATTTGGCTAATCAACCTACTGCTTCTTTTGAGCAGGAAAAAAATATGACATCTATTAATTTGGAATCCGTTCCAAGTAATTTAAATTAAATATTAAGACAACAGAGTTTACCTCTTGCATTAAATATGATTTATTTGGACACAGCCCATCAACAAATACTGTTTCTTTGAAAACAACTGTAATCAACCTGGTGCATCAGAACTTACAAGGTTTGATGGGTAAAGAACTTGAAATTGATTTGTTTCTAGATTACAATAAAGTCAACTTTCTATGTGTAACTGAACATTGGCTTAAAAAATATGAATTAAATTGTAATTTTAAAAATCACCAGGTTATGAGTTCCTTCTGCAGAGAGAATGCTATACGAGGAGGCTCTCTTATCATTGTTAATAAAAATTATAAATGTAAGGAACGTAGAGACATTGTGAGCCTCTCTGTGGAACGGATTATTGAAATGGCATGTGTAGAGCTTGAGCGATTCATTGTTGTAAGTGTGTACAGGCCCCCGAATTCGTTATATGATTCTTTTGAAAATATATTGGAACATGTTTTATTAAAGCTTTCTGTTTCTAATAAACATATTTTTATCTGTGGTGATTTTAATATAAATTTATTAGAAAATACAAATGCTACTATTAGATTCAGAACATTGTTAAAATCATATAACCTTAGCAATTTATTTTCAGAGCCCACAAGAAAAACTAGCACATCGGCAACCTGTATAGATAATATTTTCACAAACGTAAAACCTTTGCATAAATATATTATTAATCATTTAAGTTCAGACCACAGTGGACAATTCATATCTTTTAAAATTAAATCTGTTACAGATGTTAATAGTTCAAGAAACCTACAGTTTGTTCCTATTAATATTAGACGTATGGAGAAGTTTAGAGGTAAAGTTTTGGCAAAAATTGCGAATGTTTGTTATAGTGAAGATCCTAATGTTCACTACATGGATTTATTTAATTGCATTAATGATGAATTTAGTGCCATCTTTACTTCTAAAACTCTGATCTTACATAATAAAAGATCATTCAATGAATGGGCGACTGTTGGAATTCACAAAAGTAGGCAGAGATTATATGACCTTTATCATGAAAAATCATATAATCATAATAAGTCATTTCATGAGTATGTCTGTAAATATTCCAAGCTGTTTAAAAAAGTCTGTACATTGGCCAAGTCATTGCACTTAGGCAATCTTATAAAAAATGCACCTGACAAAATTAAAATGACTTGGAATATCATTAATAGGGAGACTGGGAATGTCAGAAACAGCAATGCTGAATCAATTTTGAAAATCAATGATAAAATAATAACTTCTCATCAAGAAGTGGCCAGTGCTTTTGAGCGCTACTTTGCTGATATCCCAGCTTCTACTACAAAATCTTTAATTTCATCTCCTACCGTCGCCGAATCATTACTGCAAGATCATGTTGATAAATGCAGTGTTAACTTTAAGTTCACAAATATTGCTATAAAGGACATAATTGATAATTTCAAGCTCATTAATATTAAAAAAAACTGGTGATTTATGGGGAATATCAATTAAGGTTATAAAATCCATTATTGATATAATCGCACCTTACCTTGCTACAATATTTAATGACTGTATTGATAGTGGTGTGTTTCCTGATCTAATGAAATATAGTAAAATAATACCTCTGTTTAAATCTGGTAGTACTTTTGACCCCACTAACTTTAGACCCATTTCAGTACTACCAACATTGAGTAAAATTTTTGAAAAAATTATTTTGGAACAGCTTTTGAACCATTTCTATTCCAATAACCTGCTTCATAACAAACAATATGGATTCACTAGAGGCCGTTCGACTATTGATGCAGGTGTAGATCTTATTAAAAATATTTTTCAGGCTTGGGAGGAATCGCATAATGCCCTTGGGGTATTCTGCGACTTATCTAAAGCTTTTGATTGTGTTGAGCATAATACATTGTTGAGGAAATTACACCATTATGGTATTAGGGGCGTTTCATTAGAACTTATTAAATTTTATTTATCCGGAAGAATCCAAAAGGTAGAGGTTAAAGGAAAGAGATCTTCCGGTGTCTTACTTAATATGGGTGTTCCTCAGGGTTCCATATTGGGTCCCTTCTTATTTCTTGTGTATATCAATGATTTACCAAAGTTTATTGAAACCCGTCACGAGGTCGTATTATTCGCTGATGATACATCATTATTGTTTAAAATTAAACGACAATTGGAAGATTATGACGATGTGAATGATGCTATCTCGCGCGTGGTACATTGGTTTAGTGTTAATAATCTGTTATTAAATAACAAAAAAACAAAATGTATAAAATTTACCACACCTAATGTTAGACCAGTAGACACTAATATCATTGTAAGTGGAGAGACACTGGAGCTTGTTGATTCGACAGTTTTTCTTGGTATAACAGTTGATTCCAGGCTGCAGTGGGGTCCTCACATATGCAAGTTAGCGAATAGACTTAGTTCTGCAGCGTTTGCGGTAAAAAAAATACGAACGTATACTGATGAAGATACGGCACGTCTAGTTTATTTCAGTTATTTTCATAGTGTTATGTCCTATGGCATTTTGCTATGGGGCAATGCTGCCGATGTCGAAACGATTTTCATCCTGCAGAAGAGGGCTATTCGTGCTATTTATAATATGCACCCGAGGGAATCCTTGAGGGACAAGTTTAAGGAAATCAAAATTCTAACTTTAGCGTCCCAATACATTTTTGAAAATTTATTGTACGTGCGTAAAAACATATTAGAATTCCCCAGAGTCTGCGATTTGCATAATGTGAACACTAGGAACAAACATAGGCTTGCGTTGCCGGCGGCTCGAATTAAGAAAATAAGCAACTCTTTCAGGGGGCTGGGTGTACAGCTTTTCAACAAGATCCCACAAAACGTTCAACTACTACCTGTTCATAGATTTAAGAAAACTGTCAAGGAACGTTTGTGCAACAAGGCATATTATAAAGTTAAGGATTTTTTACTAGATGGCACTACGTGGGAATGAGGCGTTCGCTCCTGGCCTTTTCATTTTTAATTATTATTATTATTTATTTGAATTGTATTTTTTTGACTTGTTTTTTTGTATACTGTAAATATGTTTTCTTGTTTTAAAAAAAAAAAAGAAAATAGTTGAGAAAATACAAAAAAAAAAAAAGCCCGCTGAGTTTGTTTCGCCGGTTCTTCTCAGGACTGTGGCTTTTTTTGGAACCGGTGGTAGAGTTAACATTTTCTTTTACATTTTGACATTCAACAAGTGTGTTTTTGATGACATCCAAGTTGAAATAAATGATTTTGAATTTGAATTTGAATTTTGAATTGTTCAGGTGATTTTCCTTTAACCATTCCATTAACCATTACTTATTGGTAGTTTTCCAATTACAGAGCATAATGCGATTCAGTGACGCACAATGCCAAATTATGCTGAAGCTTAGTTGAGCATTATGCCGCATAATGCGCTCTTGTGCCTTATAGTCAATACAACATACTGTCTGCCCGCGTTTCCACCGACCACTCGCCGTCAGGGAGGCCGCGGAAAAGTCTAATCGAAATCTACTTACATTGCTGGTATTGACAGAGTCGATGGTGGGCTGCGACAGGGGCGAGGACGTCTCGCGCCACCGCTCCGACGGAGACCGCGAGCCGCCGCTGTTGCTGCGCTTCTGCAACATTCAGCCTCGACTTACTGCTGGTAGGACGTCTTGTGAGCCCGCATGGGTAGGCACGACCACCCTGCCAGTTTCTGGCGTGAAGCAGTAACGCGTTTCGGTTTGAAGGGCGTGGCAGCCGTTGTAACTATACTTGAGAATTTCGAACTTATATCTCAAGTTGGATGGCGCATTTACATTGTAGATGTCTATGGACTTAACACCAGGTGGGCTGTGCAATCGTCCACCCATAAACGCAATAAAGAAAATGTAGTCTAAGAGCTCAGAATTGCAAAGAAACGGCAAGCTACACGTGGACAATAACGTCACACAATGACAAAAATTGAAATTTTATTAATTACTAGCGACCCGCCCTCGCTTCGCTTCGGAACATTAAAACACACATGAAACCAAAAAAATAAATAAAAAATAAATAAAAAAAAGTAGCCTATGTTCATCAGGGACAATGTCGGCTTCTAATGGAAAAAGAATTTTTCAAATCGGTCCAGTAGTTTTGGAGCCTATTCGAAACAAACAAACAAACAAATCTTTCCTCTTTATAATATTATTAATTACATCGGTCTCCTTTTCGCTGGCGGTCCCGTTCTTCTTGGGCGGATCGTCGAAGCCGCGAAGCTCGATGGTCTCCAGTTGAGACGTCGGTCCCCCACTGAACCTGTGATCAACATTGAATGCTCCTAATCTAAGTCAATTCTCAACTATTTAATTTATAAAACTACCTATTCAGAGTCGTAAAAATTAAAAATAGTATTTTGTGTACGGAATATGAAAGTTTTTATAAGTAATAGTCGCTGAGTTTTTTTAAATATTATCTGCCTACATTGATAGGTGAAGTCAAATCGACATATTTTTAGTTCTACACATAGAAAGCTAGTAAATTCTCATGGAACCCCGCTTACTAATTGTAAGCCTCATTTTTTTGTATCGACCTCCATCGAGTGTCCCGTGGACCCCTGGGGTTCCACGTGAACTTTGGTAAATAAGGGTTTAGAGTGTAGAGATCGTAAAAACAAGAGATACCAAGGAAATCACAACAGCATACACAAGAATTCGTATATAAAGTAGATTCGATTTTATAATATTTTATAACATATCAATATCTTTAAAACTACCAGCGCACCGCCTGTCGCACTTTGATGTTTTTTTAATGCTTGAAGTATTAACTGGTGGCCCGGAGGCCTTACCAGTTTCACCAGGACAAATGGGCGAGCAGAGGCTCAGCCAGGAGGGGTAGGATTTGCTAACAGCTGCCCGAGCGCTTACGAAGAAGACCTAACAACTCAAGAGCAGCTGCTTCGAGAATGAATCTACTACCGAATCGGAATCGCGACCCGCTGAGAAGATCCGGCGAGAAACTCAGCGAGCTGATGTATGGGTTAGGTTGCAGGTGGCCGAGTTCGACGAGTACGGTTACCGGGGTTCCTCAGCCTGCTCCTAGTGTTAGAGCTGAAGGTATCTAATGCAAGAGTTATTGGATCTGATGGATCCGTAAGGACGTGTCTAAGGCGACGACGGTTACTTGCTCCTGCGTGATCAGGATTCGGGGAACTTTGATAGTACCACGTTACCATCTGGTCATAACCAAACCTTGCCTGCAGTGCCAATAGCAACTGCACCGAGTTTCATCACAACCGCATCAATGGTATAGAAACGCATAAAGAGAAAAAATATTTGATTTGATGAATGATTTTTACTGGTGGTATCGGGTGTCACAAATCCCCACCACCACCATCCCCACCTTTGAAGATAATATAAAATACATTTGAGACTTTCGAATGTACGTTTGGTATTTATTATCCCTGAGCTTCGGTGACCATTTAAAGCAATAAAATTAATCCAATTATATACTGACCACTCGGGTTCCTCTTCCTTGTCGTATCGGCGCTGGTTGTATCGGTTATTCCTGCGGGGCTCGTCTCTGAAACGAACAAATCAACTTGTGAGATTTATCAGCACTTTTTATTTATTTATTTCGTAGATGGGTGGACGAGCTCACAACCCACCTGGTGTTAAATTGTTACCGGAGCCCATAGACATCTACAACGTAAATGCCGCCACCCACTTTGAGATATGAGTTCTAAGATCTCAGTATATAAATCGAATATATCTAACACCATTCAAAAGTTATCTTACGGTACCCCAAACGAAACTAAGAGATTGCTTTCTAGACCATGAGTCTAATGTGAAGTACCGTTGCATTGCGACGAAGGTCTCGTCGAGTAAATTAACCCACAGACACAGCCCACTGAGTTTCTCGCCGGATCTTCTCAGTGGGTCGCGTTTCCGATCCGGTGGTAGATTCTGCGAAGCACTGCTCTTGCTAGGGCCCGTGTTAGCAACAACGTCAGGTTTGAGCCCCTTGAACCTACTTGCCCGGGTTACGCTGGTATAACTCTCTAAGGTTATCATAGCTTAGACAGGAAAAAATAAAAACATCGTCTACCAATTCCTATAGAGATATGGCTGTCCAATCCCTACCATCGACCGGTAGGGTTGGCAGTTTCTAAACTAAATAATGTAAAGCTTTCACAATATTCACCTGTCCCTGATCTTGTCGTTGTTGAAGCGGTCGTCGCGTTCTCGCTTCAGATCCGAGGGGTAGGAGTCGCGACCGAACGAACGACGTTCGTACCTGTTACATTAACACACAAAAACATTCCTAAAGGCTTCGTCAAACAGAACGCGTAATTAGCGCGCGTCAGAGGGCTAAACAGACGGCGCGCTATGACGCCGAGATGTGTTGTACTACTATGGTAACATACCGTCAAACAGAGCCCCAGCGCTATAAGTACGCAACGGTCTGTCGCGGCTTTAGGACGCTTTGACGTCAGGCGTTGTAATTTTTTACAAATTTTATTTTAGCATCCGAGTGAATGTGCATTAAAATACTGGATAATGCCCGAAAATTTGATAGAAATAGTTAGAAAATACCCATGCTTATACAATGCCACATCTGAATCACTCGACATCTTAATACTTTTAAATTTTCACACTGCTATCGAAAGGCAACTATGATTTGGCGAATGCGTTGCGTCAAGGAGCATTGGGCTCATCTAGTCAATTTGTGTGACATAAAAGAACGTGACGTTAAAAAGCGACGCTATAACGCAGCGCTAAGTACGCGTTCTGTTTGACGAAGCCTTCAGTATCGACTGAGCCTTAATAGCGTTTCACCGCAGTTAACATAATATAGAAAATAAATAATAGTTTAAAAAAAACTAACAAAATACGCTTTTCTAGAAAATCCAACTAAAAATAGAAAATAAATTTTAGTAAATTTGAATTAAAAATAGGGTAAGAAAAATTATTTTATTGTAAAAAAAGGCGTGGGGTGCATGGTATCAGTAGTTATAAATATTTTATATTGACCTGTCAGCATTCTGTCGTTCCCTCGGCGGTCGGTAGGGCTCCGGTCGGTACTCGGGCTCCTCCCAGGCCGCGCCGCCCGGCCCTCCCGCTCCCCCCACCCCGCCCGCCTCGCGCACCATGATACGACCCGAACCTATACGACGACCCGCTGCGTACAAACAACGAACGTTCAAACACAATACCTTGAATTATCATAATTCTATATTATCACTAATCGTGTTACCCAAAACTTTCGAAATTTAGTAAAAAAACGATTTTTTTATTTTTCCTTAAATTTTTGGCAACATTACTGAGAATCCAAGTATATGTAGCCTTTTGTCTTTCAACTGAAGTATCAATATAAACAACGGAAATTTCGTGAAGAAAAAAACCGTTGAAGCTAAAAATCCCGGGTAGCAACTTCCCAAATTAAGACAAAACAGGGAATGTTATAAAAAAAATGGTATCCACGTGATCGTAAGCCCGCCAAAAGCTATTTATCGATTATAAATAACAGAAACGTAGTGATGCGCTACACACGAGATGGTTTCGTCAGGATTTATCTTAAGATACCGATACACCGACTGCGATATTTTTTATTTATTTATTTATTTCCAACTACATCTCCAAATGATTTTTTTTAACACGAAGCTAATACATATTGATAATAATGAAAAAAGTAGATTACAAAATGTCGGCCGTAATTTACAACGTCGTGTCAGTCTGAGGACACGCGTCACCTGTTACTGCCTTATCATCTAGGCCTCCAATGCGACTAGATACAATAGATACAAACCAGAACTCGTTTTAATATTTAAGAGGCCATATTTGAAATTCAAAACGCCATTTGCAAATCGAAAACATTTTGCGCCGCTGTATACATGCAAGGTTGTTTACAAAACATATTTAATTGATTTTCAGAGTGCATTATTGTTCTAGTATAAAGCCTTCGTCAAACAGAACGCGTAATTAGCGCGCGTGAGAGCGCTAAGCTGACGCCGCGCTATGACGCCGAGATGTGTTGTACTACTATGGTAACATACCGTCAAACAGAGCCCCAGCGCTATAAGTACGCAGCGCTCTGTCGCGGCGTTAGGACGCTTTGACGTCAGGCGTTGTAATTTTTTACAAATATTATTTTAGCGTCCGAGTGAATGTGTATTAAAATACTAGATAATGCCCGAAAAAATGATATAAATAGTTAGAAAATACACATGCTTATTAAATACAATGCCACATCTGAATCACTCGATTCTTAATACTTTTAAATTTTCACACTGCTATCGAAAGGCACTATGATTTGGCGAATGCGTTGCGTTAAGGAGCGTTAGACTCATCTGGTCAATTTGAAGAGCACGACGTTAAGAGCGCGGCGCTAAGTACGCGTTCTGTTTGACGAAGGCTTTAATCTATGATTTACAAATTTGTATCTGGCACGTAAACCGCCTTATATTAAGCGTTTTTCCCAATAGGCATTAGTGGTATCCTACAGTAATCGTCAACATCCACTGAGTTTCTCGCCCTTCTCAGAGGGTCGCGATTCCGAACCGGAAGTAGATTCTGCGAAGCACTGCTCTTGCTAGGCCTAGGACTAGGGATTTCAGGTTAAGCCCGTGAGCTCATCTAACCGTCCGTACCAAACTGGAATAGCCCCTTAGGCTACCAGCGAATAGGTAGGTAAACAATTGAGGGAAAATCACACACGGTCGCCTGGTCCTAAGCTATAAGTCTCTATGTTATAGAGTACATACTTATATTACTTGTGGTAGGGCGTCTTGTGAGCACGAATCGGTACCACCACCTTACCTATTTCTGGCGAACCTACCAGCTGGCTACCAGCGAATAGGTAGGGAAGCAAGAGGGGTCGTCGTACCCCCTTACGGGGGCACGGAACGGGCCTCGGGGCAAACTCCACTGCCCGGGCAGAAGCTCCCTGCCATGAAATACAGGGGTGTAGTTGATGCGGGGGGGACATGAGAGGGGGTTGCTCGCAGCGTGCTCAGCACACCTACATCGACACACATACATAAACATAATACGATGGCTTGAATCGAATCCTGCCAGGAGTGACGCCCGGCAGTAAGCTCCCACCGGCGTCGTGCTGTCGTCGGCTCCGGTTTTTTTCCCCTTGCTAGCTAACTACAGACTACAAACTACAACATAGGTAGAGAAAATATAATAAGACTGCTAATATAGTATACCTTGTTCGGTTTTCTGGTGTGCGTGCGCGTTGGGGGCGTTACCCGGGGGCGCGGGGGCGGGGGAGGCGGCGCGGGGAGCGGGCGCGCCGCACCCCGACGTGAACGAGCGGCGCTGCGGGGACAGCACGATGCCGCCCGCGCTCGCCTCGCTCTCCCGCCGCACGCGCTCGCGCGGGTCGGCCGCGCGACCTCCACGACCGTATACGCCCTGACGTGACGTAAATAAATACAGTAATCCCCCTTATAACACGGTACTCTTTTTTTTTTATTGCTTAGATATGTGAACGAGCTCACAGCCCACCTGGTGTTAAGTGGTTACTGGAGCCAATAGACATCTACGACGTAAATGCGCCACACACCTTGAGATATAAGTTCTAAGGTCTCAAGTATAGTTACAACGGCTGCCCTACCCTTCAAACCGAAACGCATTACTGCTTCACGGCAGAAATAGGTGGGGCGGTGCGGACTCACTACAGGTCCTACCACCAGTAATACCAACTCTTATGACGCGTTTTCATATTACGCAATTTCAATACCTCATATTACACGGGTATTCTCCCATATAACGCGGCGATTTCACACGTTATATACTATTTCTGTACTGTAAATTTATAATGATTTGTACAGTTCATAATTAATTTTGCGTTCCTTTACAATTTGTATCAATTGTGTTGTTATAAAATTTAATTATAATATGTCAAGGTGGGTGGCGCATTTACGTTGTAGTTGCCTATGGGCTCCAGTAACCACTTAACACCAGGTGGTCTGTGAGCTCGTCTACCCATCTGAGCAATAAAATAAAATAAAAATTAATACGTTAGTTATTACGTGTATGACGTTGGATTTCCTTCAAGCTGCAGGAACTTTCTCACTATTCCGCATGTATTAAATATAGCTGCCTTTTGTAGTGAAATAAATATGTTATCTTTTAAATCTAGAAACTTTAAACTATTGTGGATGTGGTTTTTATCTTATTAAATTATTATCTATTTATATTTATTTTAAATCTTACTAATTACACAATATTTTTTAAAAAAGATATTAAACTTAAAAATTTAAAAAAACACTATATAAAAATAGATTGCCGCTGATGGCAAATTAATATTATTATAATGTTTTTACCTTATTACTATTACTATTATTATGATTTTCATTGGGAGCATCGCTTTTGGTGCCTCGGTCATCTTCGTTAGGCGATTCGGACCGTTTCTTCAAGACTCTGTAAAAAAGACCATTTATTACTAGTTGTACCACCGCCCTGCCTATTTCTGCCGTGAAGCAGTAATGGGTTTTGGTTTGAAAGGTGATGCAGCCGTTGTAACTATTCTGAGACTTTAGAACTCATATCTCAAGGTGGGTGGCGGCATTTACGTTGTAGATGACTACGGGCTCCGGTAACCACTTACCAGGTGGGCTGTGAGCTCGTCCGCCAATATCTGTACATATAAAAATGAATTTTTGTTCGTTAGTCTCGCTAAAACTCGTGAACGGCTGGACCGATTTGGCTAATTTTGGTCTTGAATTATTTGTGGAAGTCCAGAGAAGGTTTAAAAGGTTTAGATAAATATGAAAACGCTCGGAATTAAATAAAAACAACAATTTTGTTTTTCCTTTGATGTGTCCCCCGTCGGACGGATTCCTTTTGTTTGTTTTAAGTTTATTGTATACAAAAGTTTAGGTTTTTTATTTATCGATTGAGGCACTACAAAGTCTGCCGGGTCAGCTAGTGAACGATGACCGGTGCTTGAGGTACCTAAAAGCACCGTTATTTGGATCGGGAGGATCCGAAATGACGTGTTTTGGGCGACGTCGACTGCTTTCCATTCTGTCCGCAGGATCGGAAATGTAGTTACCGGCGGCCACGATGAGAGGGTTCTCGTGTCGTGCCGCTTTGTCGAAATGGCAGAATCAATAACGGCCGATAAAAACGATGATAATGTAGCGAAACATACAGCGCCAAAGCGTCACAGCCAACGAACGCCTTCTCCAAGTTCCGTTTGACGAGCGGAGAATTCCTCAGCTTCATCAGCTCCTCTCGAGTATACGTGAGAGGTTTCCGAGCTGGTCCCACGGCGAGTACTGCCGGATCACCGCCGCCACTCGACACACCGTTTTCTTCGTGACCTGTAAACAAAAAAAAACCCCTCAATTTCTATTAAATCTATATATATAAATATGAATTGCTTTTCGTTAGTTTTGCTAAAACTCGAGAGCGGCTGGACCGATTTGGCTAATTTTGGTCTTGAATTATTTGTGGAAGTCCAGAGAAGGTTTAAAAGAAAAAAATATGAAAATGCTCGGAATTAGATAGAAATAATTTTGTTTTCCCTTTGATGTGTCCCTCGTCGGACGGATTCCTTTTGTTTGTTTTAAGTTTATTTTATACAAAAGTTTAGGTCTTTTATTTATAGATTGAGGCACTACGAAATCTGCCGGGTCAGTAATCTCAATAAATAATCTCAATTTATAGGCAAGCATATACAAAGCATAAACCATTTATCTTCGTAAAACATCGATACTGATGTTTTTGTATCCAATACTTTTTTTATTGCTTAGATTGGTGGACGAGCTCACAGTCCACCTGGTGTTCAGTGGTTACTGGAGTCATTCACCTAAGCATATTATTAAACAAATTATAACCTTAATCAGATATTTATGTTTTATTATTTTTCTCCAACTAGACTATCGTTGAAACAAATTCAATAGTATTTGTACGTATGCTGTTATATTATAAAATATATTGCCCTTGTAGACAGGCGAGCATTCGGCCCACCTGATGGTGAGTGGTTACCGTCGCCCATGGACTTCAGCAATGCCAGGGGCAGAGCCAGGCCGCTGCCTAACGCTTAATACTCTCCACAAGCCTCGTTTGAAGAAGGACATGTCATAGCGCTCGGGAAACACCGTGGAGGGGACCTCATTCCATAGCCGGATGGTACGTGGCAAAGAAGACCTTATTGATCGTTAGTCCTTAGGTCCTTAGTGGCTTTATTAACTAGATATCAACGCTTTTATTTTTATAAACGACTCAAGTTTATTTATCCACAATCATTAGACGACTTGACAAAACCAAAATACGTGTCAAATAACCTAAACGGTTAGAGGTAACGAGTGATGAAATCATTTAAAAGCTGAAAGGGGCTTTGTTTGAACACAATCGATAAACAATTTGTTGGCTCCAGTTTATCAAACGACACAACTTCCTAACGTATGCAGATAAAAGCGAACGTTGTGTAAATAAAACTGAATTAAATCATGTTAAATGTAAACAATAACCGCACGATAGCTGTTCAATTCATAGTTTATAGAAAACAATAGTTTTAAATTAAGGAGCTAGGCGATTTGACTTGTACGATTCTTTTTCTTTATACCTACATATTTATACATTGTACAAATATTTTCATACCTACATTGTACAAATATATCTGCTTGTTGACAGTTTTTTTTAATGTTGAGTTTTGGTGTGCAATAATGTATATTCTCTCTCTCTGTCTCTCACTCACTTACTCTCTCTCATTCTCTCACTCACTTTCTTTCTCACACTCTAGATATTCGTATTCGTAAACATATGGTGGTTTATGATTAAATAGTAAAATGGATACAAATATTAATTTAGACCTCCCCTCCCCTCCTACTTTAGTACCGTTAATGGATATGTATGTATTGTATACCTATTGTAACTTTAAGTATATATCCAGCACTCTGGCGTCAATAGAATTTAAACAAACATTTTTTGCGTTAATATTTCAATAATTCGACGGACATCGATATTTCAAAATTACTCCGTCAACTTTACAAAATGCTACACGAAAATTCTTTAGGTGTGACATCATTCGAAATTGAAAGCTAATCATAGAGAATGCACCAAAACACAACGATTAGCTACACATGACATCACGCATTATCATCTAAGTATTTTAAAAGTTTTTTTTATTCATGTCCCGTTCCTTTTTTTTTTATTTTTTTTTTATAACAACTAAGAGTCAAACGAGCAAGACGGGTCACCTGATGGTAAGTGATTCACCGCCGCCCACGGTCACCAGCGTTTACGCCAGTGCGTTGCCTACCCTTCAGATAAAACCCTTATTCTCTATCTCCTTAGTTTCGAAGTGACCAATGCGTGGCATCCTTCTCGCAATATTTCCCGCACTCTTGATCAGATCGTCAGCCCGTATTCATTGTCATAGCATGTTACTATCGGTAATACAGCTCACTTCGCATCCAATAGACTATCATCCGTTACCCTAACCAATACAAATTTTAGGCTCCAATCAATAATACACAGGTAATTTAAAAAAAAAAAAAACGCAATCACTCGCATAACAATCGGCTACATCGTCCACACGTTACAAATAATCTAACTGTTTACAAGCCCGAGCCAACGGAGAAAGTTCTAGAGAATTCTAGAAAAATTAATACCGAAAATCTTTGAAACATCGAAAAACTCCATTTTCTATGGACAGGCCTCGTTGACGCCCATATATTGAGACTAGTTGCACGACCGAATTACGGTCGACACTGCCGTATCCACGTAGGGCGGTGGTCGGTGCAACAACGCATTCCGGGAACCCTTTTAGATGTACCTAGCTACTGACTTCATCTAATGGGGCGGGCTGCGTTCCCGGATAAATCAGTTTGCTGTTACCGGGACGGTTAGGTCATGCGATCGATGAACTAGACCCCGGGAAATATTGACGCACTAGTTATTCTAGGTCACGTGAAGATTTAATTACAGGATACAGGATTCGTTCAAAATCAAAGCGTCGCATCGACCAACATACCTGCTCGACATGAATTTCAAAATAGTGATTTCCCAACGACGATTACTGTTTGCTTGGTCCTTTCAAAATTTTATAAATATGTACTAATTTTGGATAATAAAAAAATGATTAGCCTTAGAACCCTAGCAAGAGCCGTGATTCGCTGAATCTACCACCGGATCGGAATCGCGACGCACCGAGAAGATCCGGCGAGAAACTCTGTGGGTTATTTTCTCAATTGTTTACATAAAAATTGTCATAGATAACTCATAATCTCAATTTAAATAGCACATCATTACAACTTCAATTAATCTAAAAATACATTATTGGAAAAAGTTAATGAGCCCTTGAATCAATAGAGTAATCAAGTTAATAATTTCAAATTGAATTCCAATATTATTTACATCTACCTACATTTAATCACTACACAACGAAACATGTAAATTTCTCAAAACATTTTCGTATTACGGTTCGGAGACAAAATTCATCTCAATTTCCAGCAGCATGTTCGAAAAATCTTTTACGAAGTTAGATCCCTCAAGTATATGCCCGCTGAATGAAATCCGATTTAAGAATATTTAATTACGAAGAAGCTAATGTAAAACAAAACACGCCATACTGTTTCGAATTTAAACCCACCTCCACAGGTCAAGCCGTGTGTGCTTTTTTCTTTTTTTTTTTATTGCTTAGATGGGTGGACGAGCTCACAGCCCACCTGGTATTAAGTGGTTACTGGAGCCCATATACATCTACAACGTAAATGCGCCATCCACCTTGAGATATAAGTTCTAAGATCTCAGTTTAGTTACAACGGCTGCCCTACCCTTCAGACCGAAACGCATTACTGCTTCACGGCAGAAATAGGCAGGGCGGTGGTACCTACCCGCGCGGACTCATAAGAGGTCCTACCACCAGTAAATATTATCGTATTTTCAAATGCACTAGCAGGTGTAGGAGCTAGTGACATGATTGCAAATATTAAAGACGGTACCTACGCGTGCAGGTTATATTTTTATTCGTCATAAACATTTCCGTTCCAATCGAACGAACCAACACGGCATTACGATTTGCGAATCGGAATTAATCACTACATAGTATAAAACAAAGTCGCTTTCTCTGTCCCTATATCCCTATGTATGCTTAAATCTTTAAAACTACGCAACGGATTTCGATGCGATTTTTTTTAATAGATAGAGTAATTGAAGAGAAAGATTTATATGTATAATAACATCCATGAAATAGTGGAGAAATCAATAATAAATTACAGTTTCGGAAGCGAAGCGAGGGCGGGTCGCTATATTATCATAAAACAGACATTAGCGCTTTTTGTATTAAAAATTTGTTACGCCTGAACAGCCAACGACATTCATATGTTACCGGAACCCATCGCTTCCGACTGGTCGTTAAATAATTACGCCTTTCGATTCTCAGTCTAAATTCAGTGCAGTTATAAGCTGACGTCACTTACACCATGATACACGCTTGACTCTTTTCGTCGGCGGGCCGGCGTGGACCTTCGGGGGTAGGCTGGTCGGGACCTTCCTCAAGGAAGTTTGGTAACGCAGCAGGAAAGCGTGAACTGCACATTTCATGGGAGAAGTGTACTTCTCATAGCTCACGGCTGCTGCCACGGCCATGGCTGCCGATGTCTTGCTTGAGCGCCTCCTAGACGCTCTCTTACCGGCCCTGCGTCTTTTACGACGGCCCTTCTTCATGGTTTCGTTCGCCGGTGGTGGATCCTTGCTCACCATGACGTAAACTCGAAAAAGTTCACACGTGACACGGCACAACAAAATGGCGGTTAACGAGTCAAAAACTAAACTTAACACTTAAACTACTAAAATAACAATAAATAAATATTTAAAAATATATATATGAATCTATAGTATTTATTTAAACCTAAGACTAGATGTCTGAGAGACGAAATCCGTCACGCGTATTTTCAAAGATCCGTAGGTACAGTTAATGTCTGCGTAAGATACTACGCAGCGTGCTGTCAGTGTGAGATGGACAAATAACTTGATAAATTATCGAAAAAACAAATAGTTTTCACCAAAATAGATCGCGGGACACGCGTAGTTAAAGGGCTCGTCTCAAAGACTGGAGACAAAAGGAAATACGTGTGGACGTTAAAACATTTAAACTACCTTCGTTTTAATAATATCTTTGTAGGTTAAGGTTCGCTTTAGACTTAACGCTGTTCAGAAAAAAAATCAAAATCAAATTACGTAGGTGCGGTAGGCAGCGGCTTGGCTCTGCCCCTGGCATTGCTGAAGTCCATGGGCAACGGTAACCACTCACCATCAGGTGGGCCGTATGCTCGTCTGCCTACAAGGGCAATATAAAAAAAAAAAACGTAAAATAAAGTACATGTGAATTTTCGGGTATTTGTTAGTAGTAGTAATAAATACGCTTTACACATTTGGTGGGTGGCGGCATTTATGATTTGGATGTTTATGGGCTCCGGTAACCATTTAACATCAGGTGGGCTATGAGCTCGTCCACCCATCAATGCGATAAAAAATTAAATAAAAAATTATTGTGTGCACAGGCCGCAAGCATTATGAAGTTCTTTAACAAAAAATAATTTTCAATAGTTTATGTTCAATATTCAATAGTTTTTTCATGTGCGCATTCTTTAGCAAAACTTATAATTAATTACATGTACACAATAATATGTATTTAATAAGAATTTAAAAAAAAAAAAATAGGTTCTGGTGAAATTTTACCTTAACTGCAATACTTTTTTATGGTGTTAAGAGTGAATCATTCATTACTACAAATCTATGGTTTAGTACTAACAGACCGAGATGATGCTAGGCCATATAATCTTAATTGAAAATGGGAACATCTACAAACAGTTATAAAACCTAAAGGTAATTCATTTTTTCTACAACGGAAAGTGTGCGTTAACCCTTATAAAATAATATAAAAATTTAAACTTTAATTTAAAATTACCCTACAATCGTACCAATGTTATCTTAATAAATATTTAAATTTAATATGGACACCGACGTTGATATAAAATATTTGTCGTAATTTTGTCTGAGATCATATTACCGACTTTTTTTCCTACTTAATCTAGTAGCCTCGGGAGGTTATTCTAGATTCACCGAATCTGTAGGTGAGCTCACGGGGCTCAAGCCTGACGACGTTGCTAACACTAACCCTAGCAAAGCAAGAGCAGTGCTTCGCAGAATCTACCATCGGATCGGAAACGCGACCCACTGAGAAGATCCGCCGAGAAACTCAGTGGCCTGTGGGTTAATTTACTCGTCATGCCCTTTACCTCAAGCAACGGGTTCGACGAGAACCATGACCGGTGCTTAAGGTACCTACCTAAAAGCACCGTTAGTGGATCGGGAGGATCCGAAATGACGTGTTTTGGGCGACGTCGACTGTTTACCGTTTGGTCTGCAGGATCGGGATTGTATTACCGACTATTAACTGTGGAATATACATGTTTATTGGTGAAACAGTCTAACTTAAAGATTTCGACAAGAAAGAAAAACTTGGGCTGGTTGGTTTAGAACTTCAGCAATGACGCTTCTCTGACTAAGAAAAATATAATATAACAGATAATTTTTTTTTTTACTAACTACATTCAAAATAAATAAGACACACACACATACACCGAGTGTTGTCTGATTTTACATTCGACTGTAATCTCTTCGTGATCTGGCAACGACTAGGGGGCCCTAGGCACTGACACTAAAGTGACCAATGAAAAAGACAGGCCTGCCCTTACTTTATGATCGCTATACATAAAAATGCGGTTCCCTGTAGAAAAAAAAACTGGTAGCTTTCGTCACGTTCATCTTTTCAACGGACCCCAAAGTACAACACAAAGGCATCACAAATATTATTGACATACATACTTTGGAATAAAAAAATATATAAATAAAGTGTTAATCGTGAATAGTCAACGGTTTGTTAAATGTAGTCAATTTCCACCAAAAGTGGAATGTCGCGTTAATAAGTATAGTTAAAATTCAAGTCACATTGCAATAATCTTCCTTTCAAATTAGACATCAATTAGATTGAATTGGAATCTTTATTATATTTAAACTTTAAGAATTTCATTTCGTGGCGTTTCCAGTCGGGTAGCGTCATTCACGTTGTATGTTGATGCCCATGGACTCAGGTAACCACTAAACACCAAATGGGCTGTATCGAGTACCCTTGCACTTGACCATGCAAAAAAAAAGCAATATTAAAATGCTAACAGCATATTTAACAGAAGTTTTTATCTCTAAAATAGAGTCTACAGATAATCGTCGAATGACCGCCATGGAGTCATAAATTATTATTGTATGTTTTGATTAAAATGTTTACTTTGAAATTAATAGAATTATCTATATAATGTAATACAGTATTAGATGCAATTTACAATCAAACTGATTGATAGTAAATCGGTGATTTTGTTTGTTTGCATTGCATGTGGGTCTTTGGGAGTTGTTGGGCCGGTTCTAAAAATGATCACACTAAGAAAAGGTGGAATAATGATCGTGATGAGTTATAATGTGCTCACAAAATAATACAAAGTGTCCAGGCTTAATAGATAAAGTTTTTGAGGTATCCGTTGAATCATGCCATTATGCAGCACACGTTATGGTACTGTCTTACTACTACGACTACTGTTCTTGAACAACTACGAGGATGCATTAGTGTCATTAAAATGAAAACTGTATTTGTTTTGTATTTATTTAATAACTTATTTTAATGAAAAATCTTCTTATGAACTTGCTTTCTTTTGAATTTTTCGGTATAAAACATTTTAAATTTATTTCCCAATGTGCTAAAGCTTTGAAATTTAAAACATAACTCTGAATTGGTTGTCAATGCATTATTAACTTGATTGAAATCACAACAGAACAAAAAGTATCTTAAATATTGACTTTCTACATTAAGGAGCATAGAGATTAGCAATAAAAGTACTTCAAGCTTCCTGTCAGTTTAATCTATATGTAGAATGTAGTGGCCAGGAGAATTCTATATCTAAATGAGTCCATAGTATTATTTTAGTTAGTTTTTGTTACAGTAAATATGCATAACAAATGAGCGAACGTAGAATCCATCTGTGTGTAATAATTTAAGTCTATTGTGTTATGTAGAGGGGTTGCTACCCTTGACCTTCAGACACAGCCGCTTCGCCCCAGCACGCGAATTTAGGGTGCATGGAGTATACAGTTGCGTAATTTCACCATGGCAAGATCATAAATATATTATAAAATTATCGCCTTTCTCAAGTAGATATATTTTTTTGCTAAGGAAATTTTAAAACCTTAAAAAAAATATGTTTCATTTCAGAAAAAGACAGATTGGTCAATGTTTACATTCTCTATGGTGTAGCTAATTTTTTTTCACAACCATTTGTATATTTTCACTAAGGGCCCATAGGGGCCAGACTTAAATTTTTTTTTCCTACCTATTCTAATGACCTCGATAGGTCATGCTAGATTCATTGAGCGAGAGAATTCATGATCGTAGTGATATTATATATGATTGTGATATCATATATGACTCTTAACTCGAAATTGTGTTTTGTCTGAAAGTTAGACATTAGAAATTTTAATTGATTGATAATTGCTTCCAAGCCCAGAGTGAATCTCAACTGTTATCCTTCTCCTCTATCTAAGTTTTTAATAATGACCAGAACAATTAAGTTACTATTTAATTACTGTGTACCCATTGTTACCATATAAAAATTAATTTGTAATGGAATATTTTATTTTAACTGATAGTGAATGATTTTCTTGAATATCTGCAGTATATTATTAAGAGGTTTCCAGTAGAATCCAAGGAGACACATTTCACCTCTTTAATAATCTTAATAGTTTTTTAATAAACTTTGTAAATCTTTACTGTGGCACTGACAAATTACCTAACAACATAAAAAAGACACTTTTAATTGATACCTGCCTCAAAAACAATCTACTTATTTAGCAACGGACACACGTAGAATCCTTAAGGAATGTAATATTTAAAATATTTTACCATAAGCATGTTTGTAGCTTGTTTTTTATTTTCACATATATTTATTCCTGGTGGCAGGGAGTATTGCACGCCCGCACAGGCAAATACCATCACTTACCTGTTTCTAACGTGAAGCAGTCATACTTTTTTCATTGAAACAACCGGGGCAGCTGTTATATGATACGATTGAGACTTGGATCTCATATCTCAAGGTTGAAAACGGCATCCACATTTTCATATATCTATTAAGTCTAGTAACTATTTAATATCAAGGGCACTGGTAGCTTGGTAACCAAGCTATGCAAGAAAAAGAAAGTGAGAGTGAGTTGGTGAGATTGTATGTCTATCAACTGGGCAACTACATGAAAGTACTTGCCCACCGCATTACTTCAAAGAAATTTTATAATAGTTTGATCTCGACTCAAGGTAACCAACTAAGACCAGGTTCTCCATGAGTCTATCCACAAATCCAAAGCAAATTATAAAAACAAATTAATCTGAATTGGACTTAAGAAAAAAGAATATAATATAAAAACTACAGGAATTTTTCACACAAACGAATAGGTTAAGTGGATAACTTGTATTTCATAGCTGCAATTGACTATGTGCATTCATTCCAACTATACAACCTGACAAAATCTAATAAGAACTTGCTGTATTTTTTTGTGTACAAAATGGAACATGTTGGCCAACTAGATTTATTAACAAATGCTGTAGAATTAATAGATTTATTCTGTTATTTTTATTTAATATTATTATAAACTTATGCTTACAAACATGCACAATATGAAATGAAGTTTACTGTAAACTTCACACTGTTCAATAAATTATCATATTTAGACATTTTAATTTTTCTAATAACATATATTTAATCATACTTATCATTCGTGGTTTCACACTAAAATGCAATATTAGTAATATTATAAATTAGTCCTTGAACGTCAATAATGATCGAAATGGTAATTTTTCATATTAAATATACTTAAAAAATGAGCATTTTTAAAGAAGCAGATAGGAGTGCATTTTCATAATTTTCTTTAGTATCAATAATGAGTACAGTCTGCGTATTTATATGGTACCAAGAAAGAACTGGAGCATAACTTAATGCAGTGTAAACACTATCAAAGTGACACAGTTGACCTACTTTGAATATAACTGTTTTGATTTGATTATGAATCTAATAGTAATAGCATGTTTACTTTTTTACGAAGAGGTTTTTACTTTTCATGTTGTCGAGAAGTTAAGCAAAACAAAAATCCAGAAATTTCAGTTAGGGCTTCAAAAAAATCGTTACAAATCGTACTTTTATCTTAAATTATGAAGGTAGGTTCGTAGATTTTTATTTGAATTATGTTGTAGGGTGTAAAAAATACTCACCCTGCTGGTTTGAGCCATCCTTCTGTTTTTCGTCATTTGGTTTCTCCTTCAGTGAAGACAATAGGTTTACAGCTGACATAGCTAGCAATCTTCCTCACAAAGTTATTCAGTCTTCTTTCAATATATTAAATCTATTAAAATTCTTTAACAACTATACAATATTTACAAAATTGTTCATGAAACTAAACTATAGCCTAAAGTATTGTTTATATCACAGACTTTTCGTTTTTCAACAATACGGATCAAAACGTCCACGCACTTAAATACTTTCAATAATAATTATGTGACTCTAGATATAATAAAATTATTTACACATTAAAAACTAACGTTTACAATCTAATTTTAACAAATACGCTCTAGCGGTCACAAGATACTCATAACTAAAATAATTTATCAGTTTTCGATGCAAAAATATATAAAACGTCCGCCATATGCCTTTTGAAAATATAGATTAACCTGGTAAACTAAAAGTCAGTACCGAATACGTGTCCAGATAGAACACAAGAATACGTTTTATTTGATGAGGTTATATCCAGTTGCCACTACTTTTGTTTAGGGTCATTTTTTTGAGAATGTAACCAAATAAATTGTATACCTATTATATCGATCAAATATATATGCTGTTACAACTTTATAAATATATTTAAATATTAAGCAGATCTAATTACCTACTAAAATATAAGATTCCGTAGAACACTATTTATATATTTAACAAAAAAATAATCCAGTACTCTTTCCTTACTCGTTCTTTATCTTGAAAAGTGTTGTTATTCTGAAATGGTAAATGGACTTACGACCAATGCAGTGTTAAGCGGTTACCAAAGCCTTAGCAAGAGTGTGGAAAAATGATACAAAATCACGGAACATGGCTTTTCAAGTTCAATTATAAAATCCTTTTAACTTTTAGATTACCACCATTTTATTGACTGATTTATTTCATCTCATCGAATATTTACAATGTTGTTTTATTTTACCTTGTAAGTTGTAATATTTCGTATCATTTAATATTTAGTTTGATTTCGTTCATTTCTGGTCTCTGTTTTTATACAATAAATATTCCGTTGGCCTTTGTTTTGAAAGATTGAACTCTATCAGCCTCTTTTCCTTTGCATGTATAACAAATCAATCAAATAAAAATTATAATTGCCTAATGTCACTGATTGTGGCTCAATGACGGTATGACAGCGTTGTGTCCATTATTGTTGAAATGCTCACGGAAAATTATCAAAAATGGCATCAAAATGGACTAGACGTCGTAGTGAAGCCGGTATATTAAGAAAGAATGAAATCAATGAGAAAAAAGAAGAGTTACTCGTGTTCGGCTATTCATGCAAAATATTCAGGGACGATGACAAAGCTTTGTTCATTGATCAAGGGAAACACCTCATTCCGTGGATGGGGGATGAAACGTTGAAAATCGACAGGTTCGATCCGTTTTTTACTATCAGACTGCTAACTGTGGTGCTAAAACCATAAAAAACGATAATAATTTGTCAGAATGTAATAAAATTTTGGAAGACTTATAAGATTTTCGCAGAGGATGATGAGTAAAGCCTACAGCGGGACGGGACTTAGACAGGGGCGCGGGCCCGTCGTGGTGACGTCTTTTCTTATGGTGACACTCTCCGGTGGTATGTATAACTTACAACGGAATAATTGAGTATGTATAAAAATGTAATCTAATTGTTTCACATGCGAATGATGTTACCATAGTTTATTATTAAAATTTTGATTATGGTTACGTTGTATATGCTGTTTATAGTATTAAAAACGAAGTGTATTTAGTATAAATCTACAGTTGAAATAATTTATGTAATTTACCGGTAACAATGAAACTTCCAATGGATGTACTGAAAGCTAAAATGTCATTCAACATAGGAAATAAAAATTGGAAATTATATTAAAAACCTCACATTATTTGCAGGTCTAATGACAAGATAGTTCATGGATTATCATGCTATTTATGTGAACAGGTATGATGCAAGAGGAGCCCTACACGATGTGTCAGCATTGGAAGCCCCGCCGGGAGGATACGACTGGCGGGTGGAGTTAACAAAATCTGAGCTTGATGTGGAGCAACTATGCGATGATGAACGTTACCGAGCTCTATACACAAATGAAGATGAAGAAGAAATGTACAAAGGTAAAAGCACCTTAGAGATTATTTTGCAATGTCTTATCTGTATTGTTAATAAATTTGACTGCTATAGTATTTTAAGTTGTGAGTTGTATTCATAACCAATTTTATATATTTCTTACTTTTTATTACTTCTTGAAGTGTCTAAAGTTGTTTCCTGAGAGTACCAGAAGGTACTGGAGGTAATAAGGGAGTCTACAGGACCATTTAACCTATTTTCTAATAGGTAAAAGACTCCATTATTTAAGACCATGGGTGGTAGGAATCTTACATCATATCACATCACAGTCTGCTTTTGAGGCAAGAAGGTTACAAAAATAAAATCCTAAATAATTTTAAACAGAGGAAGAACTGAAGCGTCTCCATGCGGCTGGTTACGGACAAGTTGGTTTCAATTATGATACATTAGCTCCACCTAAGCCACCCGCGAAGCCAGTTGAGGTAGATGAACCATTTGTTCCGTCTTCAACTCTTGAAACTCTGCTACCTGAAGATGTTGTTTTAGTAAGTATAATTTTATTAATTTCAATTGCTATTGAATCTCAATAATTGGACAAGATAATATTTACTATTAATGTCACATGATTCATTACATGTTTAATATAGAGTGCATTACTGTATTTACGTACTAAGAAGTATACAGACATAATGTAAGAAGACAGAAGTGGTTTTTTTCTCTCTGATGTTTTAATGTCTCGTAGAGATCTGTTTCAGTTAACAATGAGCTATTTCTTTGGCTGATTTTAATCTTAATAGTGGTATAAGTAAGACAAAAGTGTAACACATAATATATTTGATCTGTTTGGTGCATTCTATCATTTATCAGAAATGGTACACCAAAACTATAAATAAAAATCATTTAATTCTTTTACTAGCCTGAGACACAAAAACTGAATGCCATCATAGAGAAGACAGCCAACTTTATAGCAAGTCAGGGTGTCCAGATGGAGATCCTCATCAAAGCCAAGCAGGGTGACAATCCTCAGTTCCAGTTCCTCAACAAAGACTCCCCTTTGCACCCATATTATAGTGCGCTCATCGCACTCATCAAAGCCGGTAAATGGCCTGAGAAGAAAGTCGATTCTGTTGAAGGTGAGTCCTGTTTTTTGATTACTTACTACAAAACAAATCAATCAATAAATAAATACATATTTGAAAATTACATTGCTTGCGGTTATTTTCAAATATATATTTATTTGTTGATTGATTTGTATTTTTTTTATTGTTTAGGTGTGTGGACGAGCTCACAGCCCACCTGATGTTAAGTGGTTACTGGAGCCCATAGACATCTACAAATGTAAATGCGCCACACACCTTGAGATATAAGTTCTAAGGTCTCAGTATAGTCACAACGGCTGCCCCACCCTTCAAACCGAAACGCATTACTGCTTCACGGCAGAAATAGGCGGGGCGGTGGTACCTACCCGTGCGGACTCGCAAGAGGTCCTACCACCAGTAATTACGCAAATTATAATTTTGCGGGTTTCATTTTTACTACACGATGTTATTCCTTCACCGTGGAAGTCAATCGTGAGCATTTGTTAAGTACGTATTTTATTAGAAAAATTGGTACCTACCTGCGGGATTCGAACACCGGTGCATCGCTAGATACGAATGCACCGGACGTCTTCAAAGTGCAGATCGAATTTACTCCAAAACCACTGAATTGACTTGGAAGATAGTATATTCCATAAACAGAAAACTGTGCATGATTCTAATTAAGAATCTATTCATGATATTGACTGATCTGTTGATTTTTTCTTTTATTACATGTTGACGGATTTTCATTATTTCATACAAAAGTTAATTATATAGCAATAGGGATAAAGAATCCCTTTTCAATCGCAAACAAAACATGAAAACATATATGCGAGAGAAAATCGCTTTTTAATATTCTAACTTCATAACAGTACCACATAGTGTTTCTTTTAATAATCGTCAGTAAATGAAAGCAGCTATTCTTTGTAACATTATAATAAAATTTGTTTCAAAATTAAAATATATTGTTCACTATAACTTTTAAATTTACACAAATTACTTTTAAAACAAATAAAAGATAATTAAAATATGCCCAATTTTTTTCTTGTTATATTTAGAACTAGTTTTATGGTTTAATCTCCCATTTTTTATTGTCCTTATATTATTTCTGATGTTTCAAACAAATTTACAGTTTTCGTGGTCACTAATGACTGAGCAATTATTCATTGATATTTGAATAATGTGTTTTGCGAAGTGTTAACAAGTAGTTTTAACTATATATTTTGATACCTAACAAAATACTGACTTCATATAAACTTATAATTTCAGAACGACCACCTGACAATGATGAATATCTCCATCCAAGCTTAGCATCAACCATAATTGAATCTGTAAGTGATATTTTAAGTTAACCAAACATTTTTACTTTCTTTAAATTTTTGCTCTGAAATAATTTATATTATCACCTTTCCGCTACAAAATGTTGCCTGTGTCACTCTCTGGCCCATAAAACTATCTGGTCTAGTAGTAACTAAAGTAAGGCCAACCAGACGAGATAAAAAATGTAAACAAAGTTTCAGGAGTAAAAAACATTTTTATTTAAATAAATTATTACAAAGTTCGAATTTTAATCGCTGTCATCTGTACTAGACAAAGATGATTCGTCGGAAGAGTCCGAGTCAGCTGTGTTTATGATAAAACTATCTATTGTATTATCAATCCTGTTGTCAATATTGCTATAAAAATTGTCCTCGACTTTTATAACACTTCGAACGCAATCCAAACTTGTTCACAAAATGGCGGACCAAATGTTGACAACTGCGGTACTCAGTGCTTTCCTGTACCACGAAACACACAACGACAGCTGTTGTCGACCAACTGACGCCATAACTGCGCGTACGAGTGATAAGGACAGAGATAATAATCCCTCGCTATCGCAATGTAACTCAGTAACGGTCTGCTTGTTTACGTTTATTATCTCGTCTGGTTGGCCTAAGTATAGTCAATTTAAGTTGTTATACTTCAGCTATACCAAACGTGCAGGCGACGTTTGCCTACGTTTGCCGCTAGGGGCGCTGTTCCAACTGCATACAAATTTGAGTTAACTTTTACGCTATCGAGAACATTAAATTACGAATACTAAGCACACATGACACCACTCAAAAGACTTGTCTCTCTTAAGGAGTAGTGAAATGTATTTAACCGTAACTTTTACATGATACAGGCTCCATCGATTCCGAGCATCCAATACAAGCCATCAGCGGACTGCGACTACACGATGCTGGTGTCCAGCCTGGTGGGGCCGCCGCCCGAGGAGCCTTGTCCCGGGGAGGAGCCCCCGCCTGGGACCGAAGTTTCCGCTCCGCATCCCCACATTTCCAAGGAACCCGTCATGTATAACACGCAAGGTATCTAGTTTATAGTATTTAAAGTGTTGCAAGTATTTAGGCAATATCTGCCCTGTGTTGATCTACAATATACTTTACCACCAGTAAATATGGTCTGCACCTTCACAGTTTAAAATTACATTATATATCTCTAAGTGAGATAAAATTTAATACTTTTTTATATTGCAAATGTCATGTTTATTACTTATAAATATAATTAAAATTACACAGTATTAAAAAGGCTTCTAGAAGCGATTAATGTTGCAATATTTTTTATTAATATTAGAAGTATTAATATCACAAAACCAATGCTGTATTCAGTAAGCTTCAGAGCATTACTGTACATGTGTAAATAACATAACTTCATTATGGTTTGGATTGTTGAACTCGATTTTATGAGGTACACACATTAATAGACTAAATCATCTTTTGCAACATAGGAACATCGGATCCAAGGCTACAAGCAGCACAGACAACGTACTACCAGCAGTACGCAGCGTACTACCACCAGTACATGGCGCAGGCTGAAGCACAAGCACGTGCGGAACAAAAAAAAGAAATCACCGTAACCAAATCTACTGGACTTAGTCTCATGAAGAACTATAACTCTGATTCCGGGTCCGACGATACTGGCGAGTAATTTTTATCTTATTTATTAAACCAAGCATCCATTGCATAACCCATAGTAAGTGAAAAAAATATTGCAACCTACAAATTTTAATGTAATTTGCATTACTATCAATTATTACAACTGAAATTTTCAGTTTTGATAGTTGTAAGAATATAAAAAGAATTGTAATGAATTTCTTGTTAAATACGTAAATAATTAACAACCTTTATGATGTCAAACTAATAAATAAAATACGATTTAAATGAACATTCGAAACATTATTATAATACAAATAATTTTCGGTTTTCGCCTCAAGAGGGCGCACATTATGGAACTCGACCAGAGACAATGAATCGAATAAATTTAAAGATTTCATATAGACCAGCACATTCCTGGGGGTATTGTTCTCAACGCCTAACTATATTGCCAACAACCCTTCTGATTATAGTCGATAATTTTGCCTGATTGCAGAAAGAATAAGAAGAATAATAATTATTATTTATTTTCTATAAATAATTTGTAATTTTTAATTTCATTCCATATTCAGATTCCGAAGATTCTTCGTCATCGGACAGTAAAGATCAAATAATATTGACGCCCCCGGAAGACGTTCAGACGGTGATCGACAAGATGGCCGCCTACGTTGCACGAAATGGCGACGAGTTCGCCGACATAGTGCGTTCGAAAAACGATCCCAGGTTCACGTTTCTGGAGCCCGATCACGAATATCATCCGTATTATAAAAGATTACTGCAGCAGAAGAAAGGCGTCGACGTGAATGGAAAGAAAAAGGACAAGAAGAATTCTTTGCCTGTTTCTTTTTCTATAAAGAAATTGAAAGAGCCCGATCCTATTTTGCCGAAACCGGCTCTGCCTTACGAGTCGAGTACGGACGACGAGAACGAGGAGAAGCAAACGGAAAATCAGGAACACATTGAGCCAAAGGACCACACCAAATTAGTCGCTCAGACCCCAAGTGTGCTTCCGCCCATAGTAGTGTACAAGATGGACGGGTTGATCCACGATTTCCCCGTCGTCAGAACGATCGAGCCGGTCAAGCCGACATCCCAAACAAGCCCACCGAAGCTCACGCCAGTTATACACGAAGTAAAAGAAATACCTAAAATAGATCCTCCCGGTCTCGTAGAGAAGCCACAACTCGTCGGACCGGTAACTAATACTTATGTCAAGGAAAACACGCATAAAACAAGAGAAGATAACTCGGAACGTAGAAAAGAGAGAAAGAAAGATCGCAAGAAAGAATACAAATCGAAATCTAGGAGTAGAAGTAAGAGAAGAAGTCCGGTGAGGAATTCCGTGAAAGAAAAAAAACGGGAAAAAGATGAGAAAGTTAGTAGTAGTAAGAAGAGTGAACCAGTCAAGGAAAACTTTCCGACCGAAATTATTTCGCTAGAAGACAACGGAGATGATTTGATTGATCTCACCGGCGATCAGTCCGACAGTAAACGTAAGTTTCTAATGAAAATTAAACTTTAAAAAGTTAACAAACAAGTTGAGACGATTCTGAGGCCTGATTCTGAATCGGCGGTACACTTCTAGTGGAAAATATACTTTATCCTGGCCTACTTTTGGAATAAACAAAACAATTTTTATTTTATTTTATTACTTACATCTGTGGACCAGCTCACAGCCCACCTGGTATTCAGTGGTTATTGGAGTTCATAGACATCTAAAACGTAAATACCGCCGCCCACTTTGAAACATAAGTTCCAAGGTCTCACTTGTAACAGTACAACGGCTGTCCTGCCCTTAAAACCGAAACGCATTACTGCTTCACCTGGTGATGGTACCTACCCGCGCGGACTCACAAGACCACCAGTACTAATTTCATAAAATAGTGAGATAATATGAGTGAATGAACTGACTACAACTCGATGATCTTGGTTGGTTTCCCGCAGTGGAGGGCGAGGCGGAGCACGGGCGGGAGAGGCAGCGGGAGCGGCGGCGGCGCGCGGCCGAGTTCCTCAAGAAGGTGGGCGTGGACCCCGGGGCCGCCGCGCTGCCCACCTCCTCGCTGGCCAGCGCCATGGTAAACGACACTGTTTTTTTGTTGCATAGATGTGTAGAACTAGCTCAGCTGGTTACTGGAGCCCATAGATATAATTTTTTTTCCTACCTTTTTTTTTTTTTATTGCTTAGATGGGTGGACGAGCTCACAGCCCACCTGGTGTTAAGTGGTTACTGGAGTCCATAGACATCGACAACGTAAATGCGCCACCCACCTTGAGATACAAGTTCTAAAGTCTCAAGTAGTTACCTATGCTGATAGCCTTGAGAGGCTATTTCAGCTTCTTCTTAACGTGTAGGGGAACTCGGGGGGCTTAAACCGGAGTGTTGCTAACACTGGCCCTAGCAAGAGCAGTGCTTCGCAGAATCTACCACCGGATCGGAAACGCGACCCACTGAGAAGATCCGGCGAGAAACTCAGTGGGCTGTCTGTGGGTTGATTCGCTCGTCGAGCCCTTCGTCGCAAGCGACGAGTTCGACGAGGACGGTGACCGGTGCTTGTGGTACCTAAAAGCACCGTCAATGGATCGGGAGGATCCGTAATGACGTGTTTTGGGCGATATCGACTGTTTACCATTCGGTCTACAGGATCGGGTATGATGGACATCTACAACGTAAATGCCGCCACCCACCTTGAGATATGAGTTCTAAGGTCTCAGTATAGTTACGCCCACAGTATAGTTACTCTGGATTCATCCTTCCATTGTATTCCTTTACTTAGTGCACACTGAGCAGCCACTGAAACATACAAGTAGGTTTAAAATTTTATCTTGTCAAAATTGTCGCGCACACGAAATATTTGAAATATCGACACAGACGGACCACAGTAAAGTGTGTAGGGGATCTGCTTATTAAAGGTCATTCTTGATTGCGTAAATTTAAATGTACAGATTACTGGTGTTCTTTTGTTATTACTGATTCTTCGTGGTAAAAGTAGCATAATAGTGGACAGTCATGCCGATTTGTAATGTGAATTTAAAAAAAAAAAATCAATATTTAACAGGTTGATACGTTGGAGTCTTTGAAACGTAAGAAAGCGGAAGAAGAAGAAAAAAGACGGAGAAGAGAAAAGAGAAGACATCGAGAAAAATGTGAGCGTATATGTTTTAAGTGTATACATAATTATATGGACCGACAAGCGGCCGTCGCCCACGGCCCGCCTTACTATTAAATGAAAACCCAGTCGCAATTTTACAGAACCTGTGATATACTTCAAACATATAACAGTAACAGAAATCTGCAGTGTAGAAGGTCATAAAGTGTAATTCACATATTCTTAAAACCCGGCTTATAGCGAGAGCCATCTCTTGGCGTGTAGCGGTTACTAACAAATACGACACTAACGCCATCTGTTCGACAGCAGACGAACGACACAGAACATTTGAAACGACTAGTGAAAATTGTACCGAAAAAAGGTAGCGATATAGTTTTTTTTTTGTTAATGGCTCAGTAAGCGGACGAACATGCAGTCCATTTGGTGATAAGTGGTCACTGTTGCAGAATCCGGCAATGCAAAGCCATCCGTCAACCATACAGTATTCTCGGATTTGAAAGTATATCCGTTTAAGATGATTGTAGAAATACTTTGAGCTTTGAGGTAACAAACATTGAAATAAAATAATTAAAACATCTACTTACGTTTAATGTCGGCTACAAAAAAGAAATGCAAGTTTTAAAATTATTTAAATACAAGATAGTAATTAGTAAAAAAATCAAAGCAATTTTAATACAAGCTAATATATAATTAGTCACTTGACCAAACGTAAAGGTGATGTTTCATTAAAAGCTAAACCAAAAATAAATTATTAAATTAAAACCTTATTCTTATTTACACCAAAAGATACAATAATTTTTAATGATTTTTTTTTCGTTTATTACAGATTACGACGATGAGTCTCAAAAAATGCATCATAAAAGCAAAAGAAGAAGGCGCAGGTTAGTGTTTTAATTCGTTAAAATGAGCTGTAAGATAATGAATGGCTCGTGAGTTGCGCTTTGAGACATGAGGTCGGAGTCTCCACTGCGGTTCATTAGAACACTTCAAAAGTAACTACTTCTAGCAAAATTGTGTTTTAATTACATTCAAACTGCGCAGTGTCTTGTGACGTTATATGCCGCGAGTAGTGTCTTGTTACGTCATATGCCGCGCGTAGTATCTTGTTACGTCATATGCCGCGCATAGTGTCTTGTTACGTCATATGCCGCGCGTAGTATCTTGTTACGTCATATGTTGCGCATAGTGTCTTATTATGTCATATGCCGCGCTTATTGTCTTGTTACGTGATATGCCGCGCATAGTGTCTTGTCACGTCATATGCCGCGCATAGTCATGTGACGTTATATGACGCGCGTGGTGTCTTGTGACGTTATATGCCGTGTGTAGTGTCTTGTGACATCATATGCCGCGCGTAGTGTTTTGGTACGTCATTTTAGACAATGACGAACACATTAGAAACGGACAAAAACACATTTCTTTATTAGTAGATACTTAGCTATATTCTATATCCATACATATACTAATACTAGTATGTAAATATGAATGTTTGTTCCTCTAGATTTCTGAACCTAATGTTTCAGTTTTTTTACTAGTCACCGCTTTCTCGCTACACAAGATCCCAGATTTTATTTATTTATGGCATACAGGAATGAATGAGCTCACGGCCCCTTCTCATGTTTAGTGATTACCGAATAAAATGTACGACAGAATAATATAGTATTTCATTCCCATCGCTTTGGGGCCGCCCCTATATTGAATATCAATAATATGTACATACTTAACATATTGTCGCCTTGTTCGAATCAAAATATTACATCGAAGTGGTTATATTATCTATATATTATTAAATTTTATTATAGTAATTTATATATTAATACGTGAAGCAAAAATTTTGTACCCCTTTTTACGAAAATTGTGCGGACGGAGGAGTATGAAATTTCCCACACCTATAGAGAATATGGTGAAGAAGTGCAGAATGTAATTTTTTATTTTTTTATTTTGCATTAATAATACATTAAATTAATAATAAAAACATTACACACACTACCATGTATTTGACACGACATATATACTCTGTTTTAATTGTCAAAGGTTTGTTATTGTTGAAAGTCTGTGGTCAAATTGAGAATAGAATAATATTGTTTGTCTTTAATATTATTTGTCTATAGTGTATTGTCTTGGTGAAATCTGTGATTATAGAAGTATAATAAATAGTCTTTGACAATAGAACCATAATAATGTCCAAATTTATAATTTCAAATAACTATAGTCGAATTTCGACTACAGAAGGACCATTAGTACATACAAATACTAATCAGTCGTTTATTAATGATTGAAATTAATTGTTCTTATTCCTTTGCAGATCGTCTGAAAGCGAAGACGCCGATAATGATGGGTGAGTTAAAACAATATCCGATCAATGACAATATTCGAGAATTCAGTAAGTATTATCTGATCAAAGAACCATGAGGTCCGTTAAAAAACTCCATTCGCCTTATTCACTATATTTTTACATCAATAATTATTGAAAGGAATTTTATTTTAAATTACAATCCATTAAATGAATGAAATGTTTTAAATTTCATTAACATTTAAAACTTTTTGAATTAGATTGAATATCTTAAAAACTTTACTAAACGCATATAAAACTGTAGATAGGTCCCACTATCTAGCCTAATACTGCCGCGAAGCAGTTCGGATTTTCGATTTGAAGGCATCCGTCTATATAATGAAATGCAAAATTCGACCTTATGTCTTAGACGGTTTACGCTATTTATCTACTCGTGTGGACCACGGACCGACATCTACTTATAAACGAACACACCTATGTTATGCATCGTACAACATATTCATTGTGCATAACATATACAATATGCACAACAAATTCAATATTATGTTTAATGTACTCGCCCGCTTCGCGGGGCATTTAATATTAACATTATTATTTATTGTCATTATTATTCGGGAGTCCAACACTCATATAAATATTAGCCTATCCATTAAGTACATGTATTTTCTACATGGATACGAAGTTTCAAGTCAATCGGATGCACGGTTCAGTAGTTATAACGGAACATCCGTAAAAACCACTGTAGATTTATATATTAGTATAGATAACATATTCAATAGACAACACATATTCAATATATACGAATTGAGTCAGTCACGTTCCACTGATTGCGGATAGCTAATTGTATGAAAAATATCTATTTCTTGAAATTAGTCGCGCGCCATCTGTCGCTCGGTGAAGGTACCATATTATAGTCCACCATATATAAACCATTGCCTTGTGAAGTTGCCAAACGTCAGCCAGTCTCGACAACTGGTGGTAGGACGTCTTGTGAGTCCGCGCGGGTAGGCACCACCGCTCTGCCTATTTCTGCCGTGAAGCAGTAATGCGTTTCGGTTTGAAGGGCGGGGTAGCCGTTGTAACTATACTGAGACCTTAGAACTTATATCTCAAGGTAGATGGCGCATTTACGTTGTGGATCAGCGATCGGGGAACCGGGGTAAATTACCCCAAATGGGGTAAAATTAAATTTTGGGGGGTAAAAATGAAACTTTTGTAAGTAAAAAGTATATGTTGAAGTGAAACTTCTTTAGAATCGTTGTGATTTCAAATTATCATGAGGGCTATAATATGAAAGATGCTAAAAGGAAGCGATTTCGTTTTATTTGTTCTTCGCCACCGCTGTTGTAGATGAACTCCAGTAACCGCTTAACAGGTGGGCTGTGAGCTCGTCCACCCATCTATGTAATAAACAAAAAAAAATCGCTTTTATAATATCATCTCCATTAAATTTCAGCTCGAAAAATAAGAAGCGCAAGAAGGAAAAGAAACACGCCTCGAAAAGCAAGAAGAAGAGAAGAAAAGAGGACGAAGACAGTGAGCAGAGGTTGCCGGACATTGACCTCACGCACACCCTCAAGGAGCTGCGGACCAACTCTCCGACCAAAGACTTGGTGCTTCAGAACTTGGAAGTTAACACGACCGCCAGACGGAACTCCGACGAGGACGTAGCTAAGAATAGAAAGAGAAAGAAAGACAGAGAGTACAGCGAGGGCGAGTGGTCTAGCGATAGTGAGGAAGATTCAAAGTCTTCGGAGAGTCAGCACGGATAATATTAAGTTTTATTTTTTTGTATCCGTTGAAGATAGCAATGATTGTCGTTGTATGGACATTATTATTAGCTCTGTGAGTTTAGAAGCAACGATTCGCTTAGTTACTAGGCAGTGTGATTGTTGAAAATGATAATATCAAGAGATAAAAGGGTTAATTGGTTTAATAAGCTTAATACGCGACCATTTATTTTTGTAATTAAAATTTTGTTTTATTTGATACTAACGACCAGCACTCGCTTCGCTTCGGAAACATTAAATTTTATTATTGATAGCCGAGTCCCGCGATGTTACCCGCGGTTATTGGGCGAAGCTAGTCTAAAAAAACTAGCCTAAATTACTCCTTATATCATCAGCTACCAATAAGTGAAAGTCCCGTCAAAATCGGTGCAGCCGTTCCAGAAATTAGCTGGCACAAACAGACAGACAAACAGACAAAATTTGTTAAAAAATTATATTGGTGTATGTACCGTATATATATTCATATGCGTGTAGTAAAAAGAGGCCATTTCAATATTACAAACAGACACTCCAATTTTATTTATATGTAAAGATTAGCATCAACAGTTTGATGTATTTCATTGAATTTCAATTAAGTTTACTCTATTGAAATAGCGGCAGTAGTATTTTTTGTAACGATATTTTTTTTCAAAAATTCAAACTTTAAATGGCACTCCCTGTAAAGTGTCATAAAATTAAATGTCGCTTAAACCAAATGACCTTTTACCTATCGATATATGAGTCGTCTATTATCAAAGGTGGCAATCTGTGCATTTGGACAAAAAAATGTTATTGATATGTCAATACAGATTGATTTGAATATAATCGTCTCCTTCAAAGAATACGGTTCAAAACCTGCATTAAATAAAGGTTAATACTTAACCTGTTATTTATCTAAGATGTCGTTCAGAAGAGTTTTGTGACTGCCAATGGAATACAAAGTCAATAATTCGTTTTTCTGATTTACCAATAATTGTCCAAAAGTCACATTGCCGGCTTTGATAATAGTCGACTCATATAATCTATCATCTGAAATCGATGCTTTTTCTGAGTTGTGTTAAAACTAATTACAGAAAGAAAAGTTCGTGTGAGTTATTTGAGATTGACCTTGTATTGACCGGGAATGTGTTGCTTACGACATGGGAGGTCGTTATGGGAGGGAACGAGCTCTCGGCCCACCTTCCGTGAAGTGGTCACACGTTGAAACGTAAACGCCGCCGTCTTGAGACATGAGGCCTCTGTCTCACGCATCAAACCGGAACGCGTCACTGCTATGCGTTAGAATTAACTACAATGGTACTACTTACTTGGGGGGGGGACTTGGGTGAGTGTCTTATTCGCCTTTGCAGCATTTTTTTTTTCTTTCGAGCCGGGCCTCGTCGATGTCGGCGTGAGCTCGTCTACGCAACTAAGAAAAAAAATTAAGACAATAGACCTCAAGACTCGAGCGGTAACCACTTAATGCTAGATAGACCGCAAGCTCGTTCATAGGTTTAAAATAAAAGATATTTCAACAAAAAGTTGTATTGTATTTTAATGCTATTTAATTAATTTTCTGTACAATTGATACGATAAAATAAATTAAAAATAATTCTTTTAACTAATGTTTTGTTTTTGATTCATGATTATCCTTAACTCTTTTATTTTAAGGTTCATTTTCCAAAACGTCATACTCGCTTGTATCAGTAAACAAAATGGAATCGATAACGTAAATATAAGCTGTGGTTTCGATTTTTTTAGGGTATATATATGTACCGATTTAAGTAATTAAATTTAAACATTTCTTAATCACTGTAGTTCATTTTTAATTAATAATTGAAAATCTCATCGCTCTTAAAGTTATGGCATCGTTAGTGGCATAATGAAAGTGGAGCTGTTGCCTCAAAAAAATATTAAACTAGTTTAATCAGTGTTACCCGTTCATTTATTAAATAATTTTTAAATAAATATGTACATACTTAATTTAATTATTAATTATTTTTTTCTAGGAGTAACTACAAATCCCTGAAAGCACTTTCAGATTGTTACATATTTAAAAGTATTTTAATTATGACTACGCTTTACACCGGTCACTCACATGCGCACGAATACGCAAACCCGCAAGTGTAGGACGACATTTGCAAATGATTATGCAAAGTTTTCGCTGCATTCGTGGTTTTCCAAACTGTGTCGGTTTTTTAACAGACATCAAAGCGCGCCAACCGCGAACCTTCGCGTAGTCTCCCACACATTCGCTTGCCCAGTTGCGACGACGATTGCGAAGGTAACGGACGTATCGCCATTTTCATAGTTCGTGACGTCTACTGTGTAGCGTATCTTCATCAAAAGAAATCCCATAAAAACAGCATGGCTGTTAATGTCTGGGAAAGAATTCAAAACTCTTTTTCTCTTCAATGTTCTATTGACGAATTAAAAAGGAGGAGAAATTCGTGAGACATTCGTAAACAAGTGTAGGAGGATACGCAAACGGGTTCGCAAATTGAGTATGCGAACCCATTTGCACAGCCGCTAGGTTTGCGAATGAATGTTTGACGGCCCTTCACATGCGCGCAAACATTCGTACAATGTACGAATATTTGCGCGCATGTCAGTGGCCGGCATTATGCTTTGAATTGAAATTAAAAAAGTGTTTTGGGGTTATCAATGACATAATAAAATTGTTTTAAATATTAAGTGTTATTTATTACCTATGCAATACTAACATTTGTGTTGTAACACAAACTGAATAAAAGTATAGACTAAAATTAACTAACTCAATGATGACGACATTTAAGGACACACAAAGGTTAAACAGATTTGATAAAAAAATATTGATATTCATAGATTTATTTTTTAAGAAAAATTCTTTTTTTTGTAGTTGAAGATTTACTGGTGGCCCGGAGGCCTTTCCAGTTTCACCAGAACAGGTGGGCGAGCAAAGGCTCAGCAAGAAGGGGTGGCATTTGTTAACAGCTGCCCGAGCGCCTCCGAAGGAGAGCTGATGCATGGGTTAGGTTGCACGTCGACCTCTTTGTCGAGTTCGACGAGTACGGTTACCGGGTTCCTCAGCCTGCTCCTAGTGTTAGAGCTGAAGGTATCTAATGCAAGAGTTATTGGATCTGATGGATCCGTAAGGACGTGTCTAGAGCAACGACGGTGACTTGCTCCTGCGTGATCAGGATTCGGGAGAAAAATTCTGTAGTCGCCTTACGTGTTCCTCGAAAAGGTTTTTCAATCAAAGCAATTTTAAAACAAAGGTCAATGCTACATGGTAATATTAATTAGGTGAAATATATGAAACATACGCGTAAGCGGATTTAGAACCGGAGAAACAAGAAGACTAATTATTAAAATTACTTTACGCAATGCCCTAATGCCGGTAGCCAGTGGCTTGGCTTTGCCCCTGTCATAGCTGAAGTCCATTATGACCACTTACCATCAGGTGGATCGTATTGTCTACCTACAATTGCAAAAAAATAGCTATAAGCTAATGCGGTGAATCCAAGCTAACGATATTTTATGAATTTCCTGTTGTTAACATAATCTACAAACATGTCTCATACGTCTTGCACTGGTGGTAGGGCAATTTGCGAGTCCGCGCGGGTAGGTACCACCGCCCTGCCTATTTCTGCCGTGAAGCAGTAATGCATTTCGGTTCGAAGGACGGGGCAGCCGTTGTACTGTAAAAACGGAGACTTAAAACTCATTTCTCAATATGGGCGGCGAAATTTTACGTGCTTGTTGAAGTCTATGGACTCCGTTGACCACTTAGCATCGGGTGGTCCGAAAGCTCGTCGAACCATCTTAGCAAGAAATAATAATTTAATGCGATACTTAATACTGTTTCTTGTTAGCGTTAGGTTAATAAATAGTTTGTGTTAGTTTTTATAGCTTCAATGGTTAAACATGCTCACAGGTGCTAAGTGGTCACCAGAATGTATAGACATCACAATATTACACCCACCTCGAGACACCAGAATATATAGACATCACAAAACGAGTTCTTTCACCCATCTACATATTGAATCAACTGAATCGTCGGCTGTCCTATTCCTCAAACTAGAGTTTCAATATTCCAGCTTTTTTTTATGATTGAAGGATAACTGGTGACTCGGAGGCCTTTCCAGTTTCACCAGGACAAGAATATTCCAGGTCGTATGTGATATATATATGGATTTGCTTAGGTTGGAAGCTTGTTGACCTTGTTTATTAACCAAGAACGTTTATTCCGAATTCATCACGGAACATTCAACAAAAAATAAAATGGCGATTAGCTTGAAAAATAATTGTTTTTGAAGTGAAAACTTCTTTAGAATCGTTGTGATTTCAAAACGGATGCAACGGAAAAAACGACAGGTAAGAGACACAAATACAAAAATGTGTAGGATGAAGCCAGCAAAGAATGAGACAGAAATATACATACTATTTAATACAGCGCCATCTGTGAGATTTTTTAATACTAACGTGTGTATGAAAGCTCTTGTAGTGAATTTTAATTTAGGATTATACGTGAAATTAAAATATCAATTCACAGAGGGCGCTACCTTACAATTATTTAATAATGACAAAATTTTACATATACTTAAGACGTTTAGGATAATTGTATTTTATTGGAAGGTTTCACTTCTACCACGTGTGAATTGCACACATTTTGTTTTTTTAAATTTTATCTATCAATACCATTTTCGAGTTCTTCCAGTCCACCTACGTCATATATAAACCGCGCAATTATCAAAGTATACATTGTTTTTGATTGCGCATATTATCATACGTATGTATGTATGGTAATGTACTTATTAAATAATAAATCATAACGGATAACCCTGCCGAATAACTCGTAAAATTACAGGTCAATTCTGATATAAGTGATATTTAAAATAAATAAATTTAAATATATAATATGAGTTCTCTACAGTTAAACAAAACTACATGTCGATCTTCGAAGAACTCTCTTAAGATCCAGCCTTCGATAATTTTAGTGAGTGTCAAGTGAGTGTCAAGCAATGTAAATTAGCAATTCAATTCATTTTGGAATCTATGGTGGAAACATTAATCACAGTTGGTAATGGTATGCCACTGCTACTTCTTTTCTTGGCGAATTCAGAACACTTCCGTCTTATACTTACAATAGCAGCATTATAAACAGGAATAATTTGATTACCCACTATCTCAGCTATTTCTATTCTGAAAGACTCATTCTTGAGGAATTAAATATTTTTTTTGCATAGATGGGTGGATAATCTCACAGCCCACCTGCTGTTAAGCGGTTACCGGAGCCTATAGACATTTAGAACGTAAATGCCGCTACCCACCTTGAAATATGAGTTCTAAGGTCTCAGTATAGTTACAACGGCTGCCCCATCCTTCAAAACGAAACGCGTAAGTGCTTCACAGCAGAAATAGGTAGGGTACTTACCCGTGCGAACTCACAAGAGGTTCTACCACAAGTTAAAAATTTAGTACAATATCATAGTCTAATTCATTGAATACTATACGTGGAAGGTAAATCTATCGATATTCTAACGCATTAACCACGTGATCTCTCAATATTTGTAAACATACATAATGTAGCTCTGCTCTCTGGAGCGTAAATAATACACTTAATATATAAGAGCAAACAGTGCACATAAAATTTATTCATAACGTAAATGACGCAAACCTTGAATGGTGAGGTAGCTGTCTAAGCTGTGATTTTAGCTTCAACCGCCTTTAAGTCAACTAAACTAAAGCCATGGAAAGAGCCATGCTCGAAGTTTCTCTGAAGGATAAAATCCGGAATGAGATTATTCGACAGAGAACTAAAGTCGTCAACATAGCTCAAAGAGTCAGCAAGCTGAAGTGGCAGTGGGCTGGCCATATATGCCGTAGGACTGACGATCGCTAGAGCAGACGGGTTCTCGAGTGGAGACCGCGCAGCGGAAGACGTAACGTGGGACGCCCCCTGGCTAGATGGTGCGATGACCTCCGCACGGTGGCCGGCAAGAAGTGGATGAGGAGAGTCGCAGACCGGGCTCAGTGGTGTAGATTGGGAGAGGCCTATGTCCAGCAGTGGACGACTATGGGCTGTTGATGATGATGATGATGATGAAGTCAACTAATTTTCGCTTCGTGTCATGTCAGTGTAACATTCTAACACGCTGCCTAAATGTAGTGTAGGCGTAATTCATAATAAACGGTCTAAAGTTTTGGTGTAAACAAAAGCGAACCCATGGAGTTAATAAGTACCTACAACTGGAGTGCTGTCTAATGCCGAGAAATCGGTCTCGAAAGAGAATACTTTTTGGTCGCGGTGTCCTTGTCTAATGTGGTGACCATATAAAATGTATTTATAGGACACAATTATACACATGCATCAGTTTTGAATTTACCTTAAGTAATTCTGTGTAACCCTATGTAAATACAAAACACGTGCTTGCAACGTTTTATTTATGTAAATTCAATTCTAAACATTGCTTCGTCGTCATGGTGACTTTTTTTCGACGGTTTTTTTTGGAAGTTGCTGCGTTGTCGAAAATCTAGCACTGAGTTTTATTACAAACATCATTACCTCAGTTCTATTACTTAAACTTCCTCAAACTCATGTTTAACGTCCGAATACTGAACTTAATTACGCAATTCCTACTTTAATGTACTGGCTAAGTGGGCCGTGCAAATTAATATTTGACACACTAAGTGAGACATTGCAACACACATGGTCTGCGCGTATCGGGTGCTCTTTTCCTACATTCACATCTTCAATTGATTTAAAATTGCTTGTATTTTTACTTCTGTGCTATTTTCATGACACGTGTATATTAAGTCTACTAGTTACATTTTAGGAAATAAAACACAATGGGTAATAAAATGAAATGAACTGAAATTCATTTATTTGTTATATGTAGACAATTAAATAACTCTTAAATGACAAGTCAATACACATAACACAATACACATAGTACTTGATGTCTATTTACAAAATATTGGTTATATTATTATTATTAAGTTCAGTTAATTTTCTGTAGTCTTATAATATAACATTTCCTCTATTTTAAGTAAATTCTTTTTTTTCAACGAAATACATAATTTATTTTAATCAATATCTAAGTGGACCATGAGTATCATTAAAATTTCGCAATTTAAATTTCAATTCAATTAAAAATCGCCATTTTTCTTTAATAAATCTAAAATCGACTTTATATTTACAATCACTATTTCGCGGCTTTTAAGTTTTTGTTTCAATACCTTAACATCTTGTCGTAATTTTGCTTTTCTCGGGGTATTTTTTATTTCTTGCGTTTGAGTACTTGATTCTTCTTGTTTGACCTTTATATAGAACATTTTCCAGAAATTCCAACGTCATATTTACTAGAAGATCCTCCTCGTTGGCTTAACGTCAGGCAAATGATATACATGCTTGCGTGCGACGCTATTCAATACAATAAAAAAAGTTCAAAAAATACTACGTGATGGCTCTTATAATATAAAAAATACATTGCAAAATTATAGTTTTCACGATTGTTTTTTCAAATTTAGTATATGACATAGATTAAGTACAATTTACAAGACAAATGGTATTAAATATTATAATGAGAAAAAATATCTCACATTTTAAAAATATATGCTCACACTAGTAAAAATTTATCAATGAATCTGACATATGGAAGGATATTCCACAAACTGGAGAGGATTCTCGCTTAAAACCACTTACATTAAAAGTGTTCACCATGATTACACGGAAAGTTTCACGATTTTCGAAAAAAAACAAGCCACAAGCTGTATCAGTGCCATTTTAACTTCGCACTACAAACGTAAATAGACGCCATTTTTCTTTTAATCCATTCATAGCTCTTTTTCGGTGATGCCAACAATTAATCTGGCTTCCCACCAAATTCAACATGAAAACCATCAGAAATCTACGTACCTACCATTACATTTTCCATTAAACAGAGTTCTTATTAATATAGAACAATATTTTTTTTGTTAATGAGCTTTATTAATACATGATGTTCTATTAAAAATCAATATATATCATATAATCAATACTTCTTATATAATTTATTTTAATAAATTGTCATCATCAGAAACTAATTTCACCATAACTTTGTACGTTTATTTTGAACCAATTTAATTATTGACGTTGATGGAAATTCTAAATTGTCGCAACATTTTCTAGTTAAGTTTAAGTCACATCGTTTAAATAATATGTATTTAGATATATTATTGTCATAAAATGTTTAAAATCCTGTAAAGTGGATTGATTTTAACCTTTTCGATAATTTTCAACAACGCCCAAGCTACTAAAAAATCCACTAACCACTAAAAGCCATTTTTGATAACTAAGACGGGGGTCCAAATTCCGAGATTTTACGGAAAATCCCCTAAGCTAGCAACACTGCTTTTTGTTTGTAAAATGTGCGAGAGGGACACCACCACTTAATAATCATTCTCTTTTCAGACCGTTTTTCCTTACATCTTTTGCTATTTAAAAATAAACTTTAAGCCATAGAGATAAAGTATATTTTTAGTTATTATGTCAAACGAAGTAAGCACTCCAGTTAGAATAGTAACTCTATGAGCGAACCCTAACATCTTGTTGGTACGATTTCATGGTCATATGTTCGGTGACGTGAAACGTCGTTATCAACGCAATTTAAGATAATGAGTTCACACAGTTAATCATTTTGTTGTTATTCATTTGTCAAAACATCATTTCGATTAATATTAAGTGATATTTTTTTTTGGGTGTTTTTATGTGATTTTTTATTTTGCAAGGAAACGAGCATACGACTCGCCTGATGGTGAATGGTTGCCGTCGCTCATAGACGTCAGCAATATCAGGGGCAGGGCCAAGCCGCTGCCTACAGATTGTGTTTTGTTTTGTTAAATCTATACTAATATTATAAAGCTGAAGAGTTTGTTGTTGAGAGAGAGTTTGAACGCGCTAATGTCAGAAACTACTGGTCCGATTTAACAAATTCTTTCAGTGTTAGATAGCTCCTTAATATTCCAGAATTCAAAAATATTTTCACTTTCTACGTAAATGAAGTGGGGGGTAAAATTTAGCGTTATGCCAAAGTAACTATTCCACGTGGATGGAGTCGCGAGCAAAAGCTAGTCTAAAATATTCGGCCCACAATGTTTGGCAGTGGTAAACATTTTTTACGTCATGATATGAGATATCAAAATCAAAGATCACGGGACTTGTAAGCTGTTAAAGTTGCCTAAAATAATTTCATTCTATCAGCTCTTTCCTTGTCCTTATGCTTGAGTTATTCATATATAGTGTAATGTATATGTAATAGACTACAGTAATAACAGTCATATGAATTTAAGCAATTTGAGTCCTTCAAAGGTACCTAAGTGTTTCAAGAAGAACTGATTGATCATTTCGTGTCATTTAAACCGACAATACCTCCATTTATAGCTACAGAATCATTCTATCAATTGATGTGTCCTCATTCAGATCCTTGCTTGGTTTAAAAAAAGTCCGCACGTGAATACGCAACACGTGTGAAGGTTAGGTCAATTGACCTATAGCTTGGATGTTGGAAACACGGCAGATATGTTGCTTATGAGTACAATTCGTGTCGTAGCAGGTTTTGTTGTTTTTGTCTAAAACATACTAGAATAGAACAGAATAAGCCAATCCAAATCTTTCCGTAGGTGTTTTAAAACGTAACTAAGGCTTTTGTGGAATTGGCGTCAGCGTTTTCCGAGTCTTAATCAGCTTACTGCGATCACAATTCAGCATTTAATGGTAGGACGTATCAGTTCGCATGGGGACAGATGAAACAGGCGTCAATTGAGACTTGTCTCAAGATTTTAAGTCTCAAAATTAGTGGCGTTCACGATATGATATCTATGGGCTTCTATAACCACTTTACAACAAGCCGCCTATGAGTTCCTTCATATATACCAGTGACGGGCAAAGTACGGCCCGCGGAAGTATTTAATCCGGCCCGCCGAGAATCCATCCATCCTAAACATTCTAGTCAGTATTTTTGCGCGTAAAATAAAATCTAATATGCATTGCTTCATATGCATGCATTTTTTCTATAATTCTGGCCCTCCCCTAGAATTTCTGAAACTTTGTGGCCCGCCATTAAAAATGTTTGCCCACCACAGATCTATACAAATATGCAACAAAAAATAAATCGATAGGTACGGATTTCGATTTCGTGTTTCAAAGTATACTGCTTAATTTTAAAGTGGTAGTATAGTTTTCGTTGATAAATTGAAATCAAGGAAATCATTCGCTTCGAGCATGAAAAATTATGTATCATTATTATTTTCCAAATAAAATAAAATCCTCTTTAATAACAAGAAAAGGATAGAAGATATTTGAAAAAAGACTTACATGCTATTTCTATACTTCGTAATGCCACATCCATATTTTTGTAATTTGGAATCAGGGGTGGACAGATTTAGATATCCGTCACACAAATGGATGAAGTTATGCAGTAACGAGCCAGGCTTCCTGGTTACAGAGGGTCTAGATTAAAACTGATCGTACTAGATTATTTAATTTTATTTATGACATTGTAAACTATGGCCCGTCCCACCGTAGTTGTCCACGCGATTTAATTGATGCAAAAAGTTCACTCAAAAAAAAACACTACGTACCACGATACATGAAGTTTAAAGCTTATATTTTTATTCATTGAAGTGATCCACCAAACCTCCAACCCGCAGATACAACAACAGGATAGAAAAATATATATATTATTTGTGTAGGGCATGAACACTCCACCTTACCAATTCGGCTCTAAGATTGGGTTCCGTAAAATCTTCAAAATGTTATTACCACGAACCACAAACAAAAATGTGAAAAAACCAGAATCGCATCTCGACCTGATATCTCGAGTTGCAGATTAAGAGATTTCGCATCTGTTTTTGTCTTTAACAAACAACGGACACGCAAAACATCTTAACTTGTCACAAATAGAAATCCATGTATCTTATCTGGAATGTCTATATTTTCCATTGTAATATGATTTCCGCGCAATAGGTGGCTTCACTAACCAGTAACCACGCCTATTGTATCTTAGATCGCTTATCTGTTCGTTAGGCGGATTAATTACGTCACCTGGGATTGAACAATGTTTTCGGGGTCAATATTGGAAAACCTCTGTTTTAAAAAAAACCACATTTTTAATTCAACTATACGTAACTACTATACTGAGACATTAGAACTTATATCTCAAGGTGAATGGCGCATTTACGTTGTAGATGTCTATGGGCTCCGGTAACCACTTAAGACCAGGTGGGCTGTGAGCTAGTCCAACCACGTAAGCAATAAAAAAAATTAAAAAAAAACATTTTTTTGCCGGTACTAAGACGTCCTTGGATCCCGCCCCGCACGAGTAGGTTTTTTAACTACGATAATTTTACTTCAAGTTTCCGTTTGGAGGGCGTAGCAGCTTTTTTTTTTCCCTACCTATTCGCTGATGGCTTGAGAAGCTATTCCAATTACGCCCGCACGGGTAGGTGAGCTCACGGACTCAACCTGAAAGAATTTGCCAACACTAGCCTTAGCAACAACAGTGCTTCGCAAAATCTGAAATTGAAAGTCGTCGTGGCCTAAAGGATAAGACGTCCGGTGCATTCGTGTGTAGCGATGCACCGGTGTTCGAATCTCAGGCGGGTATCAATTTTTCTAATGAAATACGTACTCAACAAATGTTCACGATTGACTTCCACGGTGAAGGAATAACATCGTGTAATAAAAATCAAACCCGCAAAATTATAATTTGCGTAATCACTGGTGGTAGGACCTCTTGGGAGTCCGCACGGGTAGGTACCACCACCCCGCCTATTTCCGCCGTGAAGCAGTAATGCGTTTCGGTTCGAAGGGTGGGGTAGCCGTTGTCACTATACTGTGGGTGGCGCATTTACGTTGTGGATGTCTATGGGCTCCAGTAACCACTTAACACCAGGTGGGCTGTGAGCTCGTCCACCCATCTAAGCAATAAAAAAAAAAAAAAAAAAAACTACCACCGGATCGGAATCGCGACCCACTGAGAAGATCCGGCGAGAAACTCAGTGAGCTTACCGGGGGAAGCCGTTGAACTCGATACCATTGAGTCTTAGACCTCATGTCTCAAGTTGGGTGGCGGTGACGTAGTGATTTCTAAGGACTCTGGTAACCATTGAACACTAGACGGGCCGTACATTCGTCTATGCTTTAAAAGAGAATTAAAAAAAAACTAGAGGTCCCGCAGTAGTCGAAATAATTAACTGGAATTGTAAGTTTGTACACTATTATGATTGTATTTTATACTTTTATAATCACAAATTTCGCCAAGGCTACACCATAAAAATATTAACAAAGACAAACAATATTTAATCTCAATTTGACAACAGACGCCAAGAACAAAAGTTTGACAATAAATAGTATGCATACGTGTGTGCGTCAAATACATGGTATGTAGTGTGTGTAATGTTTTCTTTATTGATTTAATGTATCATTTATGCATTATTTAAAAAAAATATTAGCATTTTGCACTTCTTCTCTATATTCTCTATAAGTGTGGAATATTTCATACTCCTCCGTCCGCGCAATTTTCGTAAAAAGGGATACAAAGTTTTTGCTTCACGTATTAATATATAGATTGAACTCTGCGCGTCGGGGTTAAAGATAAAATTTAAAGCTTCCGTTTACTGTTGTACTGTCGAAATTCACTTAATTTGTTTTTTATTCATATCATTTAATATGATGTACGTTTTCCAGCTTTGGGTTATGACTTTGATACGCAATTGGGGGAGCTACTGATATTGAATGAACGCTGGTTCCGCACATTTATTTTATTTTATTAAACAAAACACAAGTTGTGGATTTAAAATAAAACGAATTAAAACGAATTTTGTGTAGAATGCGCATATACTAATTATGATTTGTGTTGGTTAATTTTATTTTTATTACTTAGATGCGTGCACGATATTAGCACCCATCTGATTCTAAGTTACCGAAGCCCATAGATATGAACAAAGTAAATACCGCCACCCACCTTGAGATATGAGTTCTAAGTTTCAGTTTATACAGTACAACGGCTGCCCCGCCCTTAAAACTGAAACGCATTACTGCTTCAAGGCAGAAATAGGCGGTGTACTGGCATTTACTTGTGGGGGCTCACAAGACATCCAGTAATTGTGCAAATTATAATTTTCACGGGCTTAATTTTTATTCAATAACATTCCATCATCGTGGATTCATCATCATTGTTCCATCATCGGCATCCGTGAATTAAGTGCGTAATTCAATTAAAAAAAATTATTGTACCTGCCTGCGACATTCGAACATCGGCACAGTCGCATCGCTCAATACGAAAGGATCGGGCATCTTATCTTTTAGGCCACAAGGACTTGAGTATAAGACTTAAGTTTTAATAGGACTTTGCATTTTCCTTCGAGTATTGATTGAAATGGCAATAGGTCCTTACACGGACAGAGAGTAGAAATAAAGCAATTTGAATTAACAATTTAACAATGATATTTATAACAATTATAACAACAATAATTATAAAATAACAATAACATAACTTATACAAGAAATTCTTGGAACGTGCATTAAATGCCTATCTTACAATAGAATGAGCTAATATTAAACTAACAATCAGAGTGAAGCCGTCTTTTGAACTGTAGCAGCAATTTAAGTCGCTTTGATTTTATAGTTAAAAAAAAATGCATCGTCACTCGGGATGATAGTAGGGTGAATGAAGAAATATCCATTCAAATATTTGTAGCAGTTTTACGTACAATGAAGGTCTATAAAGAGATTACTTCGTTCTAAGTGGATACACACGAAGTCTCTTTGGTAGAGAAAAAATATTTTGTTTTTTTATTGCTTAGAGGGGTGGACGAGCTCGCAGCCCACCTGGTGTTAAGTGGGTACCGAAGCCCATAGACATCTACAAGGTCTCAGTATAGTTACAACGGCTGCCTTCAAACCGAAACGCATTACTGCTTCACGGCAGAAATAGGCAGGGTGGTGGTACCTACCCGCGCGGACTCACAAGAGGTCCTATCACCAGTAATTACGCAAATTATAATTTTTCGGGTTTGATTTTTATTACACGATGTTATTCCTTCACCGTGGAAGTCAATCGTGAACATTTGTTGGGTACGTATTTCATTAGAAAAATTGGTACCCGCCTGAGATTCGAACACCGGTGCATCGCTCAACACGAATGCACCGGACGTCTTATCCTTTAGGCCACGTAGACTAAATATTATATATTCTTGTTTTTAAATATATATTTTTTTTTAAACATTTGAAGTACACTAAAACACTCCAATATAGAATTAACTTTATCAAAGTTAACTAAAGCCGCCATTATCAGATAACATGTACTCGAGATGTTAACGACAGGTATATAAATCCATATTAAATAACTAAGATGTTATAAATATTTAACATTTGACGTTCGTTTTTAGTCTTTGCACTATTGTGAGTTTTAACAAATAACAAAATGGCCGCCGAAGTTGTAAGTAGTATAAGATATTACGTTAATAAGATAAATATAAAAATGTGATCGCTAAGAGTATTATTATAAGTTTTATGCTGGTACAAAGATATGCTAAATAACTATGTATCTACTAAGCGTATTTTTAAAAATCCCAACAAATAGTAAAATAATTCAAAAATCAAGCATATCACATATTATATTTATTCAAAATCACGGAGGTCATTTTGAATAAATTTAGTGTCATAAGAATCTATGTTTTGTTAAGTTCATTTTGGTATATGAATGGTTACATAATGAATAAACTTGTTTCAATTATTTTACATTAAACATGTGACAGAATTTATGACCTGACTAGGTATTAAACTAACAATCAGCGAAGCCGTCTTTTGAACTGTAGCAGCAATTTAAGTCGCTTTGATTTTAAAGTTAAAAAAAAATGCATCGTCACTCGGGATGATAGTAGGGTGAATGAAGAAATATACATTCAAATATTTGTAGCAGTTTTACGTACAATGAAGGTCTATCAAGAGATTACTTCGTTCTAAGTGGATACATACGAAGTCTCTTTGGTAGAGAAAAAATATTTTATTTTTTTATTGCTTGCTAACAAATTGCAAGGTCATCCCGGGAGAATGCGCCGTTACTCAACATCGTATCGTTGTAATGGATATGCTTTTTAAGAAAACATCTAAAACTAAAACATCTCACACTCCGGAAATAACCAAATGGTGGAACTTAAAAGGAGATAAGATCCCCGAATTCTGTAACCATTTGAGCAACTTGAAAGTTGATACTGAGTTGGATATTGACAATATATGGGATCACCTTAGCAAATCCATTGTAAAAGCTGGTAATATTACTCTTGGTCGTACAAAAGGTGGTAGAATAAGCAATAAAGAGACTTAGTGGTGGACAGAAGCAGTACAAAATGCAATTCAATGGAAAAAAGATGCCTTTAAGACCTGGCAGTCCACCCAAACTTCTGAAGACCAAGAAAGATATAAAAGAATAAAGAAGGAGACTACGAAAATAGTGGTGGTGGAGCGCGTAGTTGCCCTAAAGACCATGTACGAGCAACTGGAAACAAAAGAAGGTCAAAAATGTATATTTAAGCTCGCTAAACAGCGTTGTTGGAGCACGAGGGATCCCACTAGATGTCGGGCTGTTAAAGATCCAAATGGTGAGCTTCTGTATAAGGATAATGATGTACTATCAGCTTGGCATCAATATTATGAACAGCTACTGAACCCTACTCAAGCTGCTATACAGTTAACAAACGTGGGCAGGAACATTGGGCTTATACCTCCAATACGTCCCAATGAGGTCAAAATGGCGTTAGAAAAGATGGCCAACAAGAAAGCCACGGGACCGGACGGTATTCCAGTGGAAGCTTGGAAGTGCCTTCGTGAGCACGGAATCGAAACGCTCACCAAACTTTTCAACTGTGTGTTGCGCTCTTCCAAAATGCCAGCAGCGTGGAGATTGAGCACCATAGTTCCTATTTATAAGGGGAAGGGCAGTAAGTACGAATGTAACAACTATCGCGGGATCAAGCTGTTAAGCCATACTATGAAACTGTATGAAAGAGTGATTGACAGCCGCCTAAGATCAGAGTGTTCACTATCCAAAAATCACTATGGGTTTGTACAAGGCTTATCTACCACCGACCCTATGTTTGCTCTAAATACGATCGCTGAGGAGTATCGTGCGAAACTTCGGCCATTGTATGTCGCATTCTTAGACATGGAAAAGGCATTTGACCGTGTGCCAAGAGATACGATCTGGTGGAGCCTTCGCAAGAAGAATGTACCCGAACATTATGTTAACGTCATAATTGACACGTACAGGGATGCGAGGTCAATGGTACGGACAGTAGTGGGTCAGACAAAACCAATAGCAGTTGCAGAAGGTCTGCATCAAGGTTCAGTACTGAGTCCCTTTCTGTTCGGCATGGTTATAGACTCACTCACTGAGGTGGCGCAGTCCTCAGCCTCGTGGACTTTCATCTATGCAGACGACGTTGCTATCTGCACCGAGAGCCGCACAGACCTACGAGAGGCACTCCTGTTGTGGAAACAGCAGTTATAGGCCGGTGGCCTAATATTGAGTGTTGCGAAGACACATTACATGTCTTTTAATGACCCAGATCCAGGTGACAACAGTCCGATTTCCATTGACGGTCAACTTGTAAACATGTGCGATCAATACAAGTATCTGGGTACTATGATGCACAGATCTGGAAATTTAAAATGCAACATTCAACACCGAATAGCCGCAGCGTGGCTAAAATGGCGAGAAGTAAGTGGTGTCACCTGCGATAGGAGGATGCCCGTTAAGCTCAAGGGTATGATCTATAAGACCATAATAAGGCCTGTTCTTATGTATGGCAGCGAAACATGGGCGGCAACCAAAAGGAACGTACATACCATTCAAGTTGCTGAAATGAAAATGCTGAGGTGGATGTGCGGCGTGACTAGGCTCGATAAAATCCGCAACGAGTACGTGCGTGGAAGTCTAGATGTACGGGACATCGCTGACAAGATGCAGGAGAGTAGGCTGAGATGGTATGGTCACGTGAAAAGGAAGCCACCTGACTACGTCGGAAATTTGGCGCGACTGCTCGACCTCCCCGGTCGGAGACCTAGAGGCAGGCCCAAGACAAGGTGGAGGGACGTAGTGCTGAAGGACAAGAGAGAATGCAATGTTGCTGACGAGGATGTCGAAGACAGAGCGAAGTGGAGGAGTAAAGTCAGGAAAGCTGACCCCACCACCATGTTGTGGGATAAATAGCTGGGAAGAGAGAGAGATTGCTTAGATGGGTGCACAAGTTCATCACCCACCTGGTGTTAAGTGGTTACTGGAGCCCATAGACAACTACAACTACAACTACGTAAATGCGCCACCCACCTTGAGATATAAGTTCTAAGGTCTCACTATAGTTACAACGGCTGCCCTACCCTTCAAACCGAAACGTATTACTGCTTCATGGCAGAAATAGGCAGGGCGGTGGTACCTACCCATGCGGACTCACAAGAGGTCCTACCACCAATAATTACGCAAATTATAAATTTGCGGGTATTTTTATTACACGACATTATTCCTTCACCGTGGAAGACAATCGTGAACATTTCTTAAGTCGTATTTCATTAGAAAAATTGGTACCCGCCGGCGGGATTCGAACACCGTTGCATCGCTAGATACGATAGCACCGGAAGTCTTATCCTTTAGGCCACGACGACTTCTTAAAACCTTCTTACAAATTAATAAATAGGAAAAGAAGCCTGTGTCCATGATCGACCCGTCGCAGCTTCTGCGTCCAGAGCCTACGTTCAATGACAAGCCCATCGACGCGTTCAGGGACTACAGCGTCGACGACACGGACCCCATCAAGGAACGGGTCCGACGCACTTACTACTTGATGCACTCCAATGTTACCGTCGATTTGGTCAAACGTGAGCATCTGTTTTTTTTTATTGGCAGACGAGCGTACCTCCACCTGATGGTGAGTGGTTACCGTCGCCTATGGACTTCAGTAATGCCAGGGGCAGAGCTAAGCCGCTGCCTTTTTTTATTGCTTAGATGGGTGGACGATCTCACAGCCCACCTGGTGTTGAGTGGTTACTGGAGCCCATAGACATCTACGACGTAAATGCGCCACGCACCTTATGTGGCTCTCTTGTAAAGTTACAAAAATGTCGCTTAAACCAAATAACCTTTCACCTCTCGATAATATAATGATATTTTTACGTAAAATGTCTATACATACGTTTTTACGTAAAAAAATAATGTCTTATTATTTTATTCAAATCAAAGCACTACAAGAAAAACCAGTTTCGAATAAGTATTAAATAAAATGTTTATAACCAGAAAAACGCGAGAAATGGCTAAAGTTCAACCACTTCAAGGCCACAGTGAAGGATGCTCTCATCAAGCTCAATGAGCTGGTGGACGAGTCAGACCCCGACACGGACCTACCAAACATCGTGCACGCTTTCCAGACCGCTGAAAGGATCAGAGAGGATCACCCTGATGAGGACTGGTTCCACCTTACTGGCCTCATTCATGATTTAGGCAAGGTAACGTTCTTCAGAACATAAAGTCAATCTCCGCAGCAGAATAAATAAGATTATTTATTTATTTTTAAGGGATTTTATGACCTGGTAACTAAAACCTTTAAGTCATGTCTTATTTTAATTTATATTCTTATTTTTATGAAAAATGATAATATGGAGGGAATTGAAATGAAATGAAGATGATTAATTTGAGACATTAATCAACTGGGATGAAATTAAACACAATGAGATGAGATGATATGGGATGACATATAATCACAGTAAAATGGTGGTCATTTACTGAGATTTTTGCAGTAGACTTTTTGGAGGATCCCGAGAAGTTACGTTCAGCGGCTTTGTTTCATTTTCCCACATTTGTGCAGTTTCACAGATATTAAACCGTTAATAAACCACCACTATTACACATTTAAGCCTGAAGAAACCCTAAATAGACAAAATAAAACAAATCACACAATTCACTCCTTGCGTTCCCGCCAAAAAGTCAAGATTATTTGACTGTCTGTAATTTTGGAGGAAATACTACTACATAGGTGATACGTATTGTGTCTTTGCTTTTTTAATCTACTTATCAACTTCTATTCAAATCGATCGTGGCTCAAAAATTGCGTCGTAAATATTACAATGAATGTTACTCAGGCTGTTTTTCTCTCCTATTTTTTCTCTCTTTGTCTTGGGCTATCAATTATGACCCATTGCATTTAGACTTGATACATTGTCACAATTTATTTCTTGGTAAATTGTCACAATATATATTTTAACAATTCATAATTTAACAACAACGATTTCACTGTAACAGCTTCAATATTAATTTTAAGTTTAGCTTTGCTTCGTTTATCCTATTATTGGCGTTATCTTATTCTATAAAACTCAAAGAAATTGTGATTTTTTTGGAATACCTAGTCTGAGTTTTAATTTCTATTGATCTGCTGTAGTTAAACGAATGTTTATTTATTGGGCTGTTTGTTTGAGTTTGAATTCACTCAAGTACTTGATGAATAATTTGGACAGTTGCTGTTAGGATTTAGAGAACCTTCTGGTATTGTTTCAAAAACAATTGAAAAGTACCGCGAGTCGCCTAACATTATTTTTTTTTGCTTAGGTGGGTGACGAGCTCACAGCCCACCTGGTGTTAAGTGGTTACTGGAGCCCATAGACAATTACAACGTACATGCACCACCCACTTTGATATATAAGTTCTAAGGTCTCAAGTATAGTTACAACGGCTGCCCCACCCTTCAAACCGAAACGCATTACTGCTTCACGGCAGAAATAGGCAGGGTGGTGGTACCCACCCGCGCGGACTCACAAGAGGTCCTACCACCAGTAATTACGCAAATTATAATTCATTATCTTTCAAATATTTTACGATTAATTTCAGCAAAGCGTGACATATAATACTTACTTAGATATAAAATTGCGCGTACCTACGTCACGTGAAAAGTATGATAACCTTCAGTTTTTACGAGTGTCTTGACTTTTCATTAAGAAAACAATGTCATGTATACGAAGGTCTCGGGGTGTTGATAGCCGAATTATTTGCCGAGTAGAAAAGTAAGGTTGTTTATCTTAGCTCCCCTAAATACGAATCATTTTTTTTGTATTTCAACTTATTTAACTAGAAAAAACAATTTAATGTAAGAAAGCACAACAAAACAACTTTCATTAAACTTTCAGTTAACTTTAGTTATTATATAGTTATATTAAGTATTTTTCATCGGACGCGAGTTTAGATCTTTACGCCACTGTAGAGTCCTTAGCGTAACAGCACAGTCGGAATCCTATGGTATATTGCGACACCCTTATAGCGTCCAAACCAGTACTAAAATTGCCTTAAGACAGGCATAGACAAAAGCTCCTTTTAGGCTGACTACGCAAAAAAAGCCGAGGACAGGCGGGAGTGGCGCAGGATACTCCAGGAGACAGTTATAAGAGGGGGCCATGGCCATCATCATTCAGGAGGCAAGATAAAATACCTACAACATGTTGTAAATTTCTGTTTTAGGTAATGGCATTTTATGACGAGCCGCAGTGGTGCGTGGTCGGAGACACTTTCCCCGTTGGTTGTAAATGGGCTGACTCCATCGTCTATGGTCCCGAGAGCTTCAAGGACAACCCCGACACTTATAACCCTAAATACAAGTATGTAGCCTGAGATATCTGTATATGCTGTATGTACGTAGATAAACTCCAAAAAATACTATTTTTTAATAATAATGACGATATTTTGGAGCTTCAAGGACAACCCTGACACTTATAATCCTAAGTACAAGTATGTAGCCTGAGATATCTGTCTAAGCTGTATGTACGTAGATAAACTCCAAAACTATTATTTGATAATAGTAATGATGATATTTTGGAGCTTCAAGGACAACCCTGACACTTATAATCCTAAGTACAAGTATGTAGCCTGAGATATCTGTATATGCTGTATGTACGTAGATAGACTCCAAAAAAATACTATTTTTTAATAATAATGATGACATTTTGGAACTTCAAGGCCAACCCTGACACTTATAATCCTAAGTACAAGTGTGTAGCCTGAGATGTATATGCTGTATCTACCTAGATTAAAATCAAACCTATTATTTTATGATGATAATGATGATATTTTGATATATATATTTGATGATAAAAGAATGGAGTGCCTTTGCAGAGACCTACACTCGGCATTATGTGGACAAGGGTTGAAGAATATATTATTATTATGAATACATTTAAAACCGTAACGGGTAAAAATAAGTTGATAGGTTAAATAAGGTAAACATTCTGTTTGTTAACGAAATATCGTTTGATTTATTATAAATCAAGTTAAGTAAAAGCTAAAGAACGTTTGAACAATTCACCTGTCAAACTTTGCGTAAGTAAAATAACCCAATAAAGCAAGTCTTTTTAAAAAAAAATTCTAGCACCAAATATGGAATGTACAAACCCCACTGCGGAATCGATAATTTGCTGATGTCCTGGAGCCACGATGAGTATCTGTATCAATTCCTGCTTCATAACAAGTCTACGATACCTGAGAAGGGTCTATACATGATCAGGTAATTAACATTGTTTAAATCAAAATTTTAAACAAACTTATTTATTATTTAATAAGCTGATAATGAGAAAATTGGAATCCCGGCGACACTGTTAACGAATATGTCATTAGATTTTAAGGCGGATGCATGTTCGTCATGTTAAAAATTCATTTGTTTTATAGTCGCTATTGTGCTTTTACAGCTGCAATTGTGGGCCCACGAACTTAACCTACAAAATTAGAAGTCTAATTCTACGGGTTCCATATTAACATTACAGTATCTAGTTTTTTTAATGGAGACTAGCTGACCCGGCATACTTCGTAGTGCCTTAATCGATAAATAAAAGGCGTAAACAAAAGGAATCCGTCTGACGGGGGGACATCAAAGGGAAAATAAAATTGTTATTTTTATTTGAATCCGAGCATTTTCATATTTATCTACCTTTTAAAACTTCTCTGGACTTCCACAAATAATTCAAGACTAAAATTAGCCAAATCGGTTCAGCAGTTCTAGAGTTTTAGCGAGACTAACGAACAGAGTTTATAAATATATAGAGATATATATATAGAGATATTGCTTGTGGCTCAGATACCATACCAGTTTCTCCTGGGCAGGCGGGCGAGCGCGGGCTCAACCAGGTGCTCGGTGTTTAGTAATTACCAAGCAAAAGAACTGAAAGTTTCATTACATTACAATATTGTATATTTATCATGGCTATCATTCGTGACCACACTTTCGATTAATAGATTATATACGTAAATATCTTGTCGGCATAATCACATAGCCTACGTACATATGTACGAGTATACGGTAGGCAGCGGCTTGGCTCTGCCCCTGGCATTGCTGAAGTCCATGGGCGACGGTAACCACTCACCATCAGGTGGGCCGTAAGCTCGTCTGCCTACAAGGGCAATAAAAAAAAAAACGTGATGTCTTCATTACTATATAAAGACGGACAAAATAAATGTGTTTAAATTGCAGGTACCACTCGTTCTACCCTTGGCACGCAGGCGGAGACTACCGCCATCTGAGCAATGAAAAAGACGAAGAAATTCTAAAATGGGTGACCGAATTTAAGTAAGTCTTTCATTTTAACAATTTCAAAACATAAACGAATAACTTGAAAATAGAATTTGTTCTTATTTCTTCTTATTTGTTCTTATAGAATTTGTTTCAAACGGCCGTCTGGTGTGGTGGTAAGTGACATGGTCACTACACAAGGGGGTCGCGGGTTCGAATCCCGCCAAGGGAAGATATTTGTATATGATAAATATAAATGTCTTTCCAGGGTTATGGGTGTATATTAAATATATGTATGTGTATAATAAAAATATTATATTTATTTCCGTTATCTGGTACTTGTAACACAAGTTCTTTGCGAACTTAGCACGGGACCAGTTAACGTGGCGTGATTGTTAGTAAATATTTATTTATTTATATTTATTCTTAAATTTGAAAAAAAACATTGAAAAAAAAATACAATCACCAAACCCCAAGCTAAAATCCTGACAAGGATCATCAGTTACAACTCTTTAATTTGGCTCGTTACTAAGCCGGAATTCTTCTAAGATTTTCAGTGTCCTTTTTTATTTATTCATACATATTTTGAATTTTAAATAATGTTTGCCGAGTAAAGGATATTATGTAATTGATAAAAGCAATTTCCTGATAAGTCAGAATTACGATTATCGTACGTAACTGAGTTGTATCTTGGCGTTAGATACTTGATGTCAATAATAACAAAGTAAACATTATGTTATGTGGTCTATCGAACAAGACACGTATCGAGCGATGCCATTTTTTTTCATGATTACATTGGTAAACGATATCACGGCTCGGTTAATGTTAAATGATTTCCGCAGCCAAAAGATATCACAACGGCCCCACCCAAATAGAAACAGGGGATCCTGCAGTCAAATGATTGCCTAAATCCACACACGTCACAATGTGCCAAATTTAGTAAAAGAATTAAATGAATCTAAATACTATAAAACTATATTAAAACTAACTATAACAAATTTTTTTTTTTTTGATTGCTTAGGTGGTTGGACGAGCTCACAGGCCACCTGGTGTTAAGTCGTTACTGGAGCCCATAGACATCCACAACGTAAATGCGCCACCCACCCTGAAATATAACTATAACTAAATATAAAACCTCGTAGCAAATACTATAAAACTATGTTTGTATCTAATCAGTTTGTAAATGCTCTAGTTTCGCACCGGATAAACTAACGACTTCTGTTTTCCTTGTAGCAAATATGATTTGTACACGAAGAGTGAGAAGGTGCCGGACATTGAGGCCCTTTGGCCGTACTACGAAAAGCTCATTGAGAAGTACATCCCCGGAATCTGCGAATGGTGATAACATCACATCTTTACCGAAACAACCATAATTACTGTAGTTATATAAGTAAATTATATTTATGAATAGTATTATCACGTCACGGGAACAACCATAATTAATTTAGTTACATAAGTAAAGTATACATGAGTCGACTATTATCAAAGCCGGCAATCTGACTTTTGGACAATGATTGGTAAATCAGAAAAACGAATTATTGACTTTGTATTCCATTGGCAGTCACAAAACTCTTCGGAACGACATCTTAGATAAATAACAGGTTATGTATTAACCTTTATTTAATGCAGGTTTTGAACCGTATTCTTTGAAGGAGACGATTATATTCAAATAAATCTGTATTGACATATCAATAATTTTTTTTTGTCCAAATGCACAGATTGCCACCTTTGATAATAGACGACTCACATATAAATGGTATTATCACGCTCAAGGCCACTTATTTTGGGCGCTCAGTGCAGAAAACCGCCTGAAAATGTAAATTATTTTTGACATTTGTAGTTTTACTCAACTCAATAAAAAGGCAGAGAACAACTCGCTCCTAACCTAAGCACCAGCCCGCTGAGTTTCACGCCGGATCTTCTCAGCGGGTCGCGATTCCGATCCGGTAGTAGATTCATTCGCGAAACAGCTACTTTTGAGGCGTTAGGTCTCCTTTGGAGGCGCCCGGGTAGCTGTTGTAGTTGTTAGCAAATCCCATCCTTCCTGGCTGAGCCTTTGCTCGCCCACCTGCCTTGGTAAAACCGGAAAGGCCTCCGGGCCACCAGTAACTTATCAAACATAAAGAAAAGAACAACTCTGATGCCCCTTTTGTCTTATTTTACCCCATCTAAACTCTATATGCATTTAAGTTTGTATCTCATTGAACAATTAAACTGATGGGCTGGACATTGAATCATTAAAATGCAAGTCCTCGCGATATTTTTTTTATTGCTTAGATGTGTGGACGAGCTCACAGCCCACCTGGTGTTAAGTGGTTACTGGAGCCCATAGACATCTACAACGTAAATGCGCCACCCACCTTGGAACACACACTCCTTCCAGCTTCAATTATTAAAAAGATAAAATTGACAGCATCTAACTGTGTCAACATTTGGTTTTAGTTAATTTAACGTTATTAGAATGAAATAACAATTAGATGGAATTTTATTTTGAATCACTGGTTGTGAAATACATTAGTTTTGTTAAAAACATATCTGGAGGGTATGGGGAGATTTTTAAAAGAGAAAAAAAAGCAAATTCATTAATAACATACAAGTGACCAAAAGTAAATTTGATTAGAATTTGTTTATAGTTAGGTAAACGTCACCAAAGTCTTTCTAGAACTTTTGTAAATATTTTCAATTTCCGACTAGCTCTGGTGGTAGTTCCATAGTCGAATATTATCAAATAATTAAATAAATAATTAATAAATTAAATCTTTACATTAATTCATTATTCAATTAATTAAATCTATTTTTCATGTCATCTTTTGATTGACACAGGATAAATGTCAAAATCACTTATTTTATTTTATTATATAGATATTTTTAGCTTTAATAAGTATTGTATAGAGGAATAACTGCATTAAATTTCTGCATTGTGTTGAATTTTTAATATAACTTTGCGACTGAAATCCAAATAATTCGGAATATTCAACATTATATTCATAATAACTATCTTATTCCAGTTGTTTACGAAATAAGTAACAATACTATAATATTATATAAATTATTAATACAATAAATTTGTTTTAATTGAAAGTTTCGTTTTGCTTTCATAATTTCTTTACATTTCTTATATTAATGCCAATTTCTCGACTGATCCTTCTAGTAAATTAATGCCAAAATTACATTCCGTCCTGATGGAATGGAATGGCTAATGTCAAATGTCAACCCTTTTTAAGAATGTTATGGTTAGTCTAAGATGCCACTCATAAGAAGTCCCTTAAACCCCTTTTACGACACCCCCAGAAAGATGTGACTCGGACCTGCTCTAAGTTGAGAACCGCACGGTAAAAATTAAACTGTAACGTGGGAGGGAATATTAAAATATGGACTTTGTGAATAAGGATATGCGAGAGGGGTCTAAATGAAAAAAGAGAACATGCTACGCCGGACGGGATACGAACAAAAAGAATAATACAATTTAATCATCATTATTCTCCTGCCCTTTTCCCAGTTACCTGGGGTCGGCGCAACATGTTTTCTCCTTCCATACTCCTCTATCATATACCATTTCTTCGCTCAATCTCCTCTTACACATATCGTCTTTCACGCAATCCATCCGTTTCTGCTTAGGTCTACCTCTTCCTCTAAAGCCTTGCACATTCATAGTTAGCACTCTCTTACCAACCTAATTGACATTTCAACTCATCATATTTCCATACAATCCCAAACGCGCACTTCTCATCTTCTCTGTCACCGGCCACTTTCACACGTCCTCTAACATATAATAATACAATTTGATAATGCTCATAACTTCGAAGATCTTAAAGTAAAGTAATTTACCGACAGATTGCACGTGTTACTAGCACAGATATTTTTACTAAAACGAGTTTTATTCTTGTAGTCGTTCAGGTACCGACGCTACCGTGCCTGTTTCTAGAAATTGTCTGACACAGAATAGGACGTGAAAATTCTCCACGGCCTATACTCGTAGAGGCATATAGGAAAGAAGTGCAATAAATTTCCAAGTTCAAGGAGCAGGGCTAATAAAAAAAAGGACGGAATTGTTAAAGTAATGAAGAACACCTATAATTCGATACATATTGGCTTTCCTGCCACTATTTATCAGTAAGGGCTATCCGACGAGAATCTCAGTGGGCTGACAGCTCGTCTCGTCTAACCCATGCATCAGCCCGCTGAGTTTCGCGCCGGATCTTCTCAGCGGGTCGCGATTCCGATCCGGTAGTAGATTAATTCGCGAAGCAATTGCTTTTGAGTTGTAAGGTCTCCTTCGGAGGCGCTCGGGCAATTGTTAGCAAATCCCACCCCTCCTGGCTGAGCCGTTGCTCGCCCACCTGTCCTGGTGAAACTGGAAAGGCCTTCGGGCCACCAGTAATCTTTCAATCATAAAAAAAAGTTCGTCTCGTGTGTCCAAAATAAGCAATTTTACTCTGAGCCATATTTAATTTAATTCACTCGTCACCAACGATGGCGTTAACGAAGGCCTTATCATTTTAGAAATATAAGAAAAAGTCGTTTAAGTCGAAAAAGTTGAAGTCGTCGTGGCCTAAAGGATAAGACGTCCGGTGCATTCGTATCTAGCGATGCACCGGTGTTCGAGTCCCGCAGGCGGTTACCAATTTTTCTAATGAAATACGTACTCAACAATTGTTCACGATTGACTTCCACGGTGAAGGAATAACATCGTGTAATAAAAATGAAACCCGCAAAATTATAATTTGCGTAATTACTGGTGGTAGTACCTCTTGTGAGTCCGGACGGGTAGGAACCACCACCTTGCCAAGCAGTAATGCGTTTCGGTTTGAAGGATGGGGCAGCCGTTGTAACTATACTGAGACCTTAGAACTTATATCTCAAGGTGGGTGGCGCATTTACGTTGTAGATGTCTATGGGCTCCAGTAACCATTTAACACCAGGTGGGCTGTAAGCTCGTCGACCTATCTAAGCAATAACAAAAAATATTTATGCAATTGTCAACAAAAATGTTTGGTAGAATTTAACTTCGAAACTTGAATATTTGGAGTCTGCAAACAAGCGAACAATAAACTTTTTTTTACGAAAGGAAGTAGGAATTTTAAGTTTTTGTTGATCACAATTTATAAACGCACTAATGGGTTTTTTGTTGATCCTCAGAAGAACTGTAATTCGTCACTCATTGTCATCCGGTATAGATCACATGTTTTGAATTCGCGCAAACTTAGAATTTAGCACTAAACCTTAGCAATAAACCTAATTTTTTTCCTTATCAATCCGCTGGTAGCCTAAGGGGCTATCCAAGCATCGCGCGGATGGGAGGATGAGTTCACGGGCTCAACCTGAAAGAATTTAGTATTGAGTATTATAGTAGTCATAGGGAGGGACTCACTCTGTTTCATCTTCAACACTTTGCTTCATGCGTTTTTTATTCTATTATTTGCATTCCACATATTATTATAAATATTAACAACAAAATTTAGATTTAAAAAATAGCGGAAAAAAAATAACCCAATTTATAAATAAAAATTATATATGTACATATATTATATGTTGTTACATTTGAATCCATACAAGAGAAAGCTGTTCAGATAGTCATTTCTAGAAATATGTTATTTTGAAGTAATTTATCAGTAAAGTTTTGGTGGGTTCACCAAAAAGACCACGATGTACAAGTCAAGTTTCAAACATTAAAAAAATGCTATCGTGAAAACAATTAATTTATCAAATTAGCATTTTCAATTATCGCTCATGTTTTTCTCATATTTTATTAGTGCGGATAACCTATGACTTGGAGTGGAGCGATGATCATCGCCTATTATCAGACAATTCCACCATTTAAGAATCAAGTGCTAACAACATATTACTATTAGTCTGAATCGCTCTGAGAAGGAACACAGACGCACTACAATGAAAATCAAGCCAGTGAGTTAATTTTCTTTTTTAGAGCCGTTTTAGATGTTGTTTAGTCTGTGGAATATTTCGTATTTGGAATAGCAAATTTTTTTCAATTTTTGTTTATGAATTAGTAGTTTCTAAAATGTTAAAAAAAGAAATGACCGCCATATTTTTTTTGTATTTTTTTTGTTGGAAGGTTCATAGATTTTTTTTTTAATTTTTGCGAGTCTTTAAATCTTCATCGATGCTTCTAAAATCAAAAGTATGAATTAAACATTTTCTAAGTAGAGAACCTTCTGCAGTTATTGTTCTTGGGGTTCTGTCCTCTTCCGTGCGTTGTATTCCTCAGTTCTGAGGGTCGTGACCTTTACTGAGCACTTTTGTTAGGACTATGTTCCACCATTCACTTCTGTCCTCCGCGCAGTGGATAGCGACATTGATGCTGGATTCCAAAGTCGTCTTAATCTGATCGGACCAGCGTATGGGACTACGCCCCCTAGGTATCTTTCCTTCCATTTTGCCGGTGATGAGAAGTCTTTCGAGATTGTCACCCTTTTTCCTCGCAACGTGACCGAAAAACTCCAAAATCCCACGTAGGCAAATGGCGGAGAGTCTTAAGGAGACGCCTAGTTCTTCCAGGATTGATGCGTTTGTCCGATGCGCCGTCCAGGGAATCCGCAGCATTTTCCTCCAGCACTGTTACAGGGTTCTGTAGTCTGACTGCAAAAAACAGAAATTAATAAATTTAAAATACAAATGTAATAATCTCATAATGTCACATCAAATTCGTTCATGTCCCGTCTATTGTTCGTTGTCCAACTCGCATTTACTTACCTACTATTTTAATTTACATGTAAATTGAAGTTATAATAATGAAGAAAAGTTTATTTTCTGACGTATCCATCATTATTTCACAACATCTGTACAAATGAATTCATTATTTATTTTTATTTTTATAATAGGTACATTATTAGCGTGAAAGGCTAACATCCGACCCTGAAATAGGAAAATTCTAAATAAAAAAAAAAAAAAACATTCAATTTCAATTAAATCTCAGCTCAATCGAGGCGAACACAATTAAAAACAACATTTACAGTTTCATTAGAAATTAAGCGCAAAATCTAGAAATGTTGTGTTGTTTGTTTTAATAAAGCAATGGACGGTCGTTAGCACAATATTCAAATAATAATAATAATAAATAACTTTGAACAAATCACGCACGGTCATCCAGCCCTAATTTAGGATTTCCTGTTTATGGGTACTAGAGACTTATAAACATACTTATATAAGTTTAAATATATACATATACTAGCTTTTGCCCGCGACTTCGTCCGCGTGGAATAGTTCACAAATAATGCTTTATTTTAGAACAAATTTGGTTTGCATAAAACGTTATATAGTGAGATTGATCGAAGATAGTGAGCCAACATTAACATATAGACAAATGCTTTTTTGAGCACTTTTGAGACTTTTTTTAGTTCTTTTAAAGGGGAACAATACTGTCATACATTATTTTAGCGAAACTTTAACCGTTTCTGCAGCGCACACAGCGGAAGCTCTCAAAAGGGAAAAAAACCGCGGTTTTGAAACATTCTTTATTAGTGCTCCGCTTGTATTAGTCTTAGCGTGATGTTATATAGCCTATGAGCCTTGCTCAATAATCTAACACTTAAAATAATTTTTCAAATCGGAACAGTAGTTCCTGAGATTGGCGCGTTCTCAACAAACTCTTCAGCTTTATAATATTAAGTATAGATAATAGATAGATAATATTCACCCAGATAAAGAGCAAACAAACGTGTTCATCACACAAATGTTTGTCTGATGCGGGAATCGAACCCACGACCCTCGGCGCAACGGTCAGGGTCGCTATAATATAAATATTTCGACTATGATTTCCTATTTATTATAAATGTCAGTGAAGATTATGACAATGACAGTGTCGAATTGCTTGATGAAGGTAGTGATATAAATTAACATGAAACATTACTAATAATAACTGAGAGAACTTTTTATTTTGTGTAGAGTTAATGTATTGTTTAGAAATACATTTCTTTTGTGTTTATTTTATACTAGCGGCCCGCTCAGACTCCGCTCGGGACTTTAACAAAAATTTCAACGATATTTGACGTTGTTTTATTTTTAAAAATAAAAGAACACTTATTGCGGCATAACTATAATAGTTAGATATATGCTGTCGCGACACTTTTTGTAAATAATAATGTGTTCTACAAAGTCGTAGTAGGTACATTATTTTATTCTATCATCAATAGTTTCCGCAGGGCACGCGATGTAAAGAATGTTTTAGGTAATTTTTTTACACCTTGGGTTACATTATTGGAGTTTTAGTAAGGATCACTAATTAAAAAAAAAAAAATAACCTATGTCACTCGGGAATAGTGTAACTTCCAAACAGTGAAAGAATTTTTCCAATCGGTTCAGTAGTTTCGGAGCCTATTCAATACAAACAAACAAACAAATCTTTCCTCTTTATAATATTAGTATAGATTTTGACCACTCCTAAAAAGTAAATTAAAAATACCTAAAATATAAAAATCGATGGAATTCATAACTTGAATTAATGAGTTTTTGTTTGCTGACCGTACGTGCTCTCACTACATTGACGCGTATACAGATTAGTCACTCACACAAGTAAGGACGGCGCGCAGTCGTACTTTGCAACAACTATAACTACTGCATCACCGAGTCAAAAATGACGATGAATAAGAGAATAGAATAGGGCCTAGCAGTCCGTAGCCATTCATACCCGATCCTGTAGACCGAATGGTAAACAGTCGACGTCGCCCTAAGCACGTCATTACGGATCCTCCCGATCCATTAACGGTGCTTTTAGGTACCACAAGCACCGGTCACCGTACTCGTCGAATCCGTCGCTTGCGACGAAGGGCTTGACGAGCGAATTAATTCATAAACACAGCCCACTGAGTTTCTCGCCGGATCTTCTCAGGTCGCGTTTCCGATCCGGTGGTAGATTCTGCGAAGCACTGCTCTTGCTAGCGGAGTCTTGTAGAGTGTTAGCAAACTCTCTCAAATTGAGCCCGTGAGCTCACCTACCCATCCGGGCATAGCTGGAATAACCCCTTAGACTACTAACTATTAGATGGGGGGAAAGAACCTGGTGCACGTTCCCCGGAGAATCCCTTAACCATCTTCTATAAAACTGATAGCTTAGAGCTACTTTGTATTTTATCCAGGATTCCCCGGTCTCCATGATCGACCCATCCCTGCTACTGCGTCCGGAGGCCAAGTATGACGACAAGCCCGTGGAAGCCTTCCGGGACTACAACATCGACGAGAACGACCCCATAAAGATGAGAGTTCGGAAAACATATTACGACATGCACACGAATATGACTGTTGACTTTGTCAAAAGTGAGTATAAAGTAGAACTGGTATGATATATTTATTTACGTTGGTTCAGGGAGAGGCTCTCACGTTGTACATTGCTTGAAGTTGGTCCTAGAAAAAAAAAGTAGTATATGAAACCTCACTAACGGCATGTCACGTGATGCAGAAAGATCCAATCACGTAATCAACATGGCTGGCACCACGTTCCCCCCTTACCTCACTCCCTGACCCCCTAATCCCCTGAAACAGACCCAAAAATTGACTTCTGGGAATTCAAGGTCAGAGCTCAAGACTTGTGTCGATTATTATACATACCTGAGTCGAGGATTATATTAGAGACAATAATCTTCTGTTTCGTGGTATCATTGTGTAGTTGTTGTTGTTATGTTGTGTTGAAAACGAGGGTACAAAATATTCGGGTGTGCGCCAGAACTATTAGATTTTGCCGCAATACGATAGTAAAGGTACGGATAACGCAAATTCACATCCTCGTTGAACTCGTCGATTAGTTGGACGTGCGAACTAACCCATAGACAAATCCTACTGAATTTCTCGTCAGATCTCAGTGAATCGCGATCCGGGTCCGATGGTAAATTCTGCGAAGCACTTGCTAGGGCTAGCGTTAGCAAACTCTCTCAGGTTGAGCCCGTGAGCTCACTTAACCGTCCGGTCGTAACTATAATAGCCACTTAGGTTACCAGCGAATAAGTAGGGCAAAAAATAGGATTGAAAAACAAAATTGCACAAATTCGCCACAGACTACGTATAATCGTATCTATGTATGTACTTAGGAGAGTTTTTTGGTTATTATTTTTGAAGACAGATAATATGTGCATAGTAACGGCCACCGGCTTGATTTACTCTCGAATAAAAATGCTAAAGAAAAACTTTTTGTTAGTGATTAGTTGTATTTGAAAGCCTGTTTTATCAGCAAAAGAAAAGACTAAAAAGACGACCGTTCCAATGTTGGGTAGACGACATAAAGGCCATTGCAGGCTCTACGTGGAAGAGGAAATGCCACGACCGGGACTTACGGCAGGATTTGGGGGAGGCAATGTGTAGAAAAATTACATTAAATAGTATGTACCTAAAGATGAATTAAGGTTGTTAATAAAGGCTTCTTTGTCTTTATCTTTATCAGCACTATATTATCTTTTATTACAAAAGGGGATTAGAACGTTGTAGCTATGCGATAGTTCAAATACAGAGGCCAACCTTATTTAAAAAAAAGCTTTAATACGTCACATGTATTGAAATTTATATAACATCTCTATTATTAATTTAATCGAAAATATTGTGTCTATAATAATCGATATGCTACAAAATTTCATAGTTTATTTTTGTGATGACGTATTCTATTTACACGACTAGGTACGTACCATCCTCTACGAAGCATTCAAGCGTTCTCACTTGAAGGCTAGATTTTTTTGTAATCGAATTGGATTGACTTCTATTAAAACAGTTTTTTTTTATTGATTAATGGGTGGACGAGCTCACGGCTAACCTGGTGTTAAGTGTTTACCGAAGCCAGTAAACATCAACAACGTAAATGCCGCCACCCACATCGAGACATGAGTTCTAAGTCTCAGTTTTATAATATAACGACAGTTCATCCCCTCAAACCGAAACGCATTACTGCTTCACGACAGAAATGGGCAGGGCGGTGGTACCTACCCGTGCAAGACATCCTAACTCTAGTAATTACGCAAATTATAATTTTTGCGGGTTCGATTTTTATCACACGATATTGTTCCTTCACCGTGGAAGTCAATCGTGAACATTTGTTAAGTATGTATTTCATTACAAAAATTGGTACCCGCCTGCGGGATTCGAACACCAGTGCATCGCTCAACACAAATGCACCGGACGTCTTATCCGTTAGGCCACGACGACTTCATAGTCGTCATAAGTCTCAGTTTTATACAACAACGACAGCTCAACCCTTCAAACCGAAACGCATTACTGCTTCACGGCAGAAATGGGCAGGGCGGTGGTACTGTTTACGGGGTGGGATGATGGAGACTTTTTAAAAAAACACTTTTTACAGAAACTGAAAAATGTAATTTTATTATATGAAAGTACACGTTTTAGATGAGTATCCACAACGAGGTCTCAAACCGATCTGATTTACCGTGGTCACCGAAATGCTGACGAAACTTTCGATTTGCGTCATTACCTAGAATCGAAGTAAACAACTGAGGCTAGGTCAGCAGTTTACTTTGTATAGACCATGCTGCAGTCGAATATTATAACAGTACCTACCCGTGCGGATTCACAAGACATCCTACGTCTAGTAATTACGCAAATTATAATATTGCGGGTTCGATTTTTATCACACGATGTTGTTCCTTCACCGTGGAAGTCAATCGTGAATATTTGTTAAGTACGTATTTCATTACAAAAATTGGTACCCGCCTGCGGGATTCGAACACCGGCGCAGTCGCGTCGGTCGACACGACCGCACCGGGCGTCTTATCCTTTAAGCCACGATGACACTGTTCTTATAAGATCATCGTAATGAAATATTTAATTTAAATTTTGATTGTTTAAACAATGATTCATAAATAATGATTAGCGTTCGAGTCGAATTTACGATCGCTGTTTTCTATCATAGTGCTTAAAAACCTTATCTACCCTCGTTAATATGTAACTGCTAGTTTGATTGTGTTAACTTCAATGACTTGATAACAATCATTATGGTTGTAGATTGATAATTATGCCTGACAATTGAAACATTTAATTAACAGATACCAATTAAAGATGTCATAATCAGACATTAAAACAACATTTAATTTCGTCCATACTGTTAAATACGTTCCTAACAAAATACCAACAAATTACTCTGTAAACATGTGATCAAGAATCAAACAATTGAAAATTTACATTTAAACACCCTTAATAAATAAGGATAAGGATCAGAAAAAAACAAGTACTATGTTGTTTAACGCTAAAAATGTTTTTCGTATATAGCATATGCATAGAACATTGATGTGTGTATGAATTCCCTATAGCCACCGAAACGGCTGGACCGATTCGCTAAATTTTGTATAAAATCCTCAGATAGATAGCATAGCATCCTATGAAGTCTGGTAGCGATGGGATCAAGATCAAATTAAAAAACATCCAGGAAAGTGGATCGGGTTTTCTCGTAACTATAACTAGTCAGGTCATAAGTATTGTCACACAGTAAAAACTTTTCTTTTAGAATGCTGGCCACAAAAAAGTTTATTGAATTCGAATTTCGAATTGTTCATGAAAATAAAAATGTATACTTTTAGACTTTTACTCATTTTTAAATATGGAGTGGACGCTTAAAGAAGACCGTGTTGCAGTTATTGCGTTGCATCGTTGCGGTTACGCGCCAATTCAAAATTTTAACATTCTGAAAAATTTTAATATAACCAAAAGATTCGTTTATCGTACCATCAAACGATACAATGAAGACTCTAGTGTAGATGACAGGTCAAGAAGTGGTCGCCCTCGGTCTGTTAGGACTCCAGCAGTGATAAAAGCTGTGAAGGCGCGAATTCAAAGAAATCCCAAACGTAAGCAGAAACTGTTGACCCTTCAGATGGGGTTAAGCAGAACCACGGTGAAAAGGGTGTTAAATGAAGACTTAGGGCTTCGGGCATATCGAAGAAAAACAGGACATCGTTTGAACGCTCGTCTAATGGACATGAGACTGAAGAGATGCCGCGCTTTGTTGAAGCGGTACGCGGGAAAAAAATATCGGGAAATTCTTTTTTCGGATGAAAAAATTTTTACCGTAGAAGAGAGCTACAACAAACAAAATGATAAGGTGTACGCACACAGTAGTGAAGAAGCGAGCAACCGTATTCCGCGTGTCCAACGAGGTCATTTTCCATCCTCGCTAATGGTATGGTTGGGAGTTTCTTATTGGGGCTTAACAGAGGTACATTTTTGTGAGAAAGGTGTAAAAACGAATGCAGTTGTGTATCAAAATACAGTCCTGACGAACCTTGTGGAACCTGTTTCTCATACCATGTTCAATAACAGGCACTGGGTATTCCAACAAGATTCGGCGCCAGCTCATAGAGCGAAGAGCACACAAGACTGGCTGGCGGCGCGTGAAATCGACTTCATCCGGCACGAAGACTGGCCCTCCTCCAGTCCAGATTTGAATCCGTTAGATTACAAGATATGGCAACACTTGGAGGAAAAGGCGTGCTCAAAGCCTCATCCCAATTTGGAGTCACTCAAGACATCCTTGATTAAGGCAGCCGCCGATATTGACATGGACCTCGTTCGTGCTGCGATAAACGACTGGCCGCGCAGATTGAAGGCCTGTATTCAAAATCACGGAGGTCATTTTGAATAAACTTTAGTGTCATAAGAATCTATGTTTTGTTAAGTTCATTTTGGTATATGAATGGTTACATAATGAATAAACTTGTTTCAATTATTTTACATTAAACATGTGACAGAATGTATGACATGACTAGGTATATTAAAAACACGCACACAATGATAAAATAATCCATTGTTTATTTATTTTGGTATTTTGGTATTACCAAATCTAGTATGCTCAGTTTCGCAAACCTAAGACTTAAACTGTGTAGGTTTTGGCGTCTTTAATTAAAATGGATGCAACTTTTCGAGAATTGTTAATGAAATTATTTTTTTAGGTAAAATGGAAAAGTGGTTGAAGTTCAATCACTTCAAAGCCACTGTTAAGGATGCTCTCATCAAGCTCAATGACTTAGTGGACGAGTCAGATCCCGATACGGATCTCCCAAACATCGTGCACGCCTTCCAGACCGCTGAGAGGATCAGGGAGGAACACCCCGATGAAGATTGGTTCCAACTTATTGGACTGATGCATGATCTCGGAAAGGTAGGTGATATATTACGTCGTAAATTTGATTTGAGCTGATGGTAGGCAGCGACTTGGTTGTGCCCCTGGTATTGCTGACGTCCACGAGTAACCACTTACCATCAGGCCGTATGATCTGCATACAAAGATAATAAAAAAAAAATTCCAATATCTATTGTTATTTTGAGGTTATGGCATTCTACGATGAACCACAGTGGTGCGTGGTGGGTGATACCTTTCCGGTTGGTTGTAAGTGGGGCAAGTCTATTGTGTACGGAGACGACAGCTTCCAACGTAACCCGGACACGTACAATCCTAAATACAAGTGAGTCGACTGACATTAGACCATAATATGGTCGAGTTCACATTTTATTAAGTGTCGCGCAATTCTCTCATCTTGCTTCATTCGTCGCTAAGCAATAATGGCTTCCACCTTCTTGCTCGTTCATACATTAACTAATAAAAGAGTTATTATAGTAAGCTTTTTTTTATAAATGAATTTGTTTTCAACAATTGACTAAAAAAATTAACTCTATGAATTAATGTTTTTAGTACTGAACACGGCATGTACAAACCGAAGTGTGGTCTAGAGAACTTAATGATGTCCTGGGGCCACGACGAGTACCTGTACCGAGTTCTTGTACATAACAAGTCCAAGTTTCCCAAGAAAGCGCTGTACATGGTCAGGTGAGGCTATCAATGATTTACATAATAGAACATATGACTTTGTATTATCCGCCTCCTACTGAGAGCGGGCGGGTAGCATCATTGCATAGTCTTAATAGCTACGTTTGAGAATCATTTACGCAATAAGCTGACACGAAGTCAGGATGGTATGAACACATCATCAGAGAAGACAGTCAAGTCCTCAAGCTTCCCAACTTGGTGGATGTAGAACACCTGTCATGAAGATACAAAAAAATGAGAAAAATTAAGTCACAGACCATAAAAAAGTGGTGACACAGAACTGAAACTCGCTTGCGACGAAGGGTTCGGCGAGTAAACTAATCCATAGACACAGCCCACGGTGGTAGATTCTGTGAAGGGCTAGTGTTAGTAACGCCTCCTGGTTTGAGTCCAGTGAGCTCACCTACTAGTTAAGGTTACGCTGACATAGCCTCTCAAGGCTATCAGCTTAGGTAGGAAAAAAAAAACTGTAAGACATATTTGATTGGTCCTATTTATTTCTGACATGAATTATTAACGCATTCAGATGTGAAGTACAACTGTTGTTCTAATACAATTGGGACCTCAATTTTATGTCTCAAAACGTTTTACGATATTCGAATTATGGTCTGTGAATAAAACCAGGTCGGACGCCCGTCTCTGGAGCAGTAAGAAATTTCGAGAAACATATTATTTACAACACCTACGTATGCCTTTTCGGCTGCAATTTGTGTGATAAACTGACTATCTCATGAACTAAAATACAATCGGATGGAATTATAAAGACGAAATCGTGCTTTGAACTTTGTTTATTTTCAAACACATATTAAAAACTTATTTACTTACTATGTTTTTATTGGTTTGACCCACACAGATTTTATTGATATTTAAAATCTGTGTGATTTTTAAAAGGTTTCGGTGTTTAAAATCTTAATATATATCACTCTCTTTTTCACTCCCATAGTACGGGAATCCTAGTTTCGGGGGTCATCATATTTCATGTCCAATTTTATTATTTTAAATATGAACTCAAAATTTTATTACGACTCATGAAATATTTCCTTTTTACCTTATCGTAGGTACCACTCCTTCTACCCGTGGCATGCTGGTGGCGATTACAAACATCTTCTCGTGGAAAGCGATAACGATATCTTGGAGGCTGTACTTGAGTTCAAGTGAGTGAATGTAACAGTTCCTTCCTTATTAACCATAAGATTTGACTCCGGCCTTCTCGAACCTGACGGTTATTGTTTTTCCGTCGTCCATAATATACACATGAAGTAGGTACCGCCATCCTATTTCTACAGCAAAACAGTCATGCGTAATTGTACTATTATTATAGAGTACATCTAACTTCGCTTATGTGGTAAGGTGGGTGACGATTTTCATGATATTCTCAAATGGCTATGGTCTGTGAGCTCCAGCTCATCTACAGAAATAAAAATGCGTAAATTAAACATTTCATGCCATGACATTCTCCGGCTCTTTCTCTAAAACGTGCGTAAAAAAGGACGAACGTAATGGATCCAAGACACTGTTGGTTGCTACAAAGTCCCATCCGTCATATTGCGGATGTATATCGATCAGACACGAACAATATGCGGCTCACCTTAAGCCGCTTGCTCGTCTAATAACTTTTGAAAATACATGTAAGGCACTTAATAGAATTATCTATCAATAAAGTTAAACTTAAATATACTGAATGAACTTATACTTGAATGAACTAGAATATAAACAATCTTTAGATTTTTATTATATATTAAATAAAAGTTCGTAAACCAGGAATAATAGGTCTTTTATGTTATTTTGTTCAACTTGATCGTATTGTATACTTTTTAGACGTCATCCGACAGTAATAATGTTATTAGCTTAAAATATTTGTTAAATTATATTATTTGTTAAATTTACAGCAAATACGATTTGTATACGAAAAGCGCTGGGGTCCCGGACATTGAAGCGCTTTGGCCTTACTACGAGAAACTCATCGATAAATACATCCCGGGTGTACTTGAGTGGTGAAACTGGCCTCCATAAAACGATTAGAAATATGATAAGGAATTTTCAATAACAAAACCTGAGTGTTAAGGATATATCTATATATTAATACGTGAAGCAAAAACTTTGTACCCCCTTTTACGGAAATTGCGCGGACGGAGGAGTATGAAACTTCCCACACTTATAGAGAATCTAAGGAAGGAGTGCAGAATCCTATTATTTTTTTAAAATTATGTATTAATAATACATTAATCAATAATAAAAGCATTACACACACTACCACTTATTTGAGACACACATTTAAATAATTTATACTCTTTGTTTACCGTCAAACTTTTGTTATTGCTTATAGTCTGTGGTCTAATTGAGAATAGGTTAATACTGTTTGTCTTTATTAATATTTGTCTAAAGTGTACATGTAGTCTTGGCGAAATTTGTGATTAAAGAAGTATAAATAGTCACAATAGAATCACAATATAATAATAATAATAATAATAATAACTCTTTATTTATATAGCACCTTGATATGTACACAGTAAAGTAATAAAACAAAAGTCGGTATATAAATCGGCGGCCTTATCGCTGAAAGCGATCTCTTCCAGGCAACCTTGCAGGGAGAGGAATAAGTTTTTTTTTTTTTTTTTTTATTGCCCTTGTAGGCAGACGAGCATACGGCCCACCTGATGGTGAGTGGTTACCGTCGCCCATGGACTTCAGCAATGCCAGGGGCAGAGCCAAGCCGCTGCCTACCGCTAGTTAACTGGACGGTGCTATATCTTAATAAACTTACATAAAAATATATACTTAAATACACATGTGAAAAATAAATACCATATAAGATAAACTTACATACGATTAAATACAAATAAATACTAAAAATATATAATAGTTTGACAATAGAATCTTATTAGTGTACAAACTTATAATTTTAATTAATTATAGGCGAATTTAGATTAACGGGGGACCACTAGTTGTTGAAATTACTTGAAACTCATTTTGGATTCTACCGAAAAATCACATTTAGAACGTTTAAATGTGAATATGTAATTTATGTTTACGTGTTAAGAAATAAGTCAAGGAGAGAGCACAGGAATTTGGAAGAAGTAATTGTTCAACTATTAATTTTAATTATAATTTACTGTAATCTAATTTTAGGAAGGGTTGTGATACCTATACTAATCTTATCTTATACCTTTAAACGAGCAATTCTTGTATATTAATATATATGTATATAATCTGAATCTCGGAAACGGCTCCAACGATTTTCATAAAATTTAGTATACAGGGGATTTCGGGGGCGATAAATCGATCTAGCTACGATTTATTTTCAGAAAATGTTGTTTTATTCGTGTTTTCAATAATCAATTCTTCCCGACATCTATGTCGAATAATAATACTATTTTTCTTAATTGAGGGCAACTAACCGCTTTAAAGAAACAACAAGATGGCGTTATCAAAAAAAAAAAACAAGCAAAGCTCGGTCATCATCTAGTTGATATTTAAATAATAGAGAGCACAGGAATTTGGAAGACGTAATTGTTCAACTATTAATTTTAATTATAATTTACAGTAAGCTAATTTTAAGAAGGGTTGTGATACATATACTAATGGATATTTAAATAAAATTGTTAACAGAATTTTCGAGAACTAATTTATTTTCTCATTGTGATTTTGTAGTAGTGTCAGATTGTTTTTGGTTCGTAGTTATCCTTGAGTGAAATATATCTGGATTCTCCGTCACTTAAAAACTTAAGGGTGGAAATCATTATAAAATTGTTTTCGACCTCACATTAACTCGTATTCAATTCAATTCTTTTTTTTTTTTTATTGCTTAGATGGGTGGACGAGCTCACAGCCCACCTGGTGTTAAGTGGTTACTGGAGCCCATAGACATCTACAACGTAAATGCGCCACCCACCATGAGATATAAGTTCTAAGGTCTCAGTATAGTTACAACGGCTACCCCACCCTTCGAACCGAAACGCATTACTGCTTCACGGCGGAAATAGGCGGGGTGGTGGTACCTACCCGTGCGGACTCCCAAGAGGTCCTACCACCAGTGATTACGCAAATTATACATTGATGACAATTACCTACGTAAATAAAAACACGCGCTTTGCTTAAGAATGAACTAAGGTCGCCTTTCATAATGGTGGTAGGACATCTTGGGAGTCCGCACGGGTAGGTACCACCATCCTGCCTATTTCTGCCGTGAAGCAGTAATGCCTTTCTGTTTGAAGGGTGGAGAAACTGTTGTACTCTAAAACTGAGACTTAGAACTCAAGATGGAGGCGGCATTAAACTTGTTGATGTCTATGGGCTCCTATAACCAATAGACTCCAGGTGAACGGTAAGCTCGTTCATTTAATATATGGAATAAAATTATAACTATTTGATTCCACAGAGTTTGGGATGCTATAAACATGTGATGAGACGAGATGAAAATGAGGTTGGTAAGAAAATGTTAACTATGAATGTGGAAGGATATAGAGGAAGAGGTAGACCTAAGAAGAAATGGATGGATTGCGTGAAAGACGATATGGTAAGGAAGGAGTGAGCGAAGAAATGGTATATGATAGAAGAGTATGGAAGGAGAAAACATGTTGCGCCGACCCCAGGTAACTGAAAGAAGGGCAGGATAATGATGATGATCACAACAATCTTTTTAACCAAATAAAACAACTTCATATTATAATAAATCAGGAACTTTATTTAGGCTATATTTACAAAAAAACACTAACATCTCAAAATAGATACAATCATAATATTATTACATATATTCCAGCAGTATCAACAACCAAATTGGAAATTATTAGCGCTCACTCAAAATTTGACATACACATAATAATCTTATCAAACAAATCATTCTACAGTACAATGAATATAAACAATGAAAATATATATGTATATAAAAATTGTTTACAAATTCAATAAAAATCCAATTAAAATTTCACAAAACGCACGCGCTTTTACATTAATATCTTCTTTGTAATTAAAATTCATTCAAATAAAAAAATTTATTAATTAAAAACCAACTTAATTCATTTTGTAGCAAATATATGTTTATATATATTCTTTTGTAACACATTCATGCAGTCTTTAATTAATAAATGAAAATGCGTTACGAATATTTCACATTTCTTATTAATTAATGCAATTAATTCGTTAATCATACATTTAAATGCATAGATTAAATGATTATATATGATGATAATATTTATAAGTTTCATTACAAGTCAATAAACAATTTTCATCTTTGCTGACTATTATTATTATGTGATTTAATTTGTTATTAACTTATCTAATGAAGACTTTAATGAGAATATTATTATATTATTGATATATGATTCAAACAGAGCTCTCATGAGTAATTTATGTTTAATTTTATTAATAAATATTTTCAATTGCCGTATCTAAAAGTTTAAAGGTTGACGTTTGATGATCAAGCTCCATACAATGTACACTAAAGCATGCTCACACATTTAATTTTATAGTAATGAGATTACTTCGAGGTGATTTGGACGAATATAAATCGCAGACGATTCTTAAAATATCTAAATGTTCAATTCCAAATTTCAAATACACACTTTTCATTAAAGTTCGAAATCGCTTGGCAACTATTCTAAATTTGTTATCATACCAACTTCGACAATGAATTTAAATTCGAGTATCAATAGTAAAACGGACACAGGTCACGATACCGGAATTCGCTCGGAGGGAAAGCGATAGCAATATTTTTTGTCCCGTTTTATTCAAAATACAGGGTGAGTTTTATTCACCGACAGTCGTAAATGTTTTATCACAGAGATGTCTATTTTATTGAAAATTTCTTTTTTTTAATACAATAATATGGAAGACCTCCGACAGTTTTAATTGCTTTACTAATTCTAAACCTTACGAGACAATTACGTAGATACTAATTTCGTTCAATATTAAGGCTGGCTTAGTTTGCCTAAGTTATTTATTCAACAGCGTTATCTGATTATAATTTTTTTGAATATGAAAACACAGTCTATTCATTTTTAAAACAAACGGATTTTTCCGTGAAAACTAGAGTTTTCTTTATTGAAAAATGTATATTTAGATTGACGGACATCATCCCAATAGTTATAGACGGAAATTTTGCGAAAATGCTTTTAAGACTGCCAGTTCCGAAAATTTAAACAAATGTATTGTAAAATCTAAAATAATCAAATACCATTATTACTCATTTCATAATCCGAGTATAGTTTGAGTAATTCACCGCTTTTTTGGCAACGACATCGCTTGATGCGAGTATACACTGCTGTTTCACTGACTGACACATTTTCCTCAAGACAAGAAGTTTATGTTAGATATCCAACCAATATCTACAAGTTGAACACTTTATTTCAATTATTTCGTATTGTTTTAGAATTGGTTTTAGAATATCATTTTAAGTGATCACAGTTAGGAAAAGACTTATTGAAATAATTGATTTAAATCGCTAAGCAAAAATAACGAGAAACATCTCAAGAACTCAAATAATTACGTTTTTCAAAAATTAGATTTATCTTTATTCTCCTCATATCTGTTTAGCGTAAATAATTATATCAATATGTTGAACATTGAGCGTCAGTGTGTAAAAAATCCTAAAACAAATCATGAATTGTTTAAAAATGCCGCTTATGTTAAAGGCAATAAAGTTTCAACTTCGGGAGCAACCTTCCTTTTTTGGCAACTTCTATCCGGGACACTCGGAAACAACGATAAAAAAAATATTTTCTTTTTTATTTTAATTCATCGCTATATTTATCGTAATTTTTTTGGATAATTTATTTCGGAAATCTCACAACACACCACCAAAACAGGGTAAAAAATTTCGAAAAATAAAAAAAATTACATCCTTATCATATCAACCGTTCTTACAACCTAAACGCATCAGTCTTTGTTGATCAGACGATTTCCATCAATTAATCACGTCTAAGGCAAAAGACAATTCATTCGTACCTATAATACGTATTTTAAGGCATCACTTGAAGATTAATGTATGTACTTTTTTTTAAACAGTCCGCTCTATTAACTCCATTAATTCACTTGCGAACAGTGTGCTTAGTGAGAGTTTCTTAACGTTCTCGACAGCGTAAAAGTGAACCCAAATTTGTATGCAGTTGGAACAGCGTCCCTAGCGGCAAACGTACGCAAACGATCCCATTCCATACAAATATGAGCTAACTTTTACGCTATCGAGAACATTAAAAAACTCGCACTAAGCACACTGAGCTCCTAACGCTCAATTATTTTAAAGGATACTTGCGAGTATAATGCGGATCCCGTGGTACGTGTACGGACAGTTTTTATCACGTAAACTAAAAACAAGCGTATCGTACCTGTTAATTTTTTTATTATTTTTTCCCCTACTTATTCGTTGGTAGTCTAAGGGGCTATACCAACTACGCTGTGACTGGTAGGTGAGCTCAGGGGCACAACCTGAGAGAATTTCTTAACACAAGCGAGAGCCGTGCTTCGCAGAATCTACCATCGGATCGGAGGCGCGACCCACTGAGATCCGGGGAGAAATTCAGTGGGCATTTTTTAATTCATCAAGAATGAAACACGTCGCATTTTCCCGGGATAAATAGTTACAAAATTGCTGCGAGCTAATGAACACCCTCTCGCATTCATTACAACAGATATACCCGGCTTTGCCCGGGTCAAGTCATTAACCGCGATAAGCAGTGTTTCACACGCATTAATCCAGGTCACAAATAAACTTTTTGGTAAGATTAATATCCGAATTGGCCATTGGTTAACAAACAGACTTATAAACTTTCACATTCATAATATCAGTATAGAAGCGACGAAAGCCCGCACTGCCTACGTACAGCTACTAAAAATTATCGCATAAACTTTTTTATGATGAAAAATTAACGCAAAACTGTATAAGGTAATAAATTTTTACTTAATTTGTGATCACAAAATAATCGAAGTCAGTTCTCTTTAGCCATATTAAAATATATTCACGAATATTACTTTAATAATATTCATAATTAATTACTAAATTCAATTGATGTTTAATATAATTTTATCAAGCAGCTATATTTGGCGTTATCACGTAAAGCACAATTCAGATTACAATTTTAATTAAATTACATTAATTATTATATACCGGCGATAACGTTAATGACAAGTTAATATATATTTATTATAAGCGATAATTTAGAATATATTTTTATATTTATATAGGAGGCATAAATATTGTCTTTTAGTTATATAAATCACATAATTTAGCATGCTATAATAGACCACGAGTACCAGAGAGACTAGTGGTGCCATCTGTATTTCAGGGAGAATTTTCGATCAGCACTTTCGTGTGGTTAGGTTAATTGCCAAACTCTTTATTCATTAGTACAACAAAATTTTATTCAAGTCACTGAGGACGCACCTCAAGTCACTTTATGACGATGTCGCCCAGTCATCCTGAATAGCCTTGGTGAATACTACAATAAGTGAAGGTCCTTAGTAGGCGAGAAATGTTCTCGTGGTCAAATAGATAATATCATACTATAATAATAATATACTTAATTAATAATATTTTGGTCCTTATGTAGAATTAAATCGTGATAAATTGGCTTTTAACTGTATTTATACCGTACGTACCGATTCGATAATTGTTTTTTGGAAATTTACGTTTTAAATCAGAACTATTCGTTTACACAAAAGCATGATTATATAAAAAAAGGCTTTTTTTTTAATATTCTTGGTCCGTTAACGTATAACACCGTCCAGTGTGACGTCGAAACAGCAACTGTTCTATGAGCGAAAGCGTATAAACGCATCGATTGAGAGCGTGATCAATGCGTCCCAACATTATCCACACGTATTTGAATTAAAAACGTTTAAGTCTCGAAATGTTTATAAATACTGGTGACGTACGCCATGACCTGCTGCCAATCGGGACGCTCCTGGTGGATCATGTCCTGAATATTCTGTCAAAGAAAGAAAATGTCATCATCTAACTATACTGAGATCTTAGAACTTATATCTCAAGGTGCGTGGCGCATTTACGTTGTAGATGTCTATGGGCTCCAGTAACCACTTAACGCCAGGTGGACTGTGAGCTCGTCCAACCATCTAAGCAATAAAATAAAAAACATTATCATCATCATCATCATGTGATATTGGTGGATCATGTACTGAATATTACGCCAAAAAAAAAGAAAATGTACTTGACAAATTTTCGTCGGCTTTTTGGGAGTCGTAGATTAAAACTACTTATAAGGTTTAACCCTTTGATTGCTATTTTGGTCACAGGTACCCTACGTGACGCACTGAAGTAATAAAGACAATTTCTGTTACTAAAACGCCGGGATATATAGTAGACTTTGGGAAAGACGAATCCGTACATACTGAGATTTAATCTATTTCTAAGAGACCTAAAATACTGAAACATACATTAACCCTTTGAAGCGCTTTGTTGATTTTGCTTATATTTGCTTAGACTTTGTTCTTTGTTTATCCATGTTTAAGTAAACTAAATTTTAAGCATTCTTTCATCTAGATCGGCAATACACATTTTGTCTTTGTGTCTTCTTTTAATTGAACTAAATTCTAAGCATTCTTTAATCTAAGATTGAAAATTTGAATTTTTTTTTTAAGTCTTGTTTTAACTGAACTGAATTCTAAGCACTCTTTCATTTGAGATTGGCAATTGGTAATTTTTCTTTGAGTCTTAATGAGAAGGAAAAGAAATTCCTTTAACCTAAAATTTAAAATTGGACAGTTTTCTTTGGGTCTTGATGAGAAGCAAAATAAATCCGAATGCACCGTGTACGTACCAGCGTGGTCGGGATGCCCACGGACTCCGCAGCTGCGAAGGCCACTGAGAAGTTGGTCCTCTTATCGTGCGGCGACAGCGTGGAGTACGGCACGCGGCCCTCGCCCAGGTACGAGTGCAGCAGCGCGCACAACGCCAGCCCATCGTTCCACGACGAGCTGTGCGGGGCACGACACGGAACTATCAATATCACGCACGATCATCCGACACCAATACTAGATTCCCTACATCAGGAGTGGCCAACTTGATTAGAACCAAGATCTACTGTCTAGTGACGAAACACTCCACTCCACCATTTCTTTTAACGTATATTTTTATAGTTCCGTGTTTCAAAAATGTTTACTAATGTTTTACAAGACAAGATGATATTTTGTTTTCCTACCTAAGGTGATGGTCTTGAGAGCCCATTTCACCGTTGCCTTAACTAGTAGGTGAGCTCAAGAGGCTCAAGCCTGACAACGTTGCTAGCTCTAACCCTAGCAATAGCAGTGGATCGCAGAATCTACCAGCGGATCAGAAACGCGACCTACTAAGAAGATCCGGCGAGAAGCTCAGTGGGCTGTGTCTGCGGGTTCATTTACTCGCCAAGCCTTCGTCGCAAGCGACGGGTTCGAAGAGAACGCTGACCGACGCTTGAGGTACCTAAAAGCACCGTTAATAGATCGGGAGGATCCGAAATGACGTATTTAGGGCGATGCCAACTGTTTACCATTCGGCCTGCAGAATCGGGAATGGTGATAAGTAAGATTTCGTTTCTGAATTAAGAATAGCCGAGGAATCAGAAGAGGGCGGTTGTTGACGACTCTAGCGCCCTCTAATAAACGCTCAGTCGAAACAATATAGCCATAAATGTAACGGGTGTAAAGCCGCTTCTAAAGGTAGGACAAAAGAACGTGTTCGAGTTGCGCGAGCGTCAACTGTGCATTGAAACAACGCCATCTAGTGACGATGGTGGAAAACACAAAGTTCGAAAAATTCCGTTCCCGCTACTATTGACCAATCGTCATCGATCTTCATCAGACGGTATTACGCGTCATGTCTTGTTTGAAACATTTTTAAATGTGAAACGTTTAATTTTGCTTTGCCCCAACCTTTAACTTTGCCCCAAACTTTATTCGAGAGATAGGTAACCCTACGTAAATGCAATCGAGAAGTTGTCACACACTTTTTGACGATGAATAATCGAATAATCGGATCGAAGATGATAAATTCGCAACAGGGACACTTGTGAATTTGTTCACGATCGCAGGCCGAGCCTTAAAGGTCAATAAAAATAATTTCCTTATGTACTTTAACATAAGAGACAAAATATTAATTCATAATTACAGTAAAATTTGTACGTAAGATTAAATTTTTCAATTTAATACAATGCATGAAAATTAATAACATTATCAATTCTAGTCCGTTAATACAAACACACACAGACCTCAGACTCAGTAGGTCATTGACTCCGCGCATTGGTTATGTTAAGATTGTGTTACATTGCGCGCACCACGCTACGAGCAGTCCCACGGAGAGTCACATGTTGAATCTCACCTGAAATTCGTGATATCGATATTGTTGTATCCGAACGTCTTCTGTTGACACCACTTCAGTAGGGCATTGCGTTTCGAACCGCCATTCTTCACTTGTAAAGCGTTCAATGGATCTTTCCTTTCACCTACACAAAAAAAATATATATATATAAAAAAATTAATCATATTCATTTCATTTCACTACATCATAAAATTAAGAATATAAATTAAAATAAGACATGACTTAAAGGTCTTAGTTACCACATCATAAAATCCCTTAAAAAAGAAAAAAAAATAAGACAATTATTATTCTTTAAACAACTGTAACTATACTGTGTAACTATACTGAGACCTTAGAACTTATATCTCAAGGTGGATGGCGCATTTACGTTGTAGATATCCACGGGCTCCAGTAACCACTTAACACCAGGTGGGCTGTGAGCTCGTCCACCAATCTAAGCAATAAATAAAAAGGAACTAAAAGGAATTAATGTCTATGTGAGTTCTAAATGATGTACTTACATATGTCCCCATAGCTGTTCCGTCTAACGAAAGACTCCATGGCCTTCTGCTGCAGCGAGGCGAGGGCGCGCTGCTCGTCCGGTATGTTGGCAGCCGGCTCTGCAGCCCCGGGGTTAGACACGATAAGCAACATGTTAGCAAACGATTTTGTGCCCTATTCTTGTAGGTTTTATGATACAAAGTTCTCTAATGCTGACATCTTTTATTTGTCGGACACGATAAGCAACATGTTAGCAAACGATTTTGTGCCTTATTCTTGTATGTTGTATGACACAAAGTTCTCTAATGCTGACATCTTTTGTTTGTCACTTGTAGCATATAGAAAAGCTATTTTGGAATACATATAAGGTGATTTAAGTCCAATGAATATGTATTATTAAGTATAATAGTGTAAGTTGACGTACATAAATAATATTATGCTGCTTTTGTTTTTTTTTTGTGTAAACTTAAATTTCTAAATTTCTCTCTTTTTTTCTTTGTTCACTTTCTACTTATATATGATTTTGATGGTGGACACATGTTTGGTTATTGTTTTAGCCTGTTTTTTAAAATATTATGTTTATTTTGTACTGTTGGTTTCCCAAATAAATAAATAAACACTGATCATAATAAAGGTCAATGTTCCATGACTTCTGAGGCATCATCACTAAAGCCAGTAGCAATTCTTTTGTATGGGTAATATTTTCATTTATTCAGAATAACACTTCCGAACAGATTTTGTAGTTTGATGGACGTCATATGGGACACATAAATAAGCGGGTATGTGTTTTTAAATGTGTAATAATAAATATTTGGTGTTAACACAGTAGTTAGTGGTAGAAGTACACACAACGGTTAGTATCGCATTAGTGGAATATATATTAGATATCATGAAACAAGCGCTTAAAACTCAAATATAAGTAGAAAATAATTTAAGTCATTTGAAGGTAGTCGGAAAAATTTAATTTTAAAAGCTTTACTATTTAAATCGAAAAAAAGTGATATAGTAAGTACTATTTTTATTATTCGGTATTAAAATCTCTGAAGAAATGGTGTTGGAAGACTAAAATCTAAGAGATAGATAGCACTTTTGTAAAAAATATTAAACAATATAACACTAATACATATATTACAGTATAACAGTAATAATTCATAAGCTTTTTAGGAATATCGTATACAATTTACTCATAATTTAAAATAATTTTCTATTAGTATACAAATTAAAACAATTTTAGAGCATTAGTAAATTATTTGAATGTTAATTAGTTTTTATATACGGGCATGCTTTATATTTGTACATATGTATGTATGCTAAATTAATATTAGTATGCACATAATGAAATGTATGCGAGTGGGTGTACATACTATAAATGTAATGTATGTATATCTTCATATTTATTATGTAATATTCTGCAATTTAATTAACATTTTACTCCGATGTCAACCGACTAATTATTTTAAATTGATACACCACAATCTACCGTTATACTAATTCTATTTTGATTTTGTACGAAGAACAGTTGCCTGGAATAGATCGCTAGTAGCGTTAAGGCATTGTAGTGCGAGCTTATAATTTTTCCATTATAAAGAATATTACTTATTATATATAATATAATAATATTATTATATAGTATATATAGTGTTCTGCTGCACACTGAAAGACTTAACTCTAAACTTTGTACTTAATTTGCATAACCAAATGTTTTGTGTATTGTGTGCTTAAATATTACAATGATTAAACAAATAATGTTTCTAAATAAATTAGTAACGATGCAAACAACATTTAAATTAGAAGGCAAGAAGTTTATGAGAATTTCTCATGCCACCGTGCTGGAATAGAAAGAAAGCGAAACGTCCATGCGAATCATAATACAAGCTTAGATTAGGCAATTTTTATGCACAAAATCATTAAGAATTTAATTAGTAAAAATCTGGAGGATCGGTGTAAATGTATCTTTTGAGTCAAAGTTTAAAATAGTCGTCTCCTAATAGATTTTTTTTTTATTGCTTATATGTGTGGACGAGCTCACAGCCCACCTGGTGTTAAGTGGTTACTGGAGCCCATAGACATCTACAACGTAAATGCACCACACACCTTGAGATATAAGTTCTAAGGTCTCAGTATAGTTACAACGGCTGCCCCACCCTTCAAACCGAAACGCATTACTGCTTCAGGGCAGAAACAGGAGGGGCGGTGGTACCTACCCGTGCGGACTCACAAGAGGTCCTACCACCAGTAACAATAGATAAGATGGCGTATCGAACAATGCGAGTATTTTCAAATTCAACAGACAATGCCAAGTTTATTAGGTAATATTTACTTGATAAATATCATCTGGTAAAAAAATCAAATGAACAAAATTTGAAAAACAAAAACAATTGTCGTTGGGGCGCATTCTAAGCTGCACGAGTGGGACATTAGGCGCTATTATCGACACTACGCCATCATGCCTCAAGGTCGGTGGCGGCATTGATTTAGTGATGTTCATGGGCGCAGACGAACACTTAACACCAGATGGACTGTGAACTCGCCTGTATAGGGCCTGTTCTGCGAATCGCTCACTCATTAGGGTTCAAAACGATAATTGTGATTCCAATGCAATTGTAACTTCGAAATAACGTCTCAAGAGGTCCAGTGGCATTCATTCACCCTATGATGTCCATGAGCCCAATGACCAGTTAATCGTTCTGCTCTTTTTTTAAATATTTTTGACTATCTGGCATATACGCACACTCATACGTGTAACAAAATTTTTAATCAATCATTAGTCTCTAACATACGTCCAGATAGCAAATTCGTAAAAACTAAAAACAATTAATTCCAAACTCATTAACACCAAAGCCAATCGGAAATATTTTTCCAAATGGTAAAACAGCGTTTTCCTCAATTAAATAAATGCAGTGTTAATTGTGGTTAGAAATCAAAAAGGCAAACTCCGTATCTTCCACGCTCGGCGCATGCAAAGGCAAAGGAATGAGACAGAACTAGTTC